>NC_135486.1:142176219-142476219 GCF_052094955.1 Ictidomys tridecemlineatus
GGGGCCCCAGGAGGACAGTTGAGCTGAGCTCACTGACCTAAGTTCTTCCCTTGAACACAGAGCCTTCCAGCAGCCACGACATACCCCTCACCCTGGCGAGGCGAGGCGCTGCGGAACCGCCGTCCTGCCCTGGCGCCGGGATTTATGAAGGGCTCTGCCTTCCATTAGGTTGCAGGAAGGGCCGGGTGCCTCTGCTCTGTTTAGAAGTCCATCCGTTTCCATTTCTTGTCAGCAGTTTGCATAAGTGAGTGGTTTTATTTCTTGTGAGAAAGGAGGGAAAAGGCGCGAGTCGCCCCAGCAGTGGAAGATTTGTCAAATAAAGCTTTTAATAATGGGGCTGTTTGACAGTTTTATAGTTCTTCAACTTCCCGCCATTTGAAGGTGGTGGGTTTTCAATAAAAATTAAGTCCTTTTCCAAGAGAAACTCGGTCCCCTGTTATTTTAAAACAACTAGTCCAGGGTGCACTGAGCACCTTAATTCCACTACCGAAAGTAAATCTCCCTCCCTTTCGGTATTAATAACTGGGCCGATCCATCAGCCTGAGACGGACTGTGAGCCTTCCGCACCAGTACATCCAGGTGGCCTGATGAACCACGTCTGTAACCAGACTTGCCGGGTGATCATTAGGCCGTTCCTGGAAATAAATGTCCTGGCCTTCTCTGCGGCTTACTTACAGACACCAGGGACAGGCCGGCAGCGGGACTTCATTCTTTAATTTCCCTGGATTCCTCAAAAGTTTTCGCTGGGTCAAAGGGAACGGTTCAAAGATGAGGCCGCAGGGAGGCGGGCCGACAGGACCCAGGGCTTGGAGTCTGAAGACCGCGGTTCTACAGCAAACTCCACCACCCCGCCATCAGGGGGTCTTGTGCTCCCTCACTGACGCCCCAGCCCTTTGTTCCTCTGTTTGCCCAGGGATAAAATAAAAACGTGGCTTAGGAGTCAAGACTCTGGGGCTCAAGTCCACCGTCGCTCAGCATGGCCGGGGCGTTCCGTTAGTTGCTCTGGGCCTCGATTCTCTCGTGGGGAAAATGGGATGGGAGTCTCTAAAGGTCTCAAAGGCTCATGAAGACGCATTTCTGTAAAGAGCTCCGCCCAGTTCTCTGGGTTCTTAGCAAGTGCTCATTCAACGTCCCTTGGTTCTATTATCGTTGTTATTTTCACTCTTATTAATTGGGCATAACAGTCAAGAAAAAAGAATTATTAAGTCCCCAAATCACAAAATTCTTGTTTGGAATAGAGCCCTCACTGTGCCAAGACTCCTACCAGAGAATGCGTCCACCGCCAGATGGATCCTGTGGGGCCCCCGGCATTTCCATCCAGTTATCGCCATGGCACCCGGCATCTCAGCACACCAACGCTGCTCCAGACTCTGGAGACGTGGCCAAGAGTTCCGAGGGTCAGGTTGGGGCCGCTTCTCTTTACTGTAAAGGTATAATCTGGGTAGTTTCACAGTTTACAAACTACTACTTTGATTAAAAATGGGCTTTTTACCATAAATGCAAGTCAACGACCTAGGGCTGGGGTTGTGGCTCAGTGCTGGAGCGCTGGCCTAGCGTGTGTGAGGCCCTGGGTTTGATCCTCAGCGCCACATAAAAAAATCAAGGTATTGTGTCCATCTACGACTAAAAAAGAAGTCAGTGACATAAAGGACGTCAATTTTAAGACACTAAAGAAATGCTGGCTGTTCCTGGGGTTGACCTCAGTCCTGGACTTCATCCTCCGCCCGTCCAAGTTTATCCTCACCCTCCAAGGTGACAGAGCTCTTAAAGCCACACAGACCTGGCTGCTGGGAAGCAAACGTGCCCCTGTCTTCTCCTTTGCAAAGTCTCTGAGTCAGAAACTCCGCTGCCCACAGACCCTCTCTGGGGATGCCTAGTGACCGCTTGCTTTCTTGCAACAGTGAGTTAAATAGTTAAGCCATGCCCTGTCCTTAGCCCTTATCCTTCCAGGCTGAGAAGGTAGAGTATTTTCTGTCTGTATTACATTAAAGTAACTTTTTAATGAGATTTCTGATTCCAAGCCTTCTAGGAAACATGTGGTCCTTCCCCATATCTTTCCTAGCGAGTCACTGGACATTCTCCCCCAGCACCCTGCTGTCTGCCCAGGAGTGAGCTCTGCCCTGTCTCCGCTCTAACAGAGGAAACGGCTTGGAACAATATGGTTCCATTACGATCGCCCTCTGTCATTCCTTCTTGGAATTTAATTGGATTTTCCTCTCCCCTTTGTTAGTCGAAATCACATCATAAAAATCTCCCCAAGAGCCACCGCTTTCCACCAGCACCACTCCAACGGCACCATGATGAGGTTCGGTCGGAAAGAGGCTCTCTGCTCCCCGCGTAGGAAATAAATATCTGACTTGCAACTGAGATGTTATTTATGAAATGGATTAACTCATTCGATTCCCTGGAGAGGGGGCGAAGGAGAGGTCTCCGACTCCCCGCTCACCGCAGAGGTCAATTCATCAGTCACGTTCACAGAGGGATCCTGCGCCGGAAATTGTTTTGGGACTCCAGCAGGGCAGAACTTCGTAAAGCGCAGCCTGCAGACCACCTGAATGAGAACCTCCTGTCCTGCCTGGTGAAAACCCAGATTCCGACACCCCACCTCAGGCCTGTCGAGCCCAAAGCACCGGTGGATCCAAACTGAGAGTCTATCGCTTTAAGTGTTCGATGGTGGTTCTCTAAGTTTAGTGCAATCAGTTAGGATGCCGGGGGGAGGGCAGGAGGGAGGAGGTCCCAAAGAGGGTGTCGACTAGTGGAGATGACAACGTTCAGAACGAGGGCCCCAGCGCTGCGGCCGACGCGCAAGCTCAACTCACCACGCAGCCTCCTCACTGAATCTGTTTCCTCCCCATCTTCGTCACACCCCAAAACCTACAAGTGAATTTTAAAAGACGGTTCCCTTTGTGGGAGTTCCGTTGGCCTTCTCCAAAGATGGACACCACAACTCGGGAAAAGATGGAGCAGCCCGGGTACTGTACGCACCTGTGTGCTGGGCAGGGGGGGAGGGAACACAGCCACCGCAGGTGGGAGATGCTGGGGTTTTCTTTCTTAAGGTCGCATCTGTGCTAGACACATCAGAATCATCTTCCTGTCATTATTCCCTAAACAGTACGGTATGACAGTGTAACAACTACTCACGTCACGCACACGTGATATCAGGTGTCGTCATCGGCCAGGGGTGACTTTAGGAAGTAATGGTGGAACACACATGGATCCCATTCCAACACTGCGCCATTTCTCCTGAGGAGCGTGAGCACCATAGACCTGGTATCTGTGAGTGGGTCCTGGAATGAACCCCTCACAGAAACCCAGGGACAACTGTCCACACACTCACACACTCACACACACAGGTGTAAAAGCACTGGTTCTGACACTCACGCAACCCACGCTGCAGATGGATACGGCTGCAGTTCGTCATGCCTCCTTTCAGTTGTCACTCCTGAGTTCTAAGGCCACCACGCTCCTTGGCCCGTGGCGCCTCCTTCCATCTTCTAAGCCTGGGGCATCTCTCAGTCCCCGCTTCATGCCTGACGCTCCCCTCTGCCTCTGTCCTCCAACCTGAAGGACCATGACTACAGGGACCTACCCAAGTCATCGAGGGTCACCTGTTGTAAGTCCAGCTGAGCAACGACCTTCATTTCCCCTTTGCCAGCGTCCAGGGCTCCACGTGGACACGGCTGGGAGACCCTCCGTCTGCCCTCCCCACCACTGGGCGGGGCGCAGAGACGAGAAGCCTCCCGTCTTTGTTAATATCCTCAGCTAATTTAGAAACCAGGCACCAACAGCACGTCGTTGGAGGTTGCAGACTCGGAGCCGGAGGTGAGTGGGCAGGACGCTTACCAGAGGGTGCTCTGGGCCACACCTGCTGAAGGGGGGAAGGGGACAGAACTGGGGAAAGATCCCCGAAGGCCGATGGCAGGGTCGGGGAACGCCCCTGGTGCTGGGACGCCGTCAGCCCTTTCACTGCTGTGACTCAAGGCTCCGACCCGAGCCGTTGCAGAGGAGGAGGAGCCTGTTTGAGGGCTCGGTCTCAGAGGTCCAGAGAAGGCGGCCCCGTTCCTCGGGGCTGGGGGTGAGGCTGAACCCCACGGGGGGAGAGTGTGGCAGAGGGCAGCAGCCTCATCAGGAGCAGAGACTCCACTCTCCAGACGCCAAAGCCACGGCCCCAGGTCCCACCCCCTGCCACCCCTGACATATCAGGCAAGGCCATCACCCCATCATCCCTCCTCCAAACCTCTCGCCCTGCCTCACGTGTGGGCTTTCGGGGGACACCACACCTAAACCCAGACAGACGGCCGTTGGGTGTGCGCCTCTGGGGACAGTTCCGGGCCTATGCCCACTTGCACTGGACACCCAGGGACGGGTGGCACTCAGGGAAAGGCAGTTTATTCAGCTCAGGCCATCCTCAAAGACAGCTGACAGCTGAGGGTCACCTGAGGTGACACTGGCAGCAGCTGGGGAGCAAGGCGTGGCCCCAGAGCGGGTGTCTGAGCTGGCGAGGCCGCGGTGACACTCAGCATGTCACTCACGCTGCGTCTCCACGCATGGCCCTGTGAGGCCCCGCGCCCTCTCTCAGCAGCCTTTGCTCTCTGTCCCTGGACCCTGCTGCACTCTGGCGTGGCGACCTCATGTCACCAGAGGCCACACGGGCTTCTCCTTCCTGGAGCAGCGTCCTTCCTCTCTCCAGAGCCCCCTCTGGGTCTCGGGCTGCCTCCCCCCGGCAGCTCTGCCTGTCTGGTGTGGTCCGTTTCTGCCTGCTCTGCAGAGCCCTGCCAGCCCACTCGGCTCGGGTTTTATTTACTTTATTTTCAAGCCGATGCTGAAGGAGCAGCCTGCCTTCTCCAGAGCAAGGCACACGGTTTTGAACCCCGCCAACCTGGGTTAAGCTCTGCGGAAGTCCACGACATAAGGATTAGAAATTAGAGGCCAGTCCGTTCCTTCCTTCACAGGGTTGCTGTTGGGGGAGACAAAGCTTGCAAAGTACGAGATTCAGATGAATCGGGACCTTCTGTCAAGGCTACAGAAGAACACCAGGGTGGGAATAAAGACCCGTTTCCAAGAGCGCCCTGAGACCTGGCACAGAGTCCGATCAACCAGACATTGGTCCATCCTCCTGCCCACTGCACAGATGGTCATCGGAGTCCCACACCCTCCCTACTCGCAGCCCGCTGCCCGGTCCTGGGCCAGGCAGGGTCTGTCCAACGAGGGGAGATTTTGCAAAGCTTCGCCTGGAAGTGAATTTCCATCTCTCCAAGACGGCAGTGCTCAGAGTGACCAAGGGTGACCCTCCAGGCCCACAGGGACCTCGAAGGGCTGTCTGTGGAGGCAGAGCCTGAGCTCTGGGAATGAACTGAACTCCTTTCCCTTCCTGAATTCTGAGGGTGACGCCTTCCGTCACTCTCGGCCTTGTTCTCAGAACATTCCAGGACATCCTTTAACAGGCTTCCCGTGTGAGCTTCATGGTACATTCCTGATCTTCTACTGGCCACACTAAGCGAGCAAGAAGAGGTAGGGACGTGAGTGATACAACTCTGTTTATTTAACCCACAGCTCAAAAGTATCATCTTTTTGGAATGTGGCACTAACCACCGTAAAGGAACTCAAAATCCATGTGTGGCCAGTGGCCACCAGAGAAGAAACTGTACTGGACAGGCCAGTGTCCAAGGACGAAATTCCAAGTCTTTAGAATAAATTGGAAATCTTATTTAGAATTCAGACTCCTGGGGGGCCGTTCTCAAAGCCTCTCATTCACGGGGCACAAAGGGCCCAGGGATCTGCACTTTACGGTGCCCGGCTGACCTCAGTGAGGTGCCGAGACCGTGAGGCCCACTGAGATACTATGGGACGGGGATCTTTCAGGACAAAGCAGAGGGTCCGCGTGACCCTCAGAGACCAGGACAGCCTGAGTGACCGCAGGGCCACTGTAACAGGACCGGCGCCCATGAGGAGAGGCCCCGGCAGTCCTGACTCTTCTCTGACTTGAACGCAGCACGTGGGTCTGACACCGGTGGCCCAGAGGAACAGGCTGCGAGATCCTGGATTGAGCCCTGCCCCACCTCACCCCGTTCCTCCAAAGGGTGTTGGGGTAAATTAATGAACCACCCTCACCAAAGGGCAGGGCTCCCGCAGCACCCTACTTCCTTCAGAGCCAGACAACTCTGAACGGCTGTGCATGTGATAATGACCTCTCTGTTTTATTCATGGTCTACTCCCAGGGAAGGAACACTTTGCAGACTTCAGAGTGTCTCTGGGCTAGACCCAGTTACCAACAAGGATACAGACGGGAACGGCCGGACATCTGGATCGTCCCTCTGTGCTCCTCAAGGCGTGATCCGAGGACCAGATGGGACAGTGATCCTAGGAATGTAATAGATAGTCCCGCGGCTCAGAGTCCTTCCCCAGAGATGATGTACATGGTCAGGGTCTACACCCAGAACCTCCAGGGTCCAGCCTCCACCACCCCCTGGTGATGCTGGTGCAGGACCCTGCTACCCCATGGGTCTCCACGGCACCAAACCACACAATTTGGAAACACCTCTCCTCCTTCCTCTCACTGTAATCACACAGGCAGCATGAATACATTTTCAAATTATAAAAACGTCTCAATGAATAAAGGTAGATTGAGTAAAATAAAGAAGTTCCTTCACCTCTTCTCCAAACAGGCTCCTCCCCAGAGGTAACCGCTGTTAACAGCTGCTTTCAAATTCTGCTCGCAGGGTTTCCCATGCATTTACAGATGAAAGATGGATGCATGGGTGACAATTTTGTTTATAGAATAATACGTACTGGGCTTTGATTTGTTTTGTCACTTAAGTAACAGGTCTTAGAAATCACAGCGTATCAGCTCTATGGGGCCTAAAGAGAACTTCACTGTGATATCACTGCTTGTAACTGACGCATGTTATTCTGTAGTACAAAGATTCCGTACCTGATTTAGCCTTGGTCTTCTTTATTAATGAGTGTGTAAGTCTCTCTGTGTGGGTGCACATTGCTGTTATGAACTACGGTGCAGAAGATATCACCGCACACTTGGAGGGTAACAAGAATGATAGTCTTGAGCCCGCAGGTCCTCACCCAAACGCAGGTCATCTTAAGAAGCCAGCTTCCTGACCCTCTTCCAGCTCACACCCGTTCTCCGGCACCAGCTGCCCCAGTCTGTCCCTGCCTGATGCCTAGGCCCATCATCCTCAGCCTCAGACCAAAAGGCTCTCTTCTCTCCTCGACTCCGGGACCCAGCACAGGGCTTACCTCACCCCCAGGAAGCTCAACCAGGAGAACATCCACCGTTTTCAGGTGACATGGTCCCTGCTCCACCCACCAAGGGCTGGCACAGGTCGGTGACTCTCCTTCCTCCACAAATACTGTTTAGCACCTCTGCTCGTCTGGGGACCTGGGGTAAAGGGACCAACAACAGAGAGCTCGGTTCCTACCCCACAGGAGCTTCTGGAAGGACATAACCACCCAGAAAAGTCAAGCCAATGAATTCATAAGGGCCCCTGAGGCCATTTGTAGAAAGGAAAGAACAGAGAGGAGGCTGAAGAAGGAGGCCTGGAGGGAGAGGGTTCCTATTTCAGATGCACCAGTCAGGAGGGGCCTCCGAGGGGACATGTCAATGACGTTCACGTATTTGTTGTATATTTCAAAACAGCTGTGAGTCCACGTTCATGTTCCTCGGCCTCCGGTCCTCTGACATCTTGCATCACTCCACAGCTGTTCACCTGCGCCTGGAATCAGCACCTACGTGGTCTGGAGCATTTCACATGGACCATCTCACAGGAGGCCACCAGATCATCCTCGTTTTACACAGAAACAGCTGGAGACCCGCAAGCCAACTCGTGCCAGGTTGCGCTATGGCCGGCAGCCCAGTGGGGTCCACGCATCACCCCTGAGCCCGCACAGTAGGACAGACAATATTAGGACGACAGGCCCCAGTGTCTTTCCAGTGTGCACTTCTTTGACGTCTATGAAAAGTGAACACTGTCCTCGCAGGCTAAGGAGCCACTGCATCTATCACTCTGCAAATTAACTTTTTGTGCTGTTTGCACACTTTTCTCTGAGTTTTTGAAGACTTCTTTGCGTCATAAAATTATTCGTCTCTGCCCCATTGCTTGCCCCTCTCCCCCATCCCCGTCCTCAATTGCCTCTGGCTCTTAAATTTTGTTCAACAGGCTTTATTGTACAATCCTCTCGATTTTTTAAATTGAATCCATTAGTATTTTTCTTGGCAATTTCTTCTAAGAGTTTTATGCTTGGAAAAATCCTATCTCAAACTGAGATAAATATTTATCTTCATTTCATCCTGATTTTTTTTAGTTTTTTCACGTTTCTTAATATTAATCTTCTTAGTTCATTGGAGGTATTCAGGAAGGCACTGTCATGATGAGGTTTAAATGGATCGCTCCTTTTCCCCATGAACAACCAGCTTGCCCAGCGTGCTTCTGACGCCACCCGTTTCCACATGGTCTGGAACCCTGTTTGGTCCTTTGTGATAAGTGTGCTCAGGTTTGTTCCTTAGTGTTCTTTTATCCCATTGATCATTTCTCGCACCAACACCACATTGCTCCATTACTTGGGCCTTCTGAAACACTTTGTGGTTTGGTTGGGCAAGTACCTTTATTTTCAAAATGTCATTAGGTCATTTATTTTCCTTCTTTCAAAGTGTCCTGGGGAATCTCACCCACGGACTTCACATGGACTTCCACATGATTTCGCCAGATCCACAGAAGTCTTTGCAAGATTTTGATTTGGATGTTGAGAACTTATATCTAAATTTCTGAATAAGTAACACCTTGACATTATTTAACCTTTTCATTTAAAAAAGGTGTGCCCTTCATTTCAATGGCATACACTTATTTTTATGAATGACGCTCATTGGTTGCTGTGGTCACTTCTAAGGGTCTGTCTTGCAGCTCTAGATGAATCATTTTTCTACATTGACTGCTAACTATTAGTAATATTTAAAGATATTGATTTCTATATTTGCCTATCTACATTAATGAATTCCTTATTGATCCTAAAAAAATTACAATTATCTTCAGCTTTCTAAGTGTCAAATTAGTTCTCTTTTTTTAAAGTGGGACCACTTATTTCTGTGTTTTACGACATCTTTCCCATCTTTCAAAACAATTAGTCTATCCCAAACTAAGAAATACCTTGGGAAATTTTACAAGTTTAATGGGAGTGCCTTGTGTGTTTCTTATTATCAAAGATGTTGATTGTTTACTTTAAAAGAGTATTTTATCAAGTTAACAAAATATCCACTTACTCCATGCTTTAATATTCACAAATGATTGGTGTTGAATTTTATCTAATGGGATGTCTTTTAACATTTGGTCTGAACTATTTATTGGACTTAAAGAAAGGATACACTACATCTTAGTTTAAAACATACTTTTATGTATATTTATTTATTATTCTAATTTGTTATATATGACAGCAGAATGCATTTCAATATCTAGTACACATATAGAGCACAATTTTTCATGCCTCTGGTTGTACCCAAAGTACTTTCATGTATATTCCTAAAGTAAGATGTTTTGTGAAATAGTTAACATTGTACCTAGAATGTAATAGGGATATAATGATCGTTTTATTTGCAAAGTATTCTGATTATTATGAATATTATTTATCAGAAAAAAATGAAATACTATATTGATATTCTAAAAGAAAGAAACAGCATGATTGTCCTTTTGAATACTCTTCTTTTGTTTTCCCCAATACATTGCTGGTCCTCCAAAAAGTGTGCCAACAATCGTGATGAATTATACTGCCAGTCCATTCATGCCAAAACATTCCTGTTCTTGAGTCTCTGGTTTAATTATTCACCCAAACAGGTGGGATGTATCTCGGGGTGTTGTTTTAAAGAAATGATTAGCTCTGATTCTGCTGCGGCCAGCCTGAGGTCACCTGGAGGTCTTCTTTCTGGGTGCTGCTGCCCCGGATGCAACTGAAGCCGACACTGCTGCTGACCCCCAGAGATCGCCTGGTGATGCTGCCCCACAGCTGCAGCTGCTGCTGCAGTGGACACTCCTGCTGACCCCACTACCGCTGCCACCACGGCCGAGGGCACTGCTGCGGGGGAGACTCCAGGTTTGGTTGCATGTGGCTGCACCTATTTGGGGACACCATCCAGGGCCTGAGGCCTGGGTGCCAGCAGGTCTACCACCACAAGAGCCTCCCTCTGGGGACTCCAGCTGGGAGCTGCAGGTCCAGTGTGGGGGTGCCTGTGGGTTTGGAGGAGCCTGGGGTCTTCCTGCTGAGAGTGCTGGTGGCCCTTGTCTTGCTGCTGCATCTCGGGGTTGCTCCTTGGCTGGAGTGCACCCCTGGTGGTCTCTCTGCAAGGGAGACCTTGGGACTACAGCGTGGCCAAGCCTGAGGTATCTGAAGCCCAGATCTGTGGAATAGAGACTGGGTTTTCGAGGGCTGATCTGGGTTCGGTGATCCTGAGAGATGTCAGAGACAGAGCTGAGAGACTGTTGAACACTGACAAAGACAGTTCCACTTTCCAGCAAGATTTATTTTATTTTATTTTATTTTACTTTTTGATTCACTAATCTCTCTACCACATTTGGAACAGGACACTTTTTATGCTTCAGAGTGTGGAGGACAATGATATATGAATGGTGTTTTGCATTTTTGTTGTATTGTTATGTCTTTCATTTTTTCTCTTGGTTCGCACTCTTCCCCTCTCTTGCCTGTTTTCTTGGATTTTCTTTCCAACGTTTCTTCTGCCAACAGTCCATCTCTGTGGGCTCCTCTTCCACTCTTCCTGGAACTTTCACTTCTAGCTTCTCTCTTCCTCCCTCCCAAACATTGCATATTACACTACCTCCGTTTTCTCATCCACGATCTGAAATTGTAAGTCATTTTAACAAATATGCGGTTTACACTACAGATAGTTATCGAACTCATCGTCTCGGTTTAGTACGAGAAAGCAGCAGACGCCCTAGTGGGAGCTGTTAGGTCTAAGGCTATACAGTGTGCACGCTGGGTGCTGTTGATATTGGTCTCGCAGTAAAGGGGAAGAGCTGGAAACCCTCAGGGACCCTGTAGGTCCACAGGGTAGAATCCATCATGCCTCAGATCCATGCTTGTGGATGGGAGAACACACTAACAACATGAAAAAACAGGGAATAAAGTGCCCCAAACAACCAAATGACACAAGTCACAGATAACACCGTAGAAGAAATGTCCAGGAAGGAGCTCAGACTGCAGATGGTTAAACGGATCTGTGAAGTAAGGATAGCATAAGGAGTGAAATCCAAGAAAAACTAGAGGAAGTGAAAGATCACTTCCATAAAGAGTTAGAGATCGTGAAAAAACAAGCAGAAAGCCTCGAACTGAAGGACTCAGTAAACCAAATGATAAATTCAACAGAAAGCATCACCAACAGACGAGGCCACTGGGAAGACAGAACCTCAGACAATGAAGACAGAATATATCATCCTGAAAGTAGAGTTGACCATGTGGAGAAGATGGTCAGAAACCATGAACAGAACATCTAAGAATCATGGGACAACGTGGAAAGAGCCAATTTAAGGGTTACTGGAATAGATGAAGGAGGAGAGATGCAAACCCAAGGAATGCACAATCTTTTCAATGATATAATAGCAGAAAATTTCCCAAACCTAAGTAATGGAATGGAAAATCAAATACAAGAAGTTCACAGGACCCCAAATGTACAAGATTCCAGCAGACCCACACCAAGACACATTATAATTAGAATGACTAACACACCGAGTAAAGGTAACATATTAGAGGCTTGTGAGAGAGAAAAAATAAAATTACATATAGGGGGAAACCAATTTGGATATCAACTGATTTCTCAGCCCAAACCCTCAAGGTAGGAGGCCCTGGAATAATATATTTCAGGCTCTAAAGGAAAATAGATGCCAATCAAGAATTTTATATCCAGCAAAATTAAGTTTCCTATTTGAAGATGAAATTAAAACATTACATGATAAATAAAAATTAAAAGAATTCACAACTAGAAAGCCTACTCTACAGAGCATTTTCAACAAAATATTCCATCAGGATGAAGTGGGAAAAAAGGTGAAAACCAGCAAAGGGGGGATCTACACTAAAGGGACATTCAACCAAATGAGAAACCAAGACAGATCTAAGCCAGAAATAAGTCAAAATGACAGGGAATACAAATCACATCTCAATAATGACCTTGAACGTTAATGGCCTAAACTCATCAATCAAAAGACATGGACTGGCAGGTTGGATTAAAAACCAAGACCCAATGCCGCAGTCTGGCTGAGCACAATTCAGGAGCCACTTGTCAAAAGAAACCAACTTTATTTTTAGAACTACAAACGCCAAACAAAACAGCTCCTCAGGAAAAACCCTCAGAGCCCAACTGCCACCACCAGCTTCCACAAGCCTCTCACCCCCACACCAGCCTCCCAACCTCCCACAATCCTCCTGCTCTTGAGGCCGATTGGATGGGTTGCGTGGGCAGAGCCAAAGAAATCACCCAATGAGCAGCTCCGTGGAGGAGCCAATCAGCTAGATGTTGCTGGGGCCGCTGTGAGCCAATCATCAGCTGGCAGTCTGAAGGGCAAGGAAACAGCCCAATGAGCAGCTCCGTGGAGGAGCCAATCAGCTAGATGTTGCTGGGGCCACTGTGAGCCAATCATCAGCTGGCAGTCTGAAGGGCAGGGAAACAGCCCAATGAACATCACCACAGAGGAGCCAATCAGCTAGATGTTGCTGGGGCCACTGTGAGCCAATCATCAGCTGGCAGTCTGAAGGGCAGGGAAACAGCCCAATGAACATCACCGCAGAGGAGCCAATCAGCTAGATGTTGCTGGGGCCGCTGTGAGCCAATCATCAGCCGGCAGCTGGAAGTTTGCTGGCAGCTGGATCATCAGCCGGCAGCTGGAAGTTTGCTGGGGCCCCTTTGGCTGTGGCTCTCAACATCTCCCCCTCTCTGTTTAAACAACAAGCATGTGGCTTAGGGACCGTGCCTGCCTTAGGTTGTCCAATACTACATATGGTCCTTACCCGTCTTCGGATGAGCTGACCTCAGGGCGTCAGCCTCCTGTCTTAGGTTGGTACCATTGTAATTGGATCTTACCCGTCATTGACTACCGGTCCAGTATACAGCCACACCTGTGGAGAGGTCTTTGTACCAGTGGGGGGGTGAGGTTCTTTGCCTCACCTCTGTTGGCCCCCAAATTTTAGCTGAATGATCATGACAAGCAGAAAGGAGGAAGATACACCAAGCCAATTGACGGCTCTTGTCGTCAAGAATACGAGCAAAAATACCCCAACACTACCAAAAGTTGATGCACTAACAGTTCACAATCCATACAAGTGAGTTCCCAATGCATACAAGTGACACATAGTCTAGGCAAGTTCTGCAAGCAGTTCAGTGATCTATTGCAGAAGCTGTAGATTAGTTTTATCTTTGTCTTCACTGGCACTAGGATGAAGCTAGGAATTCTGGCAATAATGGCTAAAGAAAAAATTGTGTAACATCCCAGAAGGCACTAAAAGAAAACAATTTTCTTAACAATTTACATTGTCTTCACCGGCACTGTGATGAAGATAGGAATTCTGGCAATAATGGCTAAAGAAAAAATTGTGTAACATTCCAGAAGGCACTAAAAGAAAACAATTTTCTTAACAATTTACATTATCTTGAAGAGAATTATTAAATATAATGAAAAGGAAAGGTGAAAGTAAACAAATAGATCTGTTAACCTCCTTTTTTGTTACATATTAAAACAATTCTTAACAGTTTTAAATTTACCCAATTTAAATTAAACCATTTAAATCACGTGAAATAAAAAAAAAATTTGGATCCATTTTTTCATGAGCGCTTATCATATATGATATATGGACATACGTACATTCAAACATATAACACAAAACACAAGTGTGCACACATAATATAATACATACAACACATAACATAATAATAAAGGCCTTATAACTTTTTACAGGTAAAATCTCTATTGCAATGTTTAAAAACTCTATATAGTCAAAAAAAAATAGAACTGATCAGCAAAACATTAACCTAGGTCAGTATGAGCTCAAAAAAAAACAAAATAGAACTTCATGATATGGGAAAGGGCAATAATAAAATAGATATTGAAAAAAGCATCCTGGTTCTGTCGCAGATGTAAGGATAGCCAAATTGGAGTTTTGGATATCAGCTGTTATGGATTTGAGCTAAATCATCTTCTTTTTGGTCTGTAGAAATCGCTTTAGTTAATCTCTCTGGAATCCAAATCGGCTGCTGTTCTCCCTGTGGAAACACACAAACAGACCCCCGACTCCAGACAATCACTGGGTCAGAACCTTGGTTAATCTCTCTGGAATCCAAATCGGCTGTTGTTCTTCCTGTGGAAACACACAAACAGACCCCCAACTCCAGACAATTACTGGGTCAGGACCTTTCCATTGTCTTGTTAGAATATCTTTCCAAAGTACCTTGGGCTTATGTACATTTTTTGGACACATATGCCTTTCTGCAGCACTAAGTCCTGATGAATCCAAATTTAAAAAGTTTAGAGTAAAAAGGGTTATTTTAAGTTTATCTTTGGGGAATATATACCCCTTCCCAATTCCGTCTTTTTGCTTTAATAAGTACATTTTAATAGTTTGATGAGCTCTTTCAACTATGCCTTGTCCCTGTGGATTGTATGGGATTCCTGTTATATGAGTAATGCCAAATGATGAGCAAAATTGTTTAAAAGAAGTAGACGTATAACCAGGGGCATTATCTGTTTTTAACTGTTTTGGAATGCCCACAGTGGCAAAATTTTGTAAGCAATGAGCTATAACATCTTTAGTTTTTTCTCCGGCATGAAGTGAGCCCATCAAAAATCCAGAAGAAGTATCAACTGTAACATGCAAATATTTTAATTTTCCAAATTCTGGCAAGTGTGTGACGTCCATCTGCCAAATATGGTTAGGTATCAATCCTCTAGGATTGACTCCAAGATTAACTTGTGGTAAAAAGGTCACACAATTTTGACATTGTTTTATTATTTGTCTAGCTTGTTCCTTAGTTATTTTAAAACGCTTTTATAAAGTATTAGCATTGACATGGAACCTTTTATGAAAATTTATAGCTTCTTCTAGTGTAGAGAAAATATGTATGTCATGTGTAGTTTTATCTGCTAAATCACTGCCCAAACTAAGGGCTCCAGGCAATCCTGTATGTGCCCTGATATGTCCTATAAAGAATGGATCTTTTCGGTCCCAGATTAAACTTTGTATAGTGGAAAATAAAGAGAAAACAGTAGAAGAAGGGGAAATCCTACCAGCATCTTCAAGGGATATTATAGCATTAACTATATACTGGCTATCAGAAAATAAATTAAATACAGAATCTTTAAACATCACAAAAGTTTGTAATACGGCATTAAGCTCTACCTTTTGAGCTGATTGTTTGGGTACTAAAAATGTAAAAGTTTGATCAGGTGAAACTATTGCTGCTGTACCATTATTTGACCCATCAGTGAATATATTTGGAGCATTCATGATAGGTGTTTTTCTTGTCATTTTTGGAAAAATTACAGGATGCAATGACCAAAAAGACAATAAAGGATTAGATGGTAAGTGGTTATCAAATGAAACATTAGATTTGCACATGATTATTGCCCAAGTATTTAACTCATTAGCTAGCTCACCAATTTGATTCATAGTATATGGAGTAATAATTTTATTGGGAGAAATTCCAAACACTCCCTTCTCTGCTTTTATTCCTTTGAGTATTAATTGTCCTACAGCCTCAGGATACCTAGTAAGAATAGCGTTAGGAGAATAAGATAAATGTATCCATAATAATGGACCTTCTTGCCCAAATACTCCTGTAGGAATATATTTTGTTGGTAGTACAATAAATAATAAAGGCAAACTTATATCAATTCTATCCAAATGCATATTTTCCATATATGTTTCAATGATTTTTAATGCCTTTCTTGCTTCAGGCGTTAACATTCGGGGTGAATTTGGATCTGATGGACCTTTTAGGATATCAAATAAAGGTCCCAATTCTCCTGTTGGAATACCTAGATAAGGCCTTATCCAATTTATGTCTCCTAATAACTTTTGAAAGTCATTAAGTGATTTGAGTTGATCTACTCGTATTTGAATTTTTGGTGGACAGACCATGGTTGAGGATAATAGAACTCCTAAATAATTAATTGGAAAATTTAATTGTACTTTATCTATTGCTATCTCTAGATTATAATTTTTTAATAAGTTTGTAAGTGTGGCATAACATTCTAGCAATGTGTTTTTAGCTTTGTGTGCTAATAATACATCATCCATATAATGAAATATTTTTAGTTCAGGATTTTGATTTCTAAGTGGCTGGATTGCTTTGTTAACATAAATTTGACACATAGTTGGGCTGTTAGCCATCCCTTGAGGGAGTACTTTGCATTCATATCTCTGATCAGGACCTTCATGATTTAGTGCAGGGATAGTAAATGCAAAACGTGGACTATCCTCAGGATGAATTGGAATTGAAAAAAAAAACAATCTTTAATATCTATAACTAAAACATACCAAGTTTTTGGCAAAGCAGACAATTGAGGAATCCCCGATTGAGCAGGTCCCATAATGACCATTTCATTATTAATGGCTCTTAAATCTTGCAGTAATCTCCATTTACCAGATTTCTTTTTGATGACAAAAATGGGAGTATTATGGGGAGATACAGAAGGTTGTACATGTCCTTCCGCTAATTGTTGTTTGACCAGATCATGGGCTGCTTGTATCTTTTCTTTAGTCAAGGGCCACTGAGGACCCAACAATGCGCTGTCTTCAAGAGACTCACCTCATGGGCAGAGACGTCCACAGGCTGAGGGTGAAAGGATGGGAAAATCTTATCACTCCTATGGATTGTGTGATCATCAGGGGTGTCCATTCTCACCTCAGATAAAGTAGACTTCAAACCAAAGCGAATCAGAAGAGACAAAGAGGGCCATTTCATACTTCTTAAGGGAAGTATATATAAGCAGGACATAACAATTATAGACATTTATGCCCCAAACAACAGAGCATCTATGTACACCAAACAAACCCTTCTGGATTTCAAGAGTCAAATAGACCACAACACAATGGTTCTTTCAGACCACAATGAAATGAAATTAGAAATCAACAATAAAATAAAAAATGGAAGCTACTGTAACAAATGGAGACTAAATAATACACAATTGAATGATAAATGGATAGTAGAAGAAATCAAGGATGAAGTAAAAAAATTCTTAGAGGTACATGAGAACACTGATACAGCATATCAAAATCTCTGGGACACTATGAAGGCAGTACTGAGAAGAAAGTTCATTGCATTGAGTATATTCACTAAAAGAATAAAAAGTCAACAAATAAATGACCTAACACTACATCACAAAGCCCTAGAAAAAGAAAAACAAATCAACCCCAAAAGCAGAAGACAGGGAATTATTAAAATCCAAGATGAAATCAAAACAAAAGAAACAATTATAAAATTTGACAAAACAAAAAGTTGGTTATTTGAAAAAATAAATTAAATAAATTAGCCCCTGGCCATGCTAATGAAGAGAAATCGAGAGAAAACTCAAATTACTAAAATACAAGATGAAGAAGGGAATATCACAAGGAACACATCTGAAAATCAGAAGATAATTAGAAACTGTTTTGAAAATTTATACTCTAATAAAATAGAAAATATCGAAGACATCAACAAATTTCTACAGACATATAACCTACTCAAACTGAATGAGGAGGTCATACATGATTTAAACAGATAAATTTCAAGTAATGAAACAGAAAACGTCATCAAAAGCTACCAACCAAGAAAAACCCAGGACCATATGGATTCCCAGCCGAGTTCTACAAGCCTTTCAAAGAAGAATTAACACCAATAATCCTCAAAGCATTATATGAAATAGAAAAGGAGGGAACCCTTCCAAACTTATTCTATGAGGCTAATATCACCCTGATACTAAACCAGACAATGATACATCAAGGAAAGAAAACTTCACACCAATATCCCTAATGAACATAGATGCGAAAATTCTCAATAAAATTCTGGCAAATTGCATGCAAAGACATATTAAAAAGATAGTGCACCACGATCAAGTGGGGTTCATCCCAGGGATGCAAGGTGGGTTCAACATACGGAAATCAATAAATGTAATTCATCATATTAATGGACTTAAAAACAAGAATCATATGATCTTCTCAATAGATGCAGAAAAAGCATTTGACAAAATACAGCACTAGATGCACTTCATGCTCAAAGCACTAGAAAAACTAGGGATAGTAGGAACATACCTCAACATTGTAAAAGGTATATATGCTAAACCCAAGGCCAGGATCCCTCTAAATGGAGGAAAATTGAAAGTATTCCCTCTAAAAACTGGAACAAGACAAGGATGTCCTCTTTCACCACTTCTATTCAACATCATCCTGAAACTCTAGCCAGAGCAATTAGACAAAAGAAAGAAATTAAAGGGATACAAATAGGTAAAGAAGAACTCAAACTACCACTATTTGCTGATGACATGATTCTATATCTAGAAGATCCAAAAAATTCCACCAGAAAACTCTTGGAACTAATAAATGAATTCAGCAAAGCAGCAGGATTTGAAATCAGCACCCATAAATCAAACACATTCCTAGACATCATGATGAATCCACTGAAAGAGAAATTAGAAAAACTACTCCATTCACAATAGCTTCAAAAAAATAAAATCCCTGGGAATCAATCTAACAAAAGAGGTAAAAGACCTCTACAATAGAAACTACAGAACACTAAAGAAAATAATTGAAGAAAAACTCAGAAGATGGAAAGATCTCCCATGCTCCTGGATAGGCAGAATTAATATCGTCAAAATGGCCACATACCAAAAGCATTATACAGATTTAATGCGATCCCAATGACATCTTTCATAGAAATAGAAAAAGCAATCGTGAAATTTATTTGGAAAAAATAGGAGACCCAGAATAGCTAAAGCAATCCTTAGCAAGAAGAGTAAAGCAGGTGGCATCACAGTACAAGACCTTGAACTATTGTACAGAGCTATAGAAACAAAAACAGCAATTATCTTAGCACCAAAATAGACTTATAAACCAAAGGTACAGAATAGAGGACACAGAGACAACCCCACATAAATACGGTTATCTCCTACGAGACAAGGGTACCAAAAACATTCACTGGAGAAAAGAGGGCCTCTTCAACAAATGATGCCGGCAAAACTGGAAATTCACATGAGCAAAATGAAATCAAACCCTGATCTTTCACCCTGCCCAAAAATCAACTCAAAGTGGATCAAAGAGTTAGAACAGAGACCCCGTGCCTAACAGAAGAAAAAAATAGGCCCAAACCTTCACCACGTCAGCCTAGGATCTGAGTTCCCTAACAAGACTCCTAAAGTGCAAGCAGTAAAATCAAGAATCAACAAATGGAATGGATTCAGACTAAAAAGCTTCTTCTCAGCAAAGGAAACAATTAATACAGTGAGGAGAGCGCCTACGGATTGGGAGAAAATCTTCACCACATGCACCTCCAATAAAGCATTAATCTCTAGGATATAGAAAGAACTCAAAAAACTTAACACCAAAAAAAAACCCCACAAATAACCCAATCAATAAATGGGCTAAAGGAAATGAACAGACACTTTACAGAAGAAGCAATACAATTGATCAACCAATTTATTTAAAAAAATAGAGTTCAGCATCTCTAGCAATCAGAGAAATTCAAATCAAAACCACTCTAAGATTTCATCTCACTCCTGTCAGAATGGCAGTCATCAAGAATACAGGCAACAATAAATGTTGGGGACAATGTGGGGAAAAAGGCACACTCACACATTGCTGGTGGGACTGCAAATTGGTGCAACCACTATGGAAAGCAGGATGGAGATTCCTCAGAAAACTGGGAATGGAACCACCATTTGATCCAGCTAACCCACTCCTTGGTTTATACCCAAAGGACTTAAAATCAGCATACAACAGTGATGTAGCCATGTCAGTGTTTATAGAAGCTCAATTTACAATAGCTAACCTATGGAACCAACATAGGTGTCCTCAATAAATGAGTGAATAAAGAAAATGTGGCAAATATACTCAATGGAATATTACTCAGCTTTAAAGAAGAGTGAAATCATGGCATTTGCCAGTAAATGGAAGGAGTCAGAGAATACCATGCTAAACGAAATAAGCCAACCCCACAAAACCCAAGGCCGGATGTTTTCTCTAATATGTGGAAGCTAATTCACAATAAGGTGGGGGGCACTAGGGAAGAATAGAGTTACCCTAGATTAGGTAGAGGGAAGTGATGGGAGGGGAGGGGAAGGGATGTGGGATAGGAAAGATAGTGGAATGAAGCAGACATTATGACTGTATGCATATATGTGGTTGCATGACCAATGTGATTCTGTAACATGTACACTCAGAAAAATGAGAACGTATACCCCATCTGTGTAAATCAGAGTGAACGAATGCATTCTACTATCATGTATAACTAATTAAAATGAATTTTAAAATTCTCAAAAAAAATAATAATAAAAGAAGTAATTAGTTTGATTTGTTTTCTGAACCACTGCGTATCCTAGAATAACCAAGGAACCAGGCTTAAAATTTAAAATAAAGACAAAACTCCTTTGGGGGGGATGCTCTAGCACAGCCAGCATCGGCAGTCACAAAACAGAGGTCAGTTGGTGGTAAATGGCCACTGGACTCTGAAGAGAAGAAGAAAGACACCATCTCTCTTCAGCCGCTTACAAACATCAGTCTTCCCTTGTTTCAGACATCAAAATGACTTGAGGGTCCGCACTCCAGCTCCATCAGTCTTAAGATGAGTGGAATTTTCTTGCACATTTGGACAACCGTTCCAGTACCTGCCCAGGTCTCCAGGGTCGAATGAGGATCCATTTTTCTATGCCTCCTTGGAGTCTTGTAGAAAGTTGAAAAGCTCTGTCCAGGATCATGTTTACACAGGAGACTGGTGACCGTGTTGGACGTGGTACTCTACAACTTGTTGGCGGTCTAGGAGGAGCCCTGGGTTCAGACAGACCTGGGTCCGAGCATCCATTAAGGATAGCGCTATGGAGCTGTCCCATGTCTCACTCTTTGGTCACAAGTAAGGGCGACCTGGTCCTTGTCAGAAAACAAGATTAGTAAGTGACAGCGGTCCTGCTCCTCACAGCTGACTCTTACCAACGTCAGCATGTGGTCATCGTGGAATGACTTTAGTCACATGGAATTTATTATAGTGTGTCATGGTTCAGGTCTGAGGTATCCCCCAAAAGCTCAACTGTGAGTCAGTGCAAGAATGTTCCGAGGTGAGATGATTAGGTGAGGAGACCTGTAACCTGCTCAGTGCATTAATCCACTAATGTAGATTAACTGGGTTACAACGGAGGCAGGAAGGGTGTGGTGGAGGAAGAGGTCACGGGAGGCATGCCTTTGGGATTTGGAGTCTGTCCTTGGTGAACAGAGCTCTCTCTGCTTCCTGGCTGACGTGTCCTGGGCTACCTTCGCCTGCTCATCCCTGCGCCATGATGTTCTGCCTCACTTGAGCCCAGAGCTGTGGAGTCAGCTGACCGAGGACTGAGCCTCGGAAACCGTGAGCCAAAATAAACTTTTCCTCCTCTTAGTCTTTTGGTCCCAGTAATGGAAAAAGCTGACTAAAGCACAGTGTCAGTCCTCGGGGACTTGTCGCAGGGTTGCGGGTCAAGAGTGCAGTTGAGGAAGAAGCAGGCAAGTGAGAACCGATCAAGGACACTCAGTCCACCTTTCACCTGTGCTTCTAGTATTCAGCCCTTTCTCTCCCTGCAAACCTGCAAGGCACAGAGAAAAATGGAAAGGAAAGGGAAAACGGCATGCCTCAGCCCCCGAGGTTCTACAGAACGGCCCGACGGAGGCTGAAATCGTCTGATCCCAGATTCCCTGGGAGGAGACTGACCTGCCAGCTTAGGTCACATGAACTCTCCTGGTCTAGCCAGCTAAGCCAGAGGACCAGCTCACCTGGGAAGTACCCCCAGAGCTATTGGGGTGGGCCCTTGTGGTTCTTTGGGTGGGGAAGAGAACTTTTTGGGTAAAGAACAACCTTGCCCACTGGAAAAATCCACATGAAGGTGTTCTCTAAAAGTGAAGTGGCCAGACAGCAAGCTGGACCGGACATTTTGGAGTGTCCATGTTACAGGGCTTTATGATTCGGTACAAGAAGTTACTCCAATATATCCCATCATTTCTGTCTTATTTTTTTTTCAACTTCCGCATCTAAACTCTTCTATTAGGTTCAAAACAAGCCCAGAGGACTAAGCAAAGAAAAGACATCACTCCACCCTTAGCTCCTTCTGTTCCACACTTTGGCCTTCCTATCACCTAAAAAGACACTCTTCCAATTTGCAGAACTAAACTCTTTTACCAAAAAAAAAATGGAGGTAAACAGTGGTTATTATCCATGTTAGAAGCAGTCAGGCAAGAATATTCACTTGTATCTTTTTTTTAGCCTATACTACCTGTCTGCAATTTCCCCCCATCTCATTTCTACTCTGCCAGTAGAGTAGCTGGTTTAGCTTTCTGAAAAATACGTTGAACTCCCCCCTCAGCAAGTCACCCTTACAAATCTGTATTAGTTTGCTAGATAGAGCTGCTGTAACAAGATCCCACAGAGGAGGTGTTTAGGAACAGTAGAATTTCAGGATCTCACAGTTCGGGGGACTGGAGGTCTGAGAGTCTAGGTGCCAGCATGGCTGGTTTCTCCCAAGCCCTCTCTTCTTAGCGTACAGATGCTCGACCCTCTGTATGTCTACTCCCTAAACTCTTCTTGTAAGCACACCAGTCATGTTGGACTGGGGCCCGCCCATGTGGCTTTGTTTTAACTTAATTACTTCTTAAAACCTCATATCCAAATAAAGTCACATTCTGAAATAGAAAGAGAAAGGGGACAGGTCCTGAAGCAAGTGTCACCTCTGCAATGTAGATCTCAAGTATCTCATATGACACAGCAAAGACCTCTAGAGATGGCTCCAAAGGCAGACAATGTCCTTTCCCCTCTAGGAGCATCCTACATCTGACCTATGACCTTCTCCAGTGGTGACATGGGCAGGTGCCAAAATGACATAGATGGAGCAAACCCCTCTTGCAAGCCAACTGAGGCAGGAGCAATCAGTAAATAGATAAAATTCTTACTGAATTCCACTTAACTTTAGGTTGCTCTCCATGGACTTTTTTACTTCACCGGGGCGTGAAAGCAGTGCACGCAGTGGGAACTGCCCTGCCAGGTTTGACTTTGGGTCTCTTCCCAGGTTAGTGACATGCAGTCAGTGCTCCTGTGTGAGGCTGGGTGGTGGCAGTGAGCTGCAGCTGCTGGTCAGCCACACAGCACCCAGGGGAAACCGCTGGCCGTGCACCGTGCCATAGAGCCACAGCATTCCGTAGGTCAGGGCACTCAAGGCATGGTCAGTGTGGTCTCCAACTCGCGGTGGGCCTACCGGGACGGAGCCACGGGGGGTCACAGCATCTGTAAATGCCCACATGTATACTTCACTCGTGTGTGCGCTGTGGATATCAACTTTATGTGCATGTGCGTGCGTGTGCATGCGTGTGTGTGTGTACACACACTCATATGTAACTTCAAAGGCAGAATTTGGTTATTCCAAAAGTCATAGGAATGGGTGTGCAAGAACTAATTTCCCTTTGGTTTATGAGAACAAGTGGATAATAATTTTTGAATTTGACTTCGAGGCCCTTTCTGTAAGTCTAGGTACAATGAAACAGAGACTTAAACTACTCAACAAGCTAAGGAGAACTCCTTAATTGTGTTCTTGCTGATGGGGATGGCTGCAGGGATGGCGGGAAGCTAGACCATCCCAGCAGGGTGGAATGGTCAGTGAATTCCAAGAGTGGAGGTCAACCATGTTATAATTGGGCTCAGGCTACCCCAGAGCCTTTTCACGCCACAGCCTCTCTTGGGGGAAAGGTGTCACCATGCCCTGTCTGGAGAAGCAGATCCCCAGAAGGCAGGAAGGTGGGTAGACAGGGCGAATTCTCTGATCCACGGGTAGCTTTTGTAAGGCACAGGACCAGCCACAGATTAAGAAACAGAGGCTCAACCTCTGTTAATCACAAAGCCTCAGGAGACTTGGGGAACACACGCAGGCAAGGAAAAAAATAACTCCAATGAAAGGCACCCAAGCAGGTGGCTGGGTAATGGAATCGGGGGTCGTTCTGATGTTTTTTCCAAGATACCTTTCTGTGCCTTACCAATTTCCCCCAAGTCAGAGGTACGGACTTCACGAGCTGAATACAGAAAGGGCCTTGATCATGTGCATGAGAAAGGAAGAAGAAACAGTGGGACTATAAAGTGGAACTCAGAGTGTGGTGGAAACTGTGATCTGTGCGGTTCCTGCTCATTTTTCATGGAGCAGGAGGATTCCCCATTTTCCTGCAGATTCTTCCCAGCAACAGGCGTGAGGCCAGCACCGCGGCTCAGAAGAGGATGGAGCATCACTGATTCAGTCCTCATTGTTCTGCCATCAGGAAATAACCCAGCTGTTTCTGTTTTCAGACTGTCACCAGCAGGTGTCCTCCACACTGCTGTCCATGAGTCTCGTCCACCTCCACCAGCACTTCTGTCCGCCTGGCCTAGTGACCATCTGGATGCTCTTGTCCTCTTGCTTCTCTTACCTTCCCCAGCACTCTGGGACCATGAAGTGAACGTCCACTCTGCCCTCTGTCTGCCCATTTTCCAGGACTGTCTCCCCACATCACTGTGTCCTGATTCCTAAATTGGAAGCCCTTCCAGCTCCAGCCAGACTCTGCAAGACCCAGATCTCTGGGTTTTTGACTCAAAACAGCGTCGTCACCACACTGTGCATCTCTCCTAAAACATTGACTCATAAAAACACTTCTAGCAGCTGTGCACATCCATTGCTGGAGCAATAAATGATTCGCCGTGACTCATCAAACGTTCAGAGTAACTGGGTGCTCCCCAGTTCCTTCTGATTCCTCTGAAATCAACCCAAAAATATCCTCCTCTCTCCCTCGCTCCCTCCCTGCCTCTCTCTCCCCCTCCCGGCTCCTTTTTTCTGAGATCCATATCAGCAGCATTCCCAGCACAGCATAGACAAGATTGACCGATTTCCATTTACTTGGCAGGACAGGGACTTTAAGCAATCCTGGTTCTGCAGGAAGCGGGGCCCTATGCATACACACATAAGAGCACACGCACACACACTCATGCTCACACACACACACACACACACACACACACACACGCTCTACACACACACACACACACACACACACACACACACGGGCTCTAAGGCATTCACTACAAGAGTTCACCAAGCTACCTAAGACATGGCTAGCCTTGAGAACGTGTCCCAGTTGGCTCATCTGACAGATTGGGCTGTGGCTTTCAACAAACCTATGGTCCCTGGTCCTTGTAAGATGTGCTCTGTCCTCAAATCCTCTGCTTCTCCCCAAAGGAAGAGACTGTCATTCCAAGGATGAGCTGGGCTGCATCCTCATGTCACTCACACCTGCATGGACACAGGCACACACTCACACACACCCAAGCCTTGTTCTTGTAATGTTTGAATCCACATCAGAAAATGGTCTCTCTGTGGCTCATTACCTCTGTCTCAGCACGGAAAGGAGAGGGTGACTGGCGTCTGAACTGCTGTGGATGGCACTTTGGGGCTCACAGAGTGCTTCCGTGGGCCCCAGAGAAGTCCATTCCTGAAGTGTGAAGTCAGGAGAAGACAGGAGCTTACTGCCACCCGGGCTCTGCCCTGAACCTCAACCCTCGTAAGAAACCGTTGTCAGAACCTAATCAGACCTAGCCAGTGCTGTGGGTGCCACTGAGTGGCCCTCTGGGGTCTCTCTGCATCTGTGGACAGCATCCCTCCCTATGTCTTGGAAGGAGCCTCTCCTGCCCAACAGTCCACAAGATTCTGTGGACTGATATCGCCATCTGCCCAGCTGCAGGCCAAGTCAGTGCAAACCCGGCCAATGGGAGGACTGCATCCCCTTCTGCACATGATTGGCTCACGGGTAGGCATATGACCCAAACCAAGCCAATCAGAGCACACGAATGTCAGGCATCAGCCCATTGCCAACCCACAGGGAACCCAGATTGGGAAATGGAGAGACTAGGACTGCGGGAAGATCTGAGCACTGGGCCCAGGACACCAGGACTCTGGAACATAAGCCAGGAGGCGCCTCTCTCCGCTTAACGCAATGGACTTCAGGTTTCTTTGGTTAAAATCCACAATTCTGATGGACACAACCCGCACTTCCTTGTCAAGTACCTACCACAAACTGGCACAATGAGAGGCTGGACCACGGGTGCTGTCACTCGCTCAACCCATGGGTAGAGCCCCAAGAGCCTGTCTGTGAGTAGAGATGGAAACAAATTCAAGGACGGCACACACAGAGAAGGTTAATGAGAAAAGGTTTATGCTAAGATCAGAAAACAGATTCGTGTAAAATCCTCTAGCGGTATCTCCTTGGGTGAGTTTAACAGCATTTGATCCCTTGACTTCAGAATGACTTGAGACCTATGTATATATAATTAGATTATTATAGACATTGATATATATAATAATTAGATGATTACGAGACATATCTCATTATCCTTATATATCATTAGGTCATTATAAGAGCTGAATAATAAAATATCTTTGAAGCACCCGATACTGTGCCTTCTTACAAGGCAAAGAGAGTGAACCTGCTGCAGAGTACGTACCTTTCTCTGTATCACGTTAGGTAATTACCTAACCCTTCCGAGCTTCCACTCTCTCATCTATAAAATGAGGACTTTCTCCCTCCGTCAGTGGTTTTCCATGCTGGCTGCAAACTCAAATCACCAGGAGGGTTTTAAAATATACAGATGTCCAGGCTCTGTGCCCAGAGATACTGATTTAATTGGCCTGAGTGGGGGCTCTTGGCATTGACATTTCAACACTCCCAGGCGATTCCATGTGCAATAGATGAGGAGTGCCTTAAAGTTAGCAATCTAAAGCTCTCATTAAGAAAGAAAATGATTTAAGTAATCACTAAGGCTGCACATCCTCCTGCAGAAGCATCCTGCGAAAACACATTTGAAAGTGAGCAATTAACCCTTCCATAGGAAATGTTTAAAAACCCCAAGTCAAACTCAACAGAGCCAGTGCCTATTTAAGGAGAAAATCCCTCCGAGATTGTTCAGCAAACTCTCTTCCTGCCCCTGCCTTGCTTTGGGGAGAACTCTTGCCCCTAAGTGAGAAGTCTGGGGGAAAAGAGATACTAATTTTATTTTGTAAAAATACTTGCTGGAGCTATAAATGTGTGTTTTTAAGAGTTCCCTTGAGAAAAGCTATACCGTAAATATAATGAAAAGTAGGAGGTGGAGCTGATCAGTCATCAAGCCCGGATTTGAAGAACCCAATTATGAAAAGAATGGCCCACTGTGGGACAGGAGGTGGCCACTAACAGTGCAGCACACTTGCTGAAGTGTTTGAGAGAGCACTCGAGGTCACGCAGTTGATAAAGGTGCCATGCTGGGGACTGGCTCAGCCCTTGCTGTGCCTCCCATTGATGAAAGAACAGAAGGCAGCCCCACCTGGAAACGAAATTCTCATAGAATTGATGGTATTCTGGAAAAATCTGGATTTGAAAATACTAAGGAGTATTTATTTACATGCACAAAAATCACCAAAGAACAGCGGAACAAGAATTGAACTATGAGACAGTAAACTGAGATTTTATTCCAAAACTCTAGCACCAATTGACTGTGTGGCCTTGGAAAGTTGTTTTGGCTCTAGAGGATGTCAGCTTCTAGCCAAGATAGAGTAACAGGGACTTGATTTACTCTTTTACCTAAAACAACCCCCCATATATATAAACACACCCCACACACACACACACACACACACACACACACACATACACACGTAACGGGGTGGGGATAATTATTTTCAGGACCATGGACATCAACCTACAAAGGATAAGACCTCCCAGAGACTAGAAATAAATGAGGAGACCCATGGGACTTCCAAGCACTAGCCTTGCAAGATGCCCTAAAAACAACAAGGAGTCTACTGAGGAGCCCAGTGAACCTCCAAAGTTGGGAGACTGAGTTCCAGGGAGACCCCAAGCAGCTGGGGTTTGCAGACCAGAGCACTGGAAAGAAGAAAACCACTTAGAAGAGAAACCCTGGGACTTGCAACAGGTCCTCCACGAAACCTCAGAAAGCTGACGATCGGCACGTATGCATGAGAAACGTCCCAAGGCCAAACGCAGGACAGCTGCAGACATCCACAGGAGGCTGAGAATGGTGTCGGCTGCCGTTAGACAAGCTGAAAGCTCCTATTTAGGGTGTCATAAGGGCCTTGCCTCACCAGTGAGGAACAACAGTCCTAGACTAAACACTTTTCTGGTCCCATCGAAATCTTCTTAAAAGCAAGATTCAAATTGTTTCCAAAAATAAAATCCAGAATAAAAAGAAGATTCCAGAAGAAAATCTCAAGCAGGTTTATAGGAACACAAAAATACCCAACAGCCAACAATATCTGGCATCCTATCAAAAATAGAGAGGCACAGAATAAAGAAAGAATAAAAAAGTCCAGGAAAGAAAATGCAATCAATTCAAACCGACTCAACAGATGCAGATTTTTTAATTAGCAGGCAAGCTCATTAAAATTTGTTATCACTGTATTCCACCTACTCAAAACTTTAAGTAGAAATATGGAAGGTATTTTAAAAGACTCAAATGGAAATTCTACAGATGAAAACCACAATATCTGAAATTAAAGACACACAGGACTTTAATAGACTTCTATTGCCATAAACTTGCCATAAAATATGAACCAAAGATTACGTTTCCAAAGAAAGACAGTGAACTTTAAGTGCAAAAGAAACTAACGTGAGTGAAGAAGTAACTTAAAAGTGGAGACGATGATCAGAAATGTGGAACTTCAAGCAGTCTAAGTGTGAATAAATCAAGGACCTGCAGACGAGAAGGGTGAAGGCAACATTTTGGAAAATATAATGACCAAAAAGCTCACGAATCTAATGAAAACTGTAAACTCACAGATCCAAGAAGTTTAACAAACCCTAAGAACAGAAAGACACAAAAGAAACTACGACAATGCACATCACCATCCAGCTGCCCAAATCAGGGACAGAGAGGAAGTCTCAGAAGAGCCTGGCACAGAACGATGTTAGACCAAGGACGAGAAGATGACAGGATCTCTCTCCAGACACATCACGAGCAAAACCCAATCCTGTGAAACCAGGGGACAGGTAAGACTTCTGTAGTCAGGGAAAGACTGCTCATAAAATGTTTCCAATTGAAGGCAAAATAGAGATGATTCCAACATTAAAAAAATCTGAAAGAATTTATCTTCAGCAGAGTTAGACTCGGGGAAATGCGAACCGTCCCTCCAGACGGGGAAATATGGTTCTGCTCAAAGGCATAGTGAGCACGAGTAGCAAATATGTGATGTTTTCTCTTAGGATTTTAAGATTTTTTGAAAGAGAATTGGCTTTTTTAAATAAGTGTGTGCATTCATTGTTTTAAGAATTGATTTTTTATTTATTCTAATTAGTTATACATGACAGTAGAATGCATTTTGTCACACCCTACATCAATGGACTATGACTTCTCATTCTTCTTGTTCTCCGTGGTGTAGAATGACACCAGCCTGTAATCATATGTGCACATAGAGAACTGACTTTTACAAACTAAAGATTTTTAGAAGCTTAAAATATAAGTCACTTATATGAAAAACATGGCATGAATGCTAGAAAAAGCCTATACTATGCTTGAAATGATATGTCTCTTGGAGGTATACTATGTTGACTTGAATATATACTATGAATTCTAAAACCACTATTAAAATTCTTAAAAAATACCTATAAAATAGCTAAAGGAATTGAAGTTGAATTTAAAAATAATTTGATATTTAAAAATGAGTTTAAAATACCCCTTTCCCAACAATTAATAGAACAACTAGAAAGAAATGCAAGTGTAGAAAAGACGTCGAAAACAAATTCCACATTAATGACATTTACAGAACAATTCACCAAACAACAAGACAAGGCATGGTCCTCTGGACTGCCATGTGACTTTTTCCAAGATAAGCTATTTTGTAGACAGAAAAACATGCTCAGTGTTTTTTAAAAAAAATTAAAGTTATCCAAATTATGTTCTCTGACCATGTTGAATTTAAATTACAGATCAATAAAAAAGGCATCTAGACAGAAAAACATCTAGAAAACATCCTAACATGTGGAAATGAACATGTTTCTAAATGATCTGAGGGCCAAATCAAAAAGAAAACTGGAACGCATTCTGGAGTGAATTTTAAAAGAAACATATATGTCAAAATTAGGTGGATGCAACTAAAGCCGCATTTAGACAAAAATGTATAGCTTAAACTCCTAAATTAAGAAAGAAAAAAAAATGATATGTCTCCTATGTCAATGACCTCAGGAAAAATGGAGGAAAAACAGCTAATTAAGCCCAAAGGGAGCAGAAAAAAAAACAAATAACAAAGATCAAAGTAGAACTCAATTTGAAACAAAAAGCTACCTCTTTTGTCAAAAATCAATGAAATTGATAGAACTCTAAACAGACCTGCAAAAAAAAAAGTAGCGGCATAAATTACCAATAATAGGAATAAGAAAGATAATATCTTTATAGATAATAAAAGAATAATAAAGGAATATTATAAACAATTTGTTGAATTTTAACATCAATAAATTTCACAAGCCAAATGAAAATAAGTATGCAATTACAAAATCAAGTAGGCAAAAATCAACTGCATTTCCACCTGGAAGAAATAAACAATTGGAAATTGATGTTTTAAAATAAATAATATTTACAAGAGCATTTTAAATATGAAATACTTAGGGATAAATCTGACAAATAATATAGAGCACAACCACACTGGAATTTTACAAATCGTTCCTGAGAGAAATTGAAGAAGACCTAAATAAGTGGAGAGTCAACTCCTAGTTAGTATACTGAAATTAGTTAAATTGCCAATTCTCCCTCAGTTTATCTGTAGAGTCAATACTATCTCAATCAAAATCCCAATGGTCACTTTTATAGAAATTGGAAAGCTGGGGCCAAATTCACGAGGAAATGCAAAAGACCTAAATAGCTTTGTAAGTAACTGCAAAAGAAGAAAAAGTTGGAAAGCTAAAACTTTTCAAGAGACTTTTTGGGGTGTACTTTTTAAATTTTACTTGCATTTTGAATCTTGAATGGATACTTTTTCCAAAAAAATAATAATTAATTTAAAAATAAAATAAGGTTCAAGATAGTGGATTAGAGAAAGGCTTCATTTCCAGTTGCTCCATGACAGCAAGAGTGCCTTTCGCGTAGTTGCAGTTTTTAGTACTGTGGATGGCACGGTTGATGCCGCAGTCTGGCTGGGCACAATTCAGGAGCCACTTGTCAAAAGAAACTAACTTTATTTTTAGAACTACAAACGCCAAGCAAAACAGCTCCTCAGGAAAAAAAAAAAAAAACCCTCAGAGCCCAACTGCCACCACCGGCTTCCACAAGCCTCTCACCCACACAAACCTCACCACCTCCCACAATCCTCCTGCTCTTGAGGCCGATTGGCTGGGTCGCATGGGCGGAGCCAAAGAAGTCCCCTAATGAGCAGCTCCGTGGTCTGAAAGGGCAGGGAAACAGCCCAATGAGCAGCTCCGTGGAGGAGCCAATCAGCTAGATGTTGCTGGGGCCGCTGTGAGCCAATCATCAGCTGGCAGTCTGAAGGGCAGGGAAACAGCCCAATGAGCAGCTCCATCTAGATGTTGCTGGGGCCGCTGTGAGCCAATCGTCAGCTGGCAGTCTGAAGGGCAGGGAAACAGCCCAATGAGCAGCTCTGTCTAGATGTTGCTGGGGCCGCTGTGAGCCAATCGTCATCTGGCAGTCTGAAGGGCAGGGAAACAGCCCAATGAACATCACCGCAGAGGAGCTAATCAGCTAGATGTTGCTGGGGCCGCTGTGAGCCAATCATCAGCTAGCAGCTGGATGCTGGCAGCTGGAAGTTTGCTGGGGCCCCTTTGGCTGTGGCTCTCAACAGCTGATACCTGCTGTTTCCTTAAATGCCAGATCCAGTTCATAGCTATTTATTGGTTTTGCAATTGTTTGGCAATTGCTGACACCACCATTCCTGTTTTTGTGGTAATTAGTTTTATAGATGTCAAAGGAGTCACCAGGCATTTACACTAACGTTTTATATTATTTGCTTCCTTGTTGCTGTTGTTTGTTTCTCCATTGTCTGTGAGGTGCTGTAAATCTACTAAGACACTCCAGGTTCACAGAGCAGAGACAGTGCTCCTGAGCTAAGCACAACCAAGAGACAGCACACCTTGCTCCACACAAACTAACCAGCAACAGACTTCAATGATACTTTAATACACAGAATATATGAGACCCTCCCCCCACAAAAAAAAAAGCAAATAATGACCAGGTCTCAAGTAGGAATGGCTGGAGAGGGCACTCAAGGCTCCCTCAGGGACATCTACTCCTACAGCAAAAGTAGAATGTTAACACAAAGGCTGTGGACAACTCATGTACAAGGTGTCACAATCTAGATTACTCCCAATTCCCTTTAGAATATGCAGGGTTGTTAAATGAAGAAGAGAAATCACAGAGTGTGCACTCCACCACCCTGCTGTGTACAATACAATTGCCAGGTCTACAAGGAGGACCCCTCTCTGCTAAGACCCACAGAAAAGTGGAATCTTCAATCCCTAACACAATATATGCTGTTTCAAACCCCACTAATTATCACCAAAGAATCAGCAGGAAAAACATACTATAAAATTCATTTGAAAAATTCATAATATTACAGAACATATTGGAAAGAGAATGTTGTACCCTAAAACAACCCACATGCAAAAGTGGAAGAAAAATTCATCCCAATAGATTCATGAAAACCCACACAGGAATATAAGAAATATGAAGAGTCAAGGTAACATGATGCCTAATAAAAGTCATAATTCACCAGTAACTGCCTGCAAAGATATTGAAGTGGATGAAATATCAGATAAAAGATTCAAAAGGATGATTACAAAAATAATCAATGAATTCCAAGAGAACACCAAAAAAACTGACTAAATCAAGGAAATCAGTATGTAATATGAATGATAAATTTAATAAGGTAATAGAGACATTGGAAGAGAACCAAACAGAAATTTTAGAAATGAAATACATAGTAAATAAAATGTTCAATTGAAAGTTCCTCTAAAAGAGTAGACCATGATAAAAAAAAAAAAAAGAATCTCAAAGCTGTAAGGCAAAGTGGCCAGTCTTTAAAATTAAAACAAAATAAGCAACAATGACCAGAAAATACAAGAACTCTGGAAAGATATTAAGAGACCAAATTTAAGAATCACTGGAATTGAGGAGTGTTGTGCAACTCAGGCAAATGGCCTGAATAACCTCTTCAGGGAGATAATAACAGAACGTTTCCCAAACCTCGAGAATGAGACATATGTTCAACTATAAGAGGCATTCAGAACTCCAATTAGACAGGACCAGGAATAGAACCTCTCCATGACATGTTATAATTAAGATATCTAGCATGAAGAACGAGAATAAAAGCCTCAAGAGAAAAATGTCAGGCCACACTTAGAGGCAAGTCAATGAGAATTGATTCTGATTTCTCAGCACAGTCTTTAAGATTCAGGAGGGCCTAGAATGATGTGCTCCCTGGAACAAAATAATGGTCAACCAAGATTGGCATATCCAGTGAAGATATCCTTCAGAATTGAAAAGGAAATGAAAACCCTCTGAAATATGCAGAAACTAAAAGATTTCATGACTTCTAAGCCAGAAATACATACAGAAGAAATTAAAAACAAACTCCAGAGTTCACAAATGGACAAATCTCATTTGAAGAGCAGATAAGCAAATGAGATACAGTATCAAATTAAACATTGGAAATAAACTGGCAGGAATTAAGAAGTGTCCCTCTATAGTGACATTGAATTTGAATGTAAATGATGTCAACATATTCTGGCAGAATGAATTAGAAAACAAGACCCAACTCCATGTTGTTTGCAAGAGACTCACCTAACATGCAGAGATAGCCTCAGAATCGGTGAAAGGATGGGAATTTATATACCATACAAATGGAGCCTGGAAACAAGCAGGAGTAGCTACTCTCACATCCAAAAAAGCAGACTCCAAGCCAAAATTAATCAGAAAAGACAAAGAAGGTCATTTCACACTGGTAGAGGGAGCAGTCCAACAAAAAGTTATAGCAATAATAAATATTTATTCCCCAAATATCAGTATACCTAATTACATAAAACAGACAATACTCAGAGACTCAGATAGACTCCAAGATAATAACATTGGATGATTTCAACACACCTCTCTCACCAATAGATAGCTAATCCAAGCACAAACCAGTAAAGAGTCTTCAGACACACACAAAAAGTATAAATCAAATGAACTTAACAGGCATCTAAACAAGATTTCAGTCAACAGCAGCCAAATCCACTTTCTCCTCCACTTCTTGCTCCTGGAACTTTCTTCAAAATAGACCATATGGTAGGCCACAAAGCAATTCTTAGCAAATATGTGTGAAATGAAATTAAAAATCAACACCAAAAAACTACAGAAATGCGTGGAGACTGAACAATTTCACTTTTGCATGATGAATGGATGATAGGAGAAATCAGGAGAGAAATCATACGATTCTTATCATCAAATGAGATCAGTGATCCGACACACCAGAGCCCCGGGACACTACAAAGGCAGTTCTCAGAGGAGAGTTGATAGCAGTGAGGGCTTCCATGAGAAGATCAAAAAGTTACTAAAGGCCAACAAATATTGGAAAAAAAATGTTCAACATCATGAGCAATTGGGAAAATGGAAATGAAACCTACACTGAGATCTCACCTCCAGTCAGAGCGGCAGCCACCAGGGAAACATCAGGGGCTGGGCTGGGGCTCAGAGGTAGGGCACGTGCCCAGCCTGTGTGAGGCCCTGGGTTCGGTTCTCAGCACCACATTTAAATAGAATATGTCTCATTGACAACAAACATCTATCTATCTATATTTCTAAAGGAATACAGACAATGCAAAGGCTGGAATAAAATAACACCTGAACACTGTGGGTGGAATCGTGAGTCACCACCACTGCCACAGAGATCCGTACGAGTTCCCTCAAAGACTAGGCATGGAACCACCATGTGACCCCGCTCTGCCACTCGTCAGTGTGCGCCCTGGATGACTGAAGTCATCGTGCACAGTGATGCCTGCACACCCATGTTTGTAGCAGCACAGTTCACAATGGCCAGATTAGGGAGCCAGCCTGGGCATCCACCAGAGGGGGAAGGGGTAAAGAAAACGTGATCTGAACACACGGTGGGACTTTATTCAGGCACAGGGAAGAGTAAAATCACGTCACGTGCAGGAACACGGAAGGAACCGGAGAACACAGGTTGAGTGAAGTAAGTCAACCTTGGAAGGTCAAGGTCGTATATTCCCCCCATGTGTGGAAGCCAGAGAGGAGGAGGGAAAGGAGGGTGGGGGAGGGGCGATCTGATGAAAATCCTGGGAGATCGGCAGAGTGGAGGGAACAGAGGAGGACGGAGGGAAGGGAAGGGCAGGCTTAGGAAGGATGTGGGCCAGATTACCTTGTTAGATCATGTGCACGAACAAACAGGTAACACAAAGCCCACCATGATGTATATGACAATATACCAATTAAAAGTCTGGAAAAAATCAAATAAGATGAATTTTACCCAAGTGTCCTCCTGTTAAGGTCCCTTGGCCTCCCTGAACCTCCATCTCCTGAGCTGAACCCTGGGAATCCAACCTCTGCCTTGGGTGGGCACTACACGTACAGGTTCCTGTGGGATGGTGTCCACTCACTCACTGAACGACCCTTATTGAGCACCTGCTCCATGCTGCCACTGTCCCTGAGGATGACCATGCTTGATGGGGCCGAAGAAGACATGATCCCCTGCCCTGAAGCCCAGACTCAGGGGAGGTGAGAAACAATGAGCAATGAACCAAATCTGCACCTTCAATACACACTATCCAGCAGCAGCCGCCCACAGGGGCCAGAGAGTCTCCCCCAGTCCCCGGCTGGAGTGCAGGGTGCACACAGGGGACAGGAGGACAAAGGGGCAGTGTGCACCTGGCCGTGATCTGCTCTAAGTGCATCACCCGCCTCCGGCTGTGCTGCCAACAGACAGGGGCAAGAAGCTTCGTCACCTCCTGTCTACAGCCGCCAGGACCAGCTCCCAGGACAGAAAGAGAAGAAAAGGTGACCAGTTAGCAAGAGCAACGGGACCTACTGGCGGAGACAGAGTCCAGGAGGGCAGGCGCGTCCCTGACGCCCCTCATCCCTGAGAAGAGCGCGAGTGTGCGGCAGCCGGCCTCCCTCCCACTGGTGGGCTCCCCCAGCTCACCTGCACTACTTCCACTGCCAGGCCACCACGCCCAGTGCTGAGCTCACGGCACCTCACCTTGTGCTCACAGCCGCTCCACAAGCCAGGTGGACGGTCAGTCCATCTTGCCAACGCAGAGGTGGAGGCTTGGAGGTCAGGGGGCACCTGAGGTCCCACAGCGGGAAGGGGCACTAACTTAGGCTGTAGAACTGACAAGGCCCATTCTTTTATTCCACAACGCTGCCCCTCCCCAACTCAAAGAGAATAAAGAGGATTTACATGAACGGGGCGTGGACTTAGCACATGCCAGGAGCCGTGTCCCTGCTGTGACTCGCGGGTTGTTCCCCGAGGTCCACCTGCTGGAAGCTTGGTCCCCAGGGTGATTATGTGGTGGTGGGTCCTTTAAAAGGCGGGGCCGAGTGGGAGACAACTGAGTCGTGACCACCAGTGTGAGGGGTGAACACTGGATTCTGGAAATGGGTCAGGTGCGCAGGAGTGGATTAGAGTGAGCCTGGCTTTCCCCTGACCGCTTACCTCTTTTTCTAACCACGTGAGTCCCCTCATACACATTCCCAACATGTGGTGTCACCTACCATGTTGTGACACAACCAGAGAACCCCAGCCAGACATCTGTGCCATGCTGTTTGGGCTTTCTAGCCACCAGAATTGTATGTCAAATAAACCTCTTTTCTTTATAAAGTCCCCAGTGTCAGGTGTTCTGTTACAGCAACGCAAAAAGGATTTAGTACTTAACCCACCATCTCCCGGCACCCCATAGAGGACACCTGTAAAAATGTTCCACTTAAGTCTTTATAAGTGTCCTATATGCAAGACACCAGGACATGATGGGTTAAGCCTTACAGCAACCATAGGAGGTTGGTACCATCTGAGTCCCCTTGAACAGCTGAGCAATTAACTGACTCCTAAGGAATGCACTCTTGATTCAAACCCAGGCTGCCTTGGACCATGACTGGGTTCCCCAGCACTAACCTTCACTGCCTCAAAATTAGACATGTGCCTGACTTTGTGCCCGGCACTAGGCTAGGGATAAAAATGTATGAGATGGTCCCTTTCTCCAAGGAGAGCCACCATTAGGACAAAACACCCTGCTAAAGAGGTAAGTCAACATTGAGATACAGCGCACTGTGCCCCGTGTGTTGGCAACTGTGTGAAAACACCTGCCCACGGAAGTCTTTGAGACCTCACGTGCCTCCAATGCACAACAAGTAACTCCACCCTAGAAACCTATCCCAAGAAATCAGCAGAAATGGGACCAAAACTGCATGTGCAGAGATGCTTCCTTCAGCAAAGCATATGATAGGTAACGCTGTCCCCTGTGGGGAGTGTTGAATTAACCGACGGACTATTCCAACAGAGCTTGTGCCGTCATTAAAATATCATGTCACACTGCTCAATGTTTTAAACATCTTTTAAAGCTTTTAAGCACAAAGAGAAATGCTCATGAAGAACAGCCAACCAAAGGGTTGAAGGCTCCGCCTGATCTCAGCCATGAAAATTGAGAAATAATTAGTAATAATTCTGTCAGTGATGATGTGAGAAAACGGGCCCAAAGTTACGAGGGCTGCTTCCGGGTGATGGGGCCACGGATGACTTTTGCTCCTGGATCTTTGTGGCTGAACTTCCAAATCTTCAGAAAGTCATTACACTGCATTATATATTGCTTTTGTGATCGGGGAAAGAGGAGCCCGAGATGAGGCGCAGGAGAAGAACTGGAAGAAGATGGAGAACATGGCGTCCGCGTCCTTATGATGGTGGCAAGACTCTGGGGTCACCGCTGGTTCTTTTTTCGAGATGTCCGATGTGGTATACTTTCTCGGTTTTATAGGGAATGATGTGAAATTAAAAATTAGCGGTCCCAGCATTATTTACGAGACCAAAAAGCTGGAAACAACACCGGCCTTCAGTCAAGGTTGATCAAATGAGCCAGCATCACTACCAAAGGGGACATTGTGCAGACGCTGAGACGGTGTTTGCAAGGGGCCTTTCACTTATTTATGGAATGTGGTTAGGCCTAATTGTGTGCCGAAGGCATCTCCCGAGTCTTTAAATACTGCCACTAATAGAGAAAATGTTTAAAGGAAAACACACGTAGGTTGGACCAATTGTTGTCTAGACCTCGTGATCTTTGTTTTCATTTAATATCAGTGAATTAAATATCTCTTACTCTCTTATGCATAGTGAACACATGTAGCTGATATGGTTTTTTTTAAAGTGGGTTTTTTTTAATGTAAGAAGAAAAACTCAGACTCCGTTGAAGCTTTCACACCAGTCACTGTTTCCTTGGGAAGAGTCACTAGTGACATCCTGTGTCTCAGGGATGAAGGCTCCGTCAGCCTCTGCTTGGTCTGGGATGTGCATGCTTCTGGCCCCTGGATAAGAAACTCCAGGCCTCGGCTAACAGGCAGCAGAAAGGCTTTGGGTGACAGGAGACCTCCACCCACCCCAAGGTCACCACTCAGAGAATTCGCCTCGCCTGGGCTAAAGCTCTGTGTGTCATGAGCAATATACGCCATTCACACAGACCAAACGGCGTGTGTCTTCCCACCACGTCAAAAGCATGTTAGAAACAAGTCACAAGAGACACCACTTTCACCAGTTGCGATTTGCCCGGTACTGGTGGGTGGCCTGGTCGTCATAAGCCGGGCAAACACAGGTTCTTTTACTCCAGTCTTAATTCCAATATCTGCTATACTCAAGTCACACATCACACTTACGCACACACACACACACACACACTACGGAAAGACTAAGAAAGGGTTAAGGTGGCCACAGGGGACCAGGAGGCTGATCCGAGAGCCCTACCAATGCAAAGAGTCACTTACCTGCGGGAGGCCAGGTGAGATGCGGAACCAGCCCAGAACTGGTTTGGGGTGCAGGGCTGTCAGAGCTTATTCTAGACCAGGTCCAGAGGGCAGGTGGTTTCCCAGCGGCCACATCAAGCAGGGAAATCCAGCAGAGCGGGAGCCCGGGGACCGAGTTGGAGGCTCATCACCTGTCCATCCTGGGACACGTTCATCGATGGTCAGGATGGGCAGTGCCTGCTTCCCTAACGGGGCTCCCCCCTTTTGATGGGCCTCAGGTGAGAGGTCACCTTATTCAGCGGGCTGGTGCTCCTGATAAGTTCACGGGCCTGGCTTTCCTGATGAGGAATTGACGCGCCCCATCATCCGTGTGCTTCTGACTTAATTTATAACTGACGGTCATCCTGATTTACGAGCACCATCAGTTTAGTTACCAGCTTGTGCATTATGGCCGTGCCCGGCAGAGGGTAGCTATTCGCTTGTACAAATAAGGTAGAGTCATTTACCTTGGCCCTCCTACTCAAAACGGAGAAGCTCACGGCAAACTTGCTGCTCTCCAAAATGGTGTCAAACTGCAGTCCTCTTCTTCATGGGGTAGCAGGGAGCAGGCTGCTCTCCACAGGGCTGAGCTCACCCTCAGGACCTCGGAGCCTTGTTCCATTGGAGGACACACATTTGATGGGCATGGAGGTCAACTGCAATCATGGTCCCAATTTTCCCCCTCTTCCTTCCCATTTTTCCCTTCTCCTTTTACCACACCACTTTGCGGGATCCCACCTCCCTGCTCCCTGACCTGAGGCTCAGCCATGCAATCCCCTTGGACATGGTGCAAAGCGAGCCTCACCATGGGCTTGCACCTCTGTTGACAGCTGAGAACACGCCTGAGCTAGCCTGCTGGAGGACGAGAGGCGTGAGAAGCAGCTACAGTGCCCCAGCCTCCCGCAGCCAAAGCCAGCCCAGATCAGCCTGTGGCCAACAGAGCCTGAGAGTCACCACCCAGGTCCTGCCTGACCCCAGAGGCACACACACCAGATCCTTGTTTTTGTAAGCCATTTTATGGCTGCATTTTTCTACAGCACATTGTGACAGTAGAAAGCACAGGTACCCATTACATGCTATTTCTCCAAGCACTGACCATAAAGTAATGACATGCATGTGTTTTTTTAATTAATCATAGGATATACGTTGCATGCTTACCCTTGATTACATAGTAAATCCTGCTGTGTTAGTCACATGGCTACAGATCACCTGCACCATTTCCAGGATGGTGGCTGTGTAGAGGGGTTGTGTCACCTGGCTGGATCCTCACCCCAGCCACAGTTACCCTGGAAGCCAGCAGGACTGTATTTGAACATCCATTGTCCCCTTCTTGGATCTGAAGATTTCGAGGTGGCTGAGCGTATCTTTCTACCACCAAGCATTCCTTTTTTTCCAATAAAGATTTCAGAACTTCTGCTCAGAGCCCCAGGTAAAGTGTAATTGCTACACAATAGGTGCCCTGGAGCAGTGCGTGAGGGCATTCGAGAAAATAGGACCTTGTTCCTGAACTCAGGAACCTCACGGGGAGGTGGGGGAGGCCGCAGACAGCATCCCCTCCTCTCCCGACACCGTCACCCCACATCTGCCAGCTGCTCACTGCCATGTGGTCATTAGCGTAATTGGAGGTGGCCAGGCCTCCAAGAGCAAAGCACCGGAGTCCGACTTCAGGTTCAAAGCCGGCTCCGAACCTTGGTGTCCACAGGACCTCGTCAGGTTTCACACCCACCTGTGCCCCAGCTCTGTCACCTGTGAAATGTGAATACCAGAAGGCACGCACGCCACTGCAGATAAACACAACACTCTGCCCTGTGCTGAGCACAGCGAGACCTCCACAGACGCTAATCACCACGATGATGAGTCCTCCTGCGGCAAATGTCCTTGATCACGACTGTCTCTCTACCCGACGCGAGAGGACGTAACTAGACACCATCGCCACCACTGGGCAGGAGCGACTCAAGTTTTCAGGTCCAGTGCCCCAGGCGATCCAAGGCTCCTGTTAAACCACCGTGGTGATTCCAGAGGAAAACGAGGTCTCTTTTAATAGATCCAAGAGATCTATCATCCCAAGAGAGACTAGCTGGCCCTGGTGGGTCAGGCACATGCCCCTGTGCCTGGAGGCAAGGGCTATCCCAGCTGATGGAATGAGTTCCCTTTCCAGATACCAAAAGAAGAGAAAGACGTGATAGGAAAAATTACAGTCACCCACAAGTGGGGACAGTGACCCTAAGGCAGACACAGCTGGCTGATTTCTCCTGTTTGCTCCTGAGCACAGCTGGTGGACCGCACTCCAGCCTGACAGCGGGTTGGTGATGAGCCTCCAGGCCATGCAGTGGAAGCAGGAGGGCTGGAAGCCCCACTGAGCCCCGGCTCCTTGATTTGTCCCCGCCCCCACCTGGACGGAGATGATAACTGGACGTTGGAGGATGAAGTAGCCACAATATGGACGGAGCCTCAGTCTCCACTTGGAGAAGCTCCGCCATGTACCCAGCACTCTTACCTAACGGGAAACGGACTTCTGCTGTGTGATTCCGTGGCTTGTCTGGGGCTACTTGTGACTTCCAACTAGCCTATCCTAATACACGTAACGACGCCAGAACTCGTGAAAACGTTAGAAGTGAAACTTAGGGGAACAGGATAAATGTTGGTCAAATGTTGCAAAAGCTACCATTCCAAAGAGATGAAAAGTCTACAAATGCAGGGAAATTTCACTCAGCACCCGCCCCCCACAATAAAAGGATGTTGAAGGGGAGGCTGAGAGATGATTCTGGAACTCTGCTTTTGCTCCTCGCATTTGATGAAAGAAGAGTCTCCATCGAGTCGGCTCGGATGCCCGTGGCCGTCCTGGAGCCAGAGAATTTATTTCATGAAAAAATGGTAAAGATGTTCTGGCTGCACTCGGAGCCCACCCATGCAGAAGGTGGGCCAAGGAGAGAGGTACTTCTCTACCTCCCCAAGAGAGAGCCGGAGGGTGTGATAGATATCCCCCACGGTCCGTGTCTGCAGCTTTTAAACAGTTGGCTTAACAACTGCCTTTAATTTCTCTGAACATAAGTTATCGATCCCGAACCCTGCTGCTTGGATGCCCAATCCTGATTGTTAATTGAGCTATTGATTCTTGGCTCACATTAACTGCTCCTGAAGGGGTGGATCCTGGGTAATGTGGGCAGGTGGGGTAGGGAGGTGGAGGAGGTGAGGGCGCTGCGGGGAAGTGGTTTTAATTAGTCATAATAGCTTCATACTTAGCCGCCTGCTTGTGTAGTCCACGCAGTGACATCCCTATAGATCAGGGAGGAAGCCGGCAGTCGCCCCTCCATAGGAAAATTAAATTGGGTCAATTATCTAACTGTTGGGCAATTTCAGATACTTACTCAACTCAAAACGAAGCTTTCATGGCGTGCATCGAATCCACCGCCCAGGCCCAGAGCTGGCTCAAGTTTGGAGGTATAATCAGCCACGTCAGCCCCACCCCCCGCCTTTCTGATTTAACATTTTAAGGCTCAGAAATTTCCAGCAAACAAAGAAAAATGACCATTGATAGAGAAACGGTTGCACAGAAGGATTTGCGTCTCTGCCCTAAAATGATTATGTAGTCACCAATTAACTTGGTGAGCAGATTCCACAGTAGACTCATTATAAGTTTAAAAAGAAAGAAAGAAAGAGAGAGAGAGAGAGAGTCACGTCCAGGCAGGTGCCTATACCATAACACAGACTTATGACATAAGCAATTACAACAACCCTGCGTGATCACATGGACCAAGAGGAAGGCGTGGAAGGATCAACCACACACGCTGTTATTGACTAACACTGGGGTGGGCATGGGTCGGCAAGGGAACCCAAATGTATTTTTTGAGAATACATATTTACACAAGGCTTATGCGTCCTGCACTATTTTAGGTGTATTATAAATGTTGACTCATTCAAGATGGCGGAATGGGATGGACATGGTTACCCTAGGTACATGAATGACTGCACATACAGTGTCACGCTACGTGGTGCACAACCAGAGAAATGAAAAGCTGTGCTGATATTGTGGACCATGAATCAAAATGCATTCTGCTGTCCTACATACCCAATTATATAAATTAAATTAAAAAAATAAGTATTAACTCATTCCACTTCCCACGGTCCTCTACCAGCTACCTGATTTAGTTATTCCCAACCCACCGAGGAGCAAACTAAGGGGCACAGAGTTTAGGAGTAAGTGGTCAGCATGGAATTTGTCACCATCATCTGGGCTCTCGAGCACTGCACTCTGCCATCTACATAGAAGAAGGGCCGCCAATGAGTAATGGAGGTTGGCTTTGGGAAGTAGGACTTGGGGCCATTTCATCTATTATTCAAATATTTATCAAGCATAAACTATCTATTCAATTGGTAAAAACTAAAGTGTTACCCACCTCCGCCCACTCATCAGACCAGTGGCCACGCCAAGAATTTGAGTTCCTACTGTGCGCCTGCCAGTAGGCTGAGAAATTGGCACTCTCACTTGCCCTGCAGATTGTGCTGTGCTGCTGTGGCCTGTGGACTGCAGAGGTGGAGACGAAGACTTAGGGAGAAGGAGCTGACTTACGCCCACAGAGGAGGGTGTAGCAAAGAGGGTCCCTAGACCAGGACCTGAAGCAGAAACACAAGGTGAGCCAGACGTTCTAGAGGCCATCCTTAAATTTTCAAAGAGGTACAATTAATATTTAAAATGATTTTACGTAGCCAACTATCTATCATAATTCCAACACGTAATCAGTACTGTTTGGATTATCAGTTAAAAAATAATAGCTCCCATTCTCGCGTTGTCTTCGGAACATGGTGTGCGTTTCATACAGAACATCTCCACTCTGGCCCCTGATTTTCTCTGGAAATAGTTGATGCGTAATTAGATTTCACAAAATCTACAGTTGAAACAATAAAGCCCTGTACTCAAGTTCTTCAAACCGCATGAAGATTTTTTTCAATAACTGAATCAGTAAGCTTGCCTGAAAGGGGGGTCAGATCTTACCAATGAATGACGGTAGTGACATCAGAGGACACTTGGGAGGGAGTGGACACTATTATTTGTGCAGCTGAGGATCACGGCGTTTGGGGTAAAAGTCAATGGCTTCCACAAATTCAAAACTGAACAGGGAAATTTCCGCGGTGAAGGCAGCTCCTTAGAAATGTGAAAGATAAACCTCTACTTACTCATATTTGTATCTTGCCGCAGTCTGGCTGGGCACAGAATCACGAGCCACTCACAGCTTTGTAGATTCAAACAGCAATTCTTTATTCCCGAACTCACACCGGCCCTCTACAAACACGTTCTGGGGAAATCCAAGTTCTGCCGCCAAATACACGTATTCCCCCAGGCTTTTAATCCCAAATACCTTCTCAATTCCATGAGAACTCAACGGTAACTCAGGCAGCAGGATACGCCCTATTCCCAGCAGGAATAACCTTAAACCTGGAACCGCCCTAAACCCAGATTGTCCTAAACCAGGAACGCCCTAAACCCAAATTGTCCTAAACCGGGAACGCCCTAAACCCAAGGAGCGGGATACTTCCTAAAACCTGCAGGATACACCCTAAACCCGGATCCGCCCTGGTCCTTGAGCAGGGTCACCTTTCTCAAACATACATGCAATGTCACAGCGAATGTCCAAGGCAAGTCCATTTCCACGAGTCCTTCCTCTCAGTAACATGGGGTGCGCTGGCAAGGAAATTTCGATGCGTCATTCCTGCTTGGCAATGGCCCTCAGCAGTATCTCTTTAGACCAGTGTTTCTCAACTTTTTTTTTTAAATGATCTCCCACTGGGAAAAAAAGAAAAAAAACTTTTTTAGATTTTTTTTTTTTATTTAAAGACTTAATTACTACCCACCATGAAATTTTAACACTCTAGACCATTGCATATCTGTTTGTGTAGTGAATGTCTCTCTGGGCTTTATGCACAGAAAGATCTTTATTCACCCAAGAACCAATGTTCACTCCAATGGGCCTAATGTCAACCCGACCAAAAACGTGTGTTTTGAGCCAGTGATTCTCAGCAAGGGCTGGTGTGGGCAGTGTCTGGACATCTGACAACAACTGTGGCTACTGGCGTCCAGCAGGTCAAGGCCAGGAGGCTGCTGACTCCCTAGGTCACACAGCACAGCGCTGAGGTCGAGACGCGCCTTCAACCATTCGCTTTTCGACCTTGTTGTGTCCCATTTAGGAGGCTCAAGCCACCTGCGGAGCCCCCCAGCCACAGACCCACATGGTGAACACGGAGACTCGTGCGTACCCAAGGCCACTCGAAACACCATCGCCAGGGCCTGGTCACCAGCACCGGGTCGCAAAATGACTGTCCTACCAGGAGTCCTTCATGCAGTAAACGGGGGTGGGAGAAGGGGGCTGCAAGCAGCCACACCCCTTCCTCCATGCCAGCCCCCAGCGGCCACGCTGACCGGGGAACTGCGTCTGCTTGACAGGCCTGAGCTGCTGGTGGGCGCTGATCAAGGTCTCAAAGCCTCTCCCTCCCTCCCTCTCTCTCTCTCTCTCTCCCTCCCTCTCTCTCTCTCTCTCCCTCTCTCTCTCTCTCTCTGCAAGGCGGAGGCGTCCTCTGGAGGGAAGCATCAGGCAGCCTGGCCAGTGTGATTAAAACGGCGGCGGCTCCCCCGGCAGAGCTGACCCTGTGAGGCGGGAGCTTGGCGGCAGCGGGGGCAGCTCTGATTCTGAAGACTGTCAAGCGAGAGCTACTTTGGCCTGAGTTGTAGGGACCTGGAGATCGATAAGCCCTTTTATGTGCAGAGAGAAGGCAGCGGTATTGTTTCCGAGGAGCTGCCCAGGCAAGGGGAGGCCGGCAGAGGCTGAGTGACAGGCAGCAGGGAACAAGTTTCCCTTTTATTAACAGGTCCGTAAAGCGACTTTAAAAAAAAAATTAAAGCTAGGAAAGTACCCTTGGATTTATTGCCGGAAGGGAAGGGAGACGGGGGCTGAGCTGGCGGCCTGCGGGGGACACTGCAGGACAGGCTGCTGCAGATCAGCTGAATGTCCACAGGCCGCGAGTACACCCCAGGGCAGGCCGCTCTTGTGCTTTGACCCCAGGTAATTGGTGCCTGCAGTGTGCAGCCTCAGGTAGAGCTGCAGACAAGCAGCCTCGCCAGCCCTGTCTGCGCTGCACAGAGATGGAGGTCTGTAAATCACCGAGACAACTCCCTGTGCTGGAGCCTCAGGCCCATCCCGAGACGCCGCACTAATCCAGACACAAGCCCTTGAGCCTGGCACCAAGCCCGGCTCCGGCCATTTTTCTTCCTTTCCGCCACGCTCCCTCGTGCCCCACTCCAGCTCCCTTTCCCTCCTTCCTGTCCTTCCCTCCTCCCCCCTTCTCTCTTTCCCTCTTCTCAAAGAACTCCTTTTGCTATCATGGAAGGTCAGGTACTCTCCATCCCCTCGGGAGCCGTGCAGTCATGTCACTTGGCCACACTTACTCCTCGGTGACTTCCCGTGGAAACCCACACCCCGAGCACAGGACACAAAACAATCCTGCCTTGACTCCCACCAACTCCCAGGATCACCCTCTAACGCCCCCCAGCACATGCATGCACGCACACACACTCACACGCACACTCACACGCACACTCACACACACTCACGTACACACTCACTCACACATACAAACTCACACACACACACACACTCTCACACATACAAACACACACTCACACGCACACTCACACACACTCACACACACTCACACATACAAACACACACTCACATGCACACTCACACGCACACTCACACACACTCACACACACTCACGTACACACTCACTCACACATACAAACACACACACACACTCTCACACACTCACACATACAAACACACACTCACATGCACACTCATATGCACACTCATATACACACTCACACACTCATGCACACTCACACACTCACATACACACTCACACACACACTCTCACACACTCACACATACAAACACACACTCACATGCACACTCACATGCACACTCATATACACACTCACACTCATGCACACTCACACACTCATACACACTCACACACTCACATGCACTCACACACACTCACATGCACTCACACACACTCACGTGCACTCACACACACTCACACATACAAACTCACACACACTCACACACTCACACACACACCCCCCGCTTCCTGCCATCCCAGGCGCCGTCCCTCCTCTAAGCCTCTGCTCATAAGAGCAATGGACTAACATTGAATAAATGGCTTCCTCCCTGCTGGAAGCTTCCTATTGATCACTGGAGTCTCACCAGAGTAGGAGGAAGTTGGTTCTGCTTTCCCTGTTTTCCAGATGCAGACACAGGGCCTTAACCAGCTAAAGTGAGCATCAAAGGCCACGTAGTGCTGCAGGTGGGATTTGAACCCAGGCCCGTCAGGGGAGAGCCACAGGACCCTCTCCTTCCTCACCGTGTCCTGACCGGCCTGCCTCTCCCTTGAGAAAGCTCTTTTTTAGGTGAAATAAGGCCGTTTGCTTCCTCTGAGTAGGCCCACTCTCCTGCGTGGGCACCCTGAATTATCTCATTTATTCCACTTAGTATTCTCTGGAGAGCCAGGGAACAGCAGAGGTACCGGCCAGACAGAGAGGAACTGACCCCTGAAATCAGGCCCCTGGATTTTGAGTTCTAGGAAGCCAGGCACCAGATCTGCCTCGTTCCCGTGTCCCTGAGACCTAGCCCAGCGCCTGCTACACAGCGGGCGAGCCAAAGCGCACCTGTGCCCCCTGAGATTCCATTTTGAAATGACCACAGGGAAGTGTCCCCAGAGGGACTGTCCCTCAGACACAGCCCACAGGGGAGGGCATGGAGAAGCGTGTTCCAGGTGGACATGTCAACCTATGCCGTGTTTTGTCACTTGTCACCTTTTTAAAATAAATTCCTATTTTTTAAAAAATGTCCATTATTGGATTTCACAATATTGGTCATGTTAAAGCAACTTTTTTAATCAGCTCGTGGGATAAAGAGGGGAAAAGCCAGATTGAGAAAAGGTCGCGTATGAGCCCAACGACTGCAGCCGCCTCATCTCACCTCTCACTCAGAGGGCTAAACGCCAGGAACCCTTGGGCAGCGTAAGGGACAGGGCGGCGTTTCGTCTGCTAGGTCCTGGCTAGAGAAACTGACACGTCGCAGCCACTTCGTGCCTGAGCCTGGGCTCTGTTGGAATATTCTCCCCCTTTTCTCCTCCACTGCCATCTTTCAGACTTCAACAAAGTTATCTTTGGGTCAGGTGGCATTAATTGAGCACCAACTGCATGCCAAGTCCCAGGATATCAGGGAAAGGAACCACATGTACTGTCACTTGGGATCTCCAGAATCGATCCCATAAACGGGGAGAATTGGATGAAAGGGAAGGGGCTCTCGGTAGCCGGCTGTCCCACGGAAAGCCCTCAGGCGCCCTTAGGAGCCTATTTCCTCCTTCGTCCTTACAGTGATGCCCAGAGGGGCTTCTGCTCACTCTGCTCCATGACAGTAAACAAGCTCTCGGAGTCGTCTCGGAGTCGCACAGGGGAGAGGTGGGAGAGCGGGGAGCCCCTGGCTACCTGAGCTTCTACTTCTCAGGGTGACAAAGCAGCAGGCCACTGTGACAGTCAGAGGGACCAGACCTAGGGCCGTGGCGGTGGGTGTGGGGAGCAGGGAAGGAGAGCAGAAGTCCCTGTGGCTGATGGCAGTGAGTGGGGAAAATCAGAGGGACCTCCGGTCACCTGCCCGCCCGGCTGAGGACACCACGCTGCTGGCGTGAGCTCCCCATGGGCAGGAAGGATGAGCCACGCAGCTCTCCAGCCCCCGGGGCTGGGATGCAAGCTTCTCCTTGTGTCCTGCACACGCCGCCTGCCACCTCTCTGGCTGGCTGTCCCTCACTGCCCGGCCCTCACTACGCCCAGCCTAACCAATACTCCCTCTGCAACCCAGACGCGGGAAGTGTGGTCCCCTGGTGGATCTTACCCTTGTCATTTGGCTTTTTCTCTCCCTTAAACCCACCCGCCGGGTTCCTTTAAGACTATTTTCTTCTCATACTTTAAGTCTCAGCTAAAATTGAAAAAGAAGCTTGCCCTGAGGTCCCGCTCCCCAGAGACCTGCCGAGAGTGAGAGGCAGCGGTAGATCTTGAAATCCTGGGTGCTTCCAGAATAAACCCTGCAGTCACAGAAGCACCAACGCCAAGAGCCATTTCCATGTAAATGACCCGGAGCAGAGCAGGACTCCCCCCCGAAGATTCTACCTGGGGAAAAACTGTGGTTTTCCAGAACCATGGCAGATGTTGGACTCAGAATGACCTGCCGGGACATTTGAAGGTACCGAGGGAGGGATGGAGACCGGAGGCAGGCCCAGCCAGAGCAGCAGAACGGAGCTCACCTAGAAGTGACTTTCCGTGTTAAGTTAATGCCTGGTGTAATTCAGGGTCTGACGGGGACGGCGGCGTCAGGGAAGGAGAGGAGCCCGTTAAAAGCGCTGGAGAGAGAGTCAGGCCCATAATTCCATCCACAGGTAATGGTGGTGGAAATTGGTTGTCCCTGATTTGAATAATCTTGATGGCATCGTTATTTTTAATTGTGATTAGTGGTCTTAATGTGCTAATAAATAAGACTAGAGACGGGGCACAACCTTGCCTTGTCCCACAGACACTTGGAATCAAGGCCATGGGGGTGGCAGCTCTGGACGAGGAGCTACAACAGGACCCACTCTGCGGAGCTCAGACGTGATTCCCCAGAGCTTTCCGACAGGACGCTCGGGACCGAATTCCCTCCGCTCCAAGGTCCAGCAATCCTACCACCAAACAAGGAAACGCTGTTTTCTCCCACGGTAGCTCCCTGGCTGGAAAAAGGTCCCCAAGGTGTGTGTGTGCCAGGCAGCCCCTTGGAAAGCAAGGGAAGGGAAGATGGAAAGGAAGGAGGGTGGGAGACAAGGCCACACAGAGGACAGCTTAATCTGTGGACACTTCATGTGGACATTTTTAACTTTTTGATGATTTATCTATTTCCACCCAACAAATCATTAAGTCAATAAAATTACCTCAATCCTGGAAAGACGTGTGGCTCTCTGTCTATGTAACATTACTTGAAAAGCCCTCATGAGAGTCACTAAGGTAAGAGGTGACAGGAAGGGGTACAAATCACCTCCAGTCCCTCCAGATGAGGCTCAGAGAGGCTGAGTGGCTTAACTGAGGCCACACGGCATATGGCGGACATGATTTTAGCCCAAAGAGCCCCTGTTCTTTCCACCACACTGGCGCCCTTTTCTAGATGTTAATGTCAGTGAACGGATTCATGAATAAATTAATGGACGAAGGAGAGAAGGAACTATCTAGTCACACATGCGGTGGCCTCCTGTGCTTCTGATGTTTGGGGGTCTGGAGTAGCACAAATGGTGGTCGCACTCCCCTGTGTTCCAGAACTTGGTGGAAAGGCGATCACAGTGTTCTCAGCGAGGATCCCATCTCTCCAAGGTCAAACCACTAGGGAGAAGGAGCCCTTCATCCCACCTTCTTCACCCCCAGATGCTGGGGTTCTGCCTTGACAATGGCCCCATCCTAACTTGCTCCTTGTTCATGTGCAGGGGCTGGTCCACAGTCGTAGGCTCCCCTTAGGACCAGAGAAACTTGGGCTGTCGGTAAGGGAAGACAGCATTGATAGTGAGTCGTCCACGGAGAGGCCTCGTCCAGTGGACTGTGTTCACATGAGCAGGAGGACCACGGCTGACCTGGCGGTTGGTGTTCATTCACTAGGAGCGCTGTCAATCCCACAGACCAGCGGACGGAAACCACAGAGGTTTATCTCCCTGCACTTTGAAGACAAGAAGTCCAGTACCAAGGTGTTAGCAGGGTGCGTTCCTTTCAGGGCCATGAGGGAGCTTTCCTAGTCCTCTCCTGGACTCCCGAGGGCCGTCTTCTCCCTGGGTCTTCCCCCATCCACACCTGTGACCAAATTTCTCCTTTTTATGAAGACGCCCAGCACACTGAACGAGAGACTCTCCAGGACAGCTCATTTTACATGTCCTCTTTAAAGGCCCGGTGTCCGCCTGCAGGCACCTCCAGAGGTCCTGGGGATCCAGATTTCAGTGTGTGAATCTGGGGGAGAGACAACCCTCCCATAACACTGTTTCCACCCGCTCTAGAAAGACCTAAGGGAAGTCTTCAAATCAACTTTTAAAAACCAAGTCCCACGACAGCCACCACCGGTTCATTCACTTCAAGGCCTGGGTCTCTCCGAGCTCAGATTTACCTATATTTTAAAAAAATGAAAGAAAGAAAGAGGAAAAAAGGGTTTGGGGTACTGGGTTGCTCAGGGACAGCAATCACAGATCCCGACTTTCAGGTGACCCGTCGCCCTGGATGAACTCCAGTTCTGTGCTCCACATTGAAAGCGGGAGAAAGGAGGAAGAGTGGAGGAGCCCTGGTCGGGTCCTGGAGGGGGCTGGATTCAGGCGGGAGGAGGGAGGGGAAGGTGACAGGTGCCATTCAGGGGCTCTGCTTTCAGAGCTCCAGGGGATGCACTCTGTACCCCCAGATTTGCCAAGGGAACGGCTTGGTTTCGAGGGGTCACCCAGAGCTTGGTGTGGAATTCAGGGCCCTGGAAACAGCCATACTGAGTCCCCTTCCCAAGCTCCTTTCCGTCTTTCCAGAGAGCGTCTTATTCCCCTGTGTCTGTTCTTGCCAATTATCACACTAAGCTAATGGAGGGAGTTAGCGGGAAGTGTCAGAGAGTTTTATGAAATTATCATGTCAACTCTCTCCCTGTCAGTGTGCATAAGGGAAGAAGACAAGAAAATGATATTGTCGCTTAATAGTTCACTTTAGATCTTCATCTCTTATCACTCATCATTACTCCATATTAATGACTCCGTATTGGCAATCTCTGGCTGTCAGTTACTCCATAAAGGATCTCGGTGAGATGGTGGCTGGGCAGCTTTCATTAGGAAGCAATTGGAACCAAATTTAACTGGGGAAGATTAACAGATTAACTGCAACCACTAGCTCTCCCCACCTCCCTGCCCCCAGCCAAGGAGCGGCAGCGAGGGAAAGGTGGAGAAGAACCCAGCTATGCAGACACAGAGACGGCAATCCGGGCATGGCTGCTGCCCGGGTAGCTGCACTGAACGCACCAATGCACATCTCTGAGTCTGTTTGCTAAAGGCAGAACAGAGGGGTGCAGTTCTCGTTCCAGGGTTATGCTAGGGTCTGAGATCATTGTAAAAATGTTCCAGAGTCCTGGGTGTAGCGTTGGTGCCCATCCCTGACGTCCATCCGATGTTTAGTTAGCCTGAATTGAATAAGGAAGTCTCAATGGACGCAGCCCAAGGCAAGGCCCTCCACTTCCACAAGACTGCCAGCTGCTTCTTCCCCCTGGGAAGGAAAGGAAGGAGCTTGGTTCAGCTCTGTTCAGTGAACATCGACCCCACGCCTTCCAGGTGCCCGGTGTGATGTGTGGGACAGACGTCCCTCAGGGCTGTGGCCACTTCGTGGTCTCTGCAGCCACAGAAGCAGACGGGCCGTTCCCTCGGCGTGGGATGCTCTTCCCCTCCACTGTCCACCCACTCGCGAGGCCACTCCTCAGAGCCGAGTCCTCGGGCACCTTCCTCCAGAAAGCCTCCCCTGACCTCCCCAGAGGTGCCAGCCCTGCATCCTGACAGCTCCTACGGGGGTCGGGGTGCCACATCACAGAAGGGCAACCTCCGGGGCGCAGGGCCCCTCCGTGTGGCTCATCGCTGGACCCCCTGAGGCCTGGCTCACCAGGAGGAGGGAGAATGAACGGCCCTTGGAGAAAAGTCAACCACATGAGCAAAATGTGCAAAATGACGTCACATGCCTAAGCAGGGGTCACCCAGATGCCACGAAGACAAGCCCTTGGCCTCCTCCTTGAAGCCCCAGCTCAGCAGAAAGCAGCTCTGTCAATCCTCCTCTCTCTGGGGAGGTGCTAGCAGCTCCGAGGTCCCATGGGAGCAGCGTCTGTCACCACTAGACGCACCTCCCACCAGGAGAGAAACTCGAGACCCTTTATTTCCCTCACTCATTGTCCTGACCCTAGACCAGCACCCTGCCTGCTGCATAGAAGTTTGCAAAACATTGAACAAATAAATTTTAAAAATGGATTACTTTTCTCCCTGGGTCAATGGAAAATCCAAATACTTCCAACCAAAGAGCACCAAGAGACACCAGGTCCAGGGCTGGGTTGGGGGAACTCCCCTCCTCCCCTGCCCTCGGGAAGTCCCCAGGGGTGAAGCTCATTCTCTCCCAGACTCTCAACTCAGAGGGCCGACAGGGCTTCCACCTGCTCCTTCTTGTTGTGGATGGACCCTCTGGGGCCGGATCCAGAGCCAAACGTGGCCGGCAGTAGGACAGTCCTGGGGTCAGGAGTCACTTGGGTGCACACCTTGGCTGGACCACTGGGTCACTGTGTGACTTGGGTGAGTCGCTTCACTTCTCGGAGCCTGGATTTCCTAACCTGTCAAGCGGGCGTGATGACACGTGCTCTCCGTGGTGACATAAGGATGAAATGGCGTCGGACCTGGGAGCGGTCGGAAGCCTGGACTCCCGGGGTGCCGTCTCCCTGAGGGCACCAGCACTCAGGGCCGCAGAGGGATCTTGGATGTGATTCCAACTCACTTTGGTTCAACAACCCTCTAGGGGTCCCTGCCAAGTTCCAAGACTGGGCTTTGCCACGATGACCACCAACGGCCATTACAACCTTGACCGCTGCCATTCACTCATGTCCAAGGTGCTCCCAGGGCTTCCAATCCCTCGCTCATCTGTCCTCAATAAAACCCACGAGCTGCAATCAGCGATGGGTCCCTTCTGCAGATGAGACTCGCCCAGAGCCGCACAGGGAGGAGCCCTGGACCTTGAACTCTCCCAGAGCAGAATCCAGGTTCTCACCCACCACCTGGACACACACAGACCACCCCGTGCAAACGAGGCCAGGGATTTAATAACGCCCCAGAAGAGAAAGGGAAAGTGCTCAGAACCATCAGCCATCGGGAAGTGAAAGCTGAAACCAAGGACACCCGTCACAGCCACCAGGGAGGCTGGATGAAAAGGAAGGACTCGCGAGACAGAGAAAGCGAACCCAAGAAAGGAACAGAGAAAGCGAGAAAGCTGGCGTGGCCGAGCCGGGGAGCTGGTGGGGCCCTGGAACGCGGTGGCTGCAGAAGGCTCTGCTGCTGACCCCGGGAGTCGGCCGGCAGCTCTACCACACTGAGCTCACACTCCTCCCGTGACCGCCGACTCCGTGTCCAAGCGTCACCCCAGGAAGGGCCCATGTCGGCAGCAGCTTCATTCCTCAGTGGCCGACACTGGTCCCCAGGTGTCTACAGCCCCGAGAGGGAGGAGCGAGCCACGGCAGGTGCACGTCCCACCACCGAGAGACAGAAAGCAACTGCCCACTGCGTGCGACACTCACGAATCTCAAAACCATGGTGCTGACCGAGAAAGAAGCTGCAGGCGAAGCAGGAAAGCCTGTGTGACTTCATCCCTGAGAGCTCCTGGGGTGCAGTGGCCATTCGTGGCGGAGACAATCAGAACAGGTCTTACCTGGAGACGGGAGGGGTGGGGCCTACGGAGCCAGAGCCTGCCAGACGTCCCCAGTGGGGGGAGGCTGACGTCCCAGACCTGTGCAGGTGTGCTCACTGTCACTCCGTGGCTGACGGACATCCAAGAATTCACTGCTTGTCCATTTTATACCAAAAGAAAAGCCTGTACATTTTTGAGAAAAAAATGATGATATAATCAATAACAACTGATTTTACTCAGGGAAGAATATTGTTACAGTTCCTTCCATGGTGTGGTAACAGACATCAAAAGGATTATCCCAAAATGTCGCCCCACACGGACCTACCAGAGTGACTACAGAGTCATCAATACATACAGGAACAAAATTCCCTGTGACACGGGTCTTGCTCCTGAGCAGCTCATCTCAGCACCCGACGGGCTGCCTGTTGCCCACCCCCAGACACCTGCTTTCTCTGCCTGAGCTGCAGCAATGGCTACGGCAAGCTTCCCGGCCTCTGGGTGTCCAGCCCACCGCCCAGCACCTGCTGACTGTAAGACATGGGACGTGGCAAGCGGCCTGGCCCGGCCCCACCAGCTCTGCTGACTTGTAGCCTGACCACGGAGGCTGCTGCATGCTGAGCTGCTGGGATCGAAGTGGTGTCGTTAGAAAATGATTCATATCCCTCTGCCTTAATGAGGACTCACACCCGAGGGCTTCCAATTACCCAATCGATGGCTGGAGTGCTGCTCCCAGCCCGCAGCCTCCTGATTTTCTTTCTCTTCTTTAAAAATATTTGCAAGAGGGTTGATTGCATTCCTTCTCCTCTCTCTTTGGCCAAACCCAGTCTAGAGAGGAAGCCAAGCCAGATGACCACCTGCAAATGTCTCTCCATCAGACTGATAGATTCTACATGGCTCAGGGGAGGGAAGTGGTCCTGTGGAGACAGAGATTACCTAAGAAGGAGCCAACGGAAAAAAAAACAACGAGGCTTTGACCTCATCTGAGCAAGGCCCCATGTCCTCCCACGCCCTGTGTGTACGAGGTGAAAACTGCCAGATGTCCATCCAAATCCATCGTCCCCTCTGCCAAAGCAATAGAACTGCAGCGGAGATTCAGCTGCCTGGCCTGAGACTCCCTGCATTTCTTAGGGATCTTGCCAAGAGCATACGAGTGAGTGTGTGTGTGTGTGTGTGTGTGTGTGTGTGTGTGAGCCTGCATGTGTGTGCACACGTGCATGCAGTTTCCAAGCCTGCTCTGTGGAAGCTTGCTCCTGTGATCTTCCCGTGTGCATGGTTTCCTTCCCACTGGGAACAACCACATGGCCGTGCAGGAGCGGAGCCAATGATGAGCACAGAGAGCTGAGGCCAAGGGTGACCCCGTGGAGCCCAGCTCCCTGCAGGCCTGGGATGCTCGACGTGGACTCCAGCAGCAGAGAATGAAATCCCTCTGCTCTCTGAGCCTCTGAATGTGGCAGTTCCTTCACCAGCCGGCCCCCAGCAGTACCGTTTGGCACATGTTTTAACCGCCTTGGGTTTCAATTTCCTCTTCTTCAAAGAGGTCCTTCCTCCCAAGGTTTTCATGAGAAACGAGTGAGCTGACACCAGTGAGGCCCAGCCTCAGGAGGGTCGGATGGGTGTCCTTCCTGTCCACCCCTGTGGCTCCAGCAACCCCTGCTCAGGAGTCCAGTCTCGGATGGTGCCCTCTTCTCCACCTCCCCACCCCAAGCCCAGAGCTGCTTCCTCCCAGCTGACTGCAATGGAGACTGCAGAGCCCCGCGGCTGCCGTCACGACTGGGGGCCGTCTGTCCGCAGCAGCGGGCGACGGACCTCCTTGTTCCCTCACCACTGCGCTCCACAGGCGCCCACCCTCTGTGGAGTCCTGTTCGTCCCCGTCGCTGGAAGCCACGTGCAGTCCAACAACCTTGAAGGAAGGACTTCCGACCAGGTGTCCCAGTGAGTCCACCTGTGCTCAGTCCTCTGCAGTGAAATGCGTGCAGTGGCTGGAGGGGCTGACGGCTGAGGACGCCCACCTGGGCATCTCCACCAGCACCTTGGTATCGCCTAGGAGGACACTGAGTCCCAGAGGCTTGGGGAGTAGCCCACGGCCACCCGGAAGGGTGAGCATCCAGGAGCACAACAGGCAAAGCCAGGCACGGCCAGCTCTGATTTGTAGAACCCCAGAAATGGTCTCAGCCTCACAGAAGGCACGGTGGATGGGGTGGGTGGGGTGGGTGAGTGAATGGAGTAGATGGGGTAGATGGGGTGGATGGGGTGGATGGAGTAAATGGGGGTGGATGGAGTAAATGGGGGTGGATTGGGTGGATAGGGTTGATGGGGTGGATGGGGTGGATGGGATAGATGGAGTGGATGGGGTGAATGGAGTGAATGAGGGTGGATTGGGTGGATGGGGTGGATGGGGTGGGTGGGGTGAATGGGGGTGGATGGGGTGGGTGGGGTGAATGGGGGTGGATGGGGTGGGTGGGCGGGAAAAGCAGGCTCCCTCATCAGCCATGAGACTGCAGCTATGGAAAGTGGAGGGCGCAGCAGGACTCCTCCCTAACACACTGATCCGTTGACCCAGCCGCTCATTCAACAAGCTCGGGCTGGTCACTCATCCCCACACGAGGCCTGAGGGATGCGGCACTGAACAAGGACACTGAACCCCACAGGATACATTCTCCAAGCATCTCATCCCTCGGGGTTGGGAGACATACGGTGATATTCTGAACCGTTATCAGCTGTTGGTGGAAGAGAGGTGCCGGCCACAGCAAGCCAGCTCCTCAGTGCACACATCCTGAAAGAGCCAGGTTCCACGCTGAAGTGTGGATGAGGGACACCCAGCACGTGTAAGGAGTGACTGGGGAAGCGGGGAAGCTTTCCTGGACCTGTGGTCAGTCACTGTACACATGTTGGTGACCGTTGAAGAGAGCCCAGACTTCTCCTACAGAGAGGAAGTCCCGGGAATTAGGGTTCCGTGTCACACCACTTAGAGCTGTCGAACAAGGAGGGCTTCTTCACAGGCCCTAAGTCCCCCTCAGGGAGGACATCTGGACAGCGTCGAGGTGGCCTCTCGTGAAGACTGTTTAGACAGTTTCGCGGGCGCTTCAGACCCTTCGAATCTACGATTCTGTAATGACATTCTTAACCTACGTTCAAAACTGAATTCTCAATCTTCTCTTCAAAACCTTCTCCTACCACGACATCCTATCTCAGGGCCCAGGTTGCTGTGGGCGAAAGCCCTGGGCCCCTCCGGGAAGCCTCATCCCCCCCGTAACCAGGAGACCCTGGACTCTACCCTCATGTGCATTCAGAGTCTAAATGAACAGCCACCATCCTGGGGGAAGCCACCAAACCCAGGCACCTGCCTATCACAGGACCCCGCGTGAGGCCTGGGACACTCCGCTCCAGTCCCCAGGGAGGGAGGGCAGGCGGAGAAACGGGTGAGGATCCAATCACTGTGCAGGTCTAAGTTCGTGATTTCCAGTCGTGCGAAGGGGAAGACTCCGGTGCTTGGAGGGATGACTTCATTAACGGAGTAGCATCAATTTTGTTTTAACTGTACCCCATCATCTTTCATATAGTTATGGAACTGTAAAATTTTTAATTGGCTTCCACTAGCTTATATAATTCCCCCAGAAACCCAGTGAGGTGGAAAAGACGAGGATCCTGATCTTCACTTTGCACATAATGAAATCAGGACGGAGGGGTGTAAGCCGAGCAGCCCAAGGCCACGAAAGAAGGACAGGAACAGAACCAGTGGCCAGGCAAATGACCCGCTCACGGGGACTGCCTCTGGCACAGGCACCTGCAGACCAAAGGGGTCCCTGGAGACCGGGAGCAGGTGCCTCTGGGAGGAGATGGACCAGGACAACAAGTAAGCGCATGGGACAGCGCGTGTGCCAGGAATTCGGACCAGCAGGGGGCGCCGCGGTGTCCCAGCACACGCTCTCCCCTGCAGACAGAACAAGGAAGCGCCCTGTAACTTTACTAGAAAACAGGAAAGAAGAGGAACGCAGCATTCCTCATGAGGGCCAGGGCGAGGTGCTGGACTGCAGGTGAATCAGCACCGAGACTTGATGATTCTGAAAGGCACTGATATAACCAGGTGGGCCTGAGGGGTGGGAGACGTCGTGGTTTGGGACAATCTCCATGTCGGTCTGTGTGTGTGTGAGTGCATTTTGTTTTGGTTTTGGTTTTAGTTGTTTTATTTTTTTAAGAATTTTGGAGGAAATGATTCACCCCGGGTCCCAGAGTGAGTTCCTGATGTTCCAGGGATCTGAGCTGACTCCTAAAACTGGGTGCTTGCCAAAGAGGCAGAAGCCACCGTCTCCAGGATGAAGGACGCAAACACCAACGGGCTGGCCCCCGGCCATGTACTCCAGGCTTCGGGCCCACGGTCTCCACTACGAGGCCACTTCCTGGGCGTTTCATGCAATGAATGAGCACAAGGTCAAGGCGATCCTTCCTCTTGGACAGGTGGCATGGTATGCAAAACGATTAGACCTACTTGTTCTTTTCCCCTCTCTTTCCCTTTCTTGATTTTCTTGGTCCTATTCCAGAAAGGATTTAAGGTGAATGTGACTGAGTCATAAAACGGAAAATTATGAGCTCTAATTAACTTATTACTAATTCATAAAATGCAAAGGGAAAGAGATCTTTTAAGTAGAGATCAGGAAGGTCAATCAAGTCATCCAAGGCAATGCAAAGCCACTGTCCAATGATCATTGAATACTACTCAGAACACAGCTTTGAGTTTTAGGTGACAGGTTTTTCTCTCATTTAACACCTATTCTGATGATTATTAGAGCACATTGATTATACAGAAGAATGGATCATTCAATACATATTTAATTGAGCATCTATTATACAGATCAAAATCAAGACTAAACCTGTAGATGGCCAGGGAGGAAACAAACACGTCTTGAATACTTACCGTATGCCGAAACTGTATCTTATGTTCAGACTTGTGTAGATGATTCCACTGCGTCTCCACAAGGACTCTGAGTGATGGGCAGTACCCATATGGCTTCCAGTTCCCAGCCCAGCTGCAGCTGTGGTCCTAGGGTCCTGCAAATCAGGATGGAGATGGGCAGTGAGATTTATGCGATGTTATCGAGCAGCTCGCCAGTGCACTGGAGGCAAACATCGTTCTACCCAAGCTTGCTACAGAGAGGGAGGTTTTCACAAAGATTTTGCAAACTCCAAAATCACAGTAATTTTCTACAAGAGCTCACCATCCTCTCCCACCCTCCCCAGTAACTACCCCCATCCCGACAGAGTTGCATGGTGGGGTGAGAAGGGGGAGCCTTAGCAAAGGAGAGAGCCAGAGCTGATCCCTCCCGGGCTCTCCTTTGAGCTTTCGTTTATGAAACACCAACATAAACTAGAACAGTCCTAATTCTACATTATCGTATAGCAAATTGGAGACCCCAGGTATCCCCCATCCTGGTCACCGAGAGCCTTGCCGGAAAGCATCAGTGACCAGGTCTCCAATCGAAGACCTATCAGGTAGCAAGAGGACTCCAACCCGATTCATTGGGCAGCAAAGAAAAAAGGGGAAGTCATTACAGAGACGAGTCATTCAAAGGCTGGACTTTGTCAACAACCTGGCAGCGAGTGGGAACGGAGCGGGGTTCAACAGCTTGCCTTCACACCCCTCTGTACCGGCTGCTCCCTCCAAGCCACGGGGAGGACGCTGTACTCTGCTGTTGTGAGGTCGCTCCGTGATGCCCACGGAGAAAGCTCGAGCAGATCTCAGGACTGGAGAAGAGCAGCAGGCTCCAGCTCGGGTCTCCAGCTTCTCTTCACTACAAGGAAATTCTCCCTACGTCTCCACCTGGGCTGTGGAGGTTCTCAAGTCGAAGGTCCAGTGGCCCAGTGTTCCACAGTGCCAGAGCCCAGTCCAACAACACGGTAGCAGGGCCCTGGCCACAAGGTGACCCCAGCACATTCCTAGCTGCTCAGATGGGTAGACTCCCAACCCTCACCGTGGTCTTCTGGGATTCCCGCCTGGATTCTTGGTCTCGGGCCCCCTGCTCTTTGGGTTCAGCTTGTTCCTCTAATTGAGGTCCCCGCCGTGGTCTTGGGAAATAAATGTCCAACACCCGCTCGATTCCCCGCAGTCCTGTTGGCCGGGTCAGGCTCTTTCTCTCCCATCAAAAGAAACTTGGGCACATGCCCACCTTAGAAGTCCCCTCACCATCTCGCTTTGGGGGTGAACTCTGCCTCCGGCAGTACACACTCAACCATGAGCTCAGGGGGGCAATAAATACATAAGGAAGAGTCTCGCCATCGCACTGGACAGAACGCATCGTAATGAAAACCCCCGTTAGGCCACTTCAGCAGGAACACTGAGCCGTCATTACGCGGAAGCAGGATTCCTTCAGGGAGAAATCGTTTCTCGTTTGATTTCCGTCAGAACGGCTTTGACTTTGAGGACACATCCACAGCACCCTGTCCCCGGGCCCCTCCTCTGCGGCCCTGCGCAAACCAAGGAGGCATTTGCTCCGAACAGATGAAACCTGATTAAAGATTCATTTCAAATTAACTTTCCCGCCTGTTTCTCCTTTGTAATCTTTAGTATTACTTTAAGGGAGGCAAAAAACAGAAAGGAAGGAGGCAAGCCTCCCTGGACCTGCACAGCCGTCTTCCTGGTGGCCACTCAGCGATGTCACCCACTGCCCTCGAGGGCTCAGCCACCCCCAGAGCCGTGTCCTGGCCACGGTGTCCTCCTGGGCCTCCTGGTGTGAGAGGGAGAGCTCTGGGGAGGCAGACGGTGGTGAGGAAGGGCGTGAACTTGTCCTTGTGCTCTGAGCTGTCTTCAAGGTCATTACACATATGTGGCCGGGAGTGTCCTGAGCACTTGGCTGGGCCGCAGGTGGCCTCTGGCAGGTGGAGCCATCCACTTGCAGGTCCACAGAGAGTGAGGAGCTACCCAGAGGGAGAGCCCGAGGCCTGGCCACTGCAGGGACTCGGGCTTGTGTCAGAGCGATGGGACAGACGGTGTGCCCACCAGAGGTCCAGGGAAGAGGGAAGAGTCCCCGGGGGCACAGGAAGGAGGAGGCAGGTGCGGGCCAGAGGCAGCAGCAAGGCACAAGCGGCTGAGTACAGGACTGTGGCTGCAGGAGGAGTGTGGGCGTCACGGAATGCCACGTAGGTGTGTGACACTCCCACCCAGCTGGCCCAGGGTGGCGCTTCCCAGGAGTCACAACCAAGCCAGGAACACACAGGGCTGGCGATTCCAACCCGCCCAGGCATCTGACGGGAAGGGAACCGGGCCCAGCCTCAGTGTGGCACCTCGTGGGACCCTCGGGCCCAACAGGAGGGGTCTGTGGCCTAGTGAAGCAGGAAGAGCGTGGGGAACTCCGTCACTCACTTGGGAACCACAGCGGCTCAAGGCCCAGGTTCCTGAAGGGACGTTAGGATCAGGCTCTGCTCGTGGGCTGCCTGGGATCTCTAACCTGAGACACAGGCCAGAGGGAGGGAGGGCGTGGGGAGGAGCAGGGCCAGGGGTCCCGGGTGGGACTCTCTGGGGCTCCGTTCACCCAGATCAGTCTCACCCCACCGTCTCCCACGGTGCCTCTCTGTCCCCTCCTCTGGTCACACGGTGGCTCTGCACCCTGGCCACCTCCACATCACGGAGATTCAACTGGGGAGAGCAGGGTGGGGGGACGCAAGGCCAGGGACAGGACTGAAGAGCCTCATGAGCCAGCCTGGCCTGGGACAGGAGGTTGGCAAGGCAGGACGGGAGAGTGTCCTCCGTGACGGCAGAAGTGCCTTCCAAGGTGAGCCTGGAATGGCCCTAACTGCACCACCAGGTGGGGGCCTTATCAAGGGGAGGAACAGCTGGCTGCCCAGAGGGCCCAGTAGAGGGTGCCAGAAGCCTTCTGGAGAAGTCCCATCCTGGCTGTGGTTTCTGTGATGATCCCACAGTCACTTGAGAGAAGAAAACCACTGGTCCCTCATTCGACTGTCCCCACCCATTCTCTCGGCCCCTCCTCTTATCTTCCATCAAAGTGCCACCTAATGACCTCCACCCTGGCCCCAGAAGGCACATCTGCATCCTAAAGGGAGAGAGCTGAAAGATTCCGAGCTGACTGGAGGCACTCGGGATATCTGCTCCGATACTTGGTACCAAAGCAGAAAGAGCCCTGGAGTCCGGGACCCAGCTTCCTTTATCAACCCAGAGAGGCCCAGACGGGTGGAGGATTTTCTCAGCCATTGAGAGGAACCAAAGCCCACGGAGAGCAACAGCGAACACACACCACCGCCTTTCCCAGGGTGGATTCTCTTCTCCTGCTCAATACCTCCTTGCCCTGGGCCCTCTGCTCCCTCCATCCCTGAGGTAGGAAGGATTAAAGACAATGACTGGGCGCCAAGCATCATGGCGCATGCCTGTGATACCAGGGACTCGGGAGGCTGAGAAAGGAGGACTGGAAGTTCCAGGCCAGCCTCAGCAACTTAACAAGGCCCTGAACAACTATGCTGAGACCTTCTAGAAGGCTGAGGAACACCCACGATGCATGTGGAGACGGAGGGAGAGGAACCTCCTAGGAGACAGGAACTGGGCAGAGAGGCGCGGCCTCGTGAGGGGCTGGGGAAGGTGGGAGGCAGGCTCACGTGCCTCAGGAGAGGGGACGTCAACAGCCTCCGATACAACGAGTGCCCGTGAGGTCCATAAGCTGCGCCTAACAAAGATGCTCACAGAGAGGTCCTCAGAGAGCTCTGGACAGGGACCCTGATGGGAAGTGAGAAGAGGAGAGAAGACAACGCTTTCAGCGATACCAGAAGAGAAGCTGGAGGGGAGCCCTGGAAGGCCACTCGGGGAGGGAGAGACGTGGGCACGTGGGCACGTGGACAAGGCTGAGCCTGGAGGACGTGAGAAGTGACGGGTGGGATGCAGAGACATCTGCAGGAAGCTGGGAAATGAACACGTTGATGACTGGGCTGCCTCCCATCACTCTGGAGTCAGGACAGGCCAAGTTTTGCTGAAGAAAAAAAAATGTCCCCAGTATCTCGGGGAGACTTAACCCAACACAGTGTTCTCTCCCTGAGACTCGTGTGGTGACTCGGGTCCTGGGGTGTCTGCCTCACTGTGGTCACTGGAGGACCCAGGCTGACGGCCAGGTGACTCCACCATATCTACACACCTGCCACCACAGTGGAGGGAACAGGGCAAGTCCTCCACTGGCTCTTAACGCCGCTCTCAGGTTTCACTGGCCACAGAAAGCGCATGAACAGCCCAGCCTCAAGAGGACCACTGGTGCAGAAGGCAGAGACTCGGGGATACCTGGTAAATGACATGGTGATTATGATGACGAAGTCAGAGGACCACTGGTGCAGAAGGCAGAGACTCAGAGATACCTGGTAAGTGACCTGGTTACGATGACGAAGTCAGAGGAACACTGGTGCAGAAGGCAGAGACTTGGGGATACCTGGTAAATGACCTGGTTACGATGACGAAGTCAGAGGACCACTGGTGCAGAAGGCAGAGACTTGGGGATACCTGGTAAATGACATGGTGATTACGATGACGAAGTCAGAGGACCACTGGTGCAGAAGGCAGAGACTCAGGGATACCTGGTAAATGACCTGGTTACGATGACGAAGTCAGAGGACCACTGGTGCCGAAGGCAGAGACTCGGGATACCTGGTAAATGACCTGGTTACGATGACGAAGTCAGAGGCCCACTGGTGCAGAAGGCAGAGACTCGGGATACCTGGTAAATGACCTGGTTACGATGACGAAGTCAGAGGAACACTGGTGCAGAAGGCAGAGACTCGGGATACCTGGTAAATGACATGGTTACGATGACGAAGTCAGAGGAACACTGGTGCAGAAGGCAGAGACTCAGGGATACCTGGTAAATGACATGGTGATTACGATGACGAAGTCAGAGGAACACTGGTGCAGAAGGCAGAGACTCGGGGATACCTGGTAAATGACCTGGTTACGATGACGAAGTCAGAGGAACACTGGTGCAGAAGGCAGAGACTCAGGGATACCTGGTAAATGACATGGTGATTACGATGACGAAGTCAGAGGACCACTGGTGCAGAAGGCAGAGACTTGGGGATACCTGGTAAATGACATGGTGATTACGATGACGAAGTCAGAGGACCACTGGTGCAGAAGGCAGAGACTCGGGGATACCTGGTAAATGACTTGGTTACGATGATGAAGTCAGAGGCCCATTTTCCACAGTCAGGAAAGTGAAATAAGCATTTGAAAGTGTCCCTAAGGGACCTAGAAAAGGGAAAGGATTTAAAACGAATGAAGGGATTGACAGGTGACCTTGATGGCCCGGCTCCGCTTAGCTTCGAATTTTACTAGTTGCATGACCTTTAGCAAAACCCATCTCCTCTCTGAGGCTCCGTCTTCGGATCCATCAAACAAGGAGGTTGGATCCAACCGTCTGAGAGCTAGCTTCCTTCGAGGTTCCATGACGACACCCAGACACCACACAGCTCACTCCCTCTGCCTACCGAGGGCCTGAGCGGGGGGCAGCCTGTCCCAGAGGCCCTGGGGCCACGCCCCGTGCCAGCACAGGACCCTTCAGCAGAGGCTGCGGGACTCCGCGGTCGATGGGCTCCATCTTCTTCCTGTCCCCACCACCATGCGGACAGCTCGGCCTCCGATTTGCAGCTGGTGAGCAGTCCCACCAACGGGGCAGGTGGAGGGAGGGCGGGCACAGGAGGGGACTGGGCACGGCTGGCACGCAGGCGGGCAGTGATGAATAGGGGCAGCCATTAACTTTTCACTGTGACAGATTCTCGTCGGTCCGAGGCAGAAGGATGGCTCCGGTGCCCAGAAAGGAGACACTTTTCTTGGTGACACCGGCTCCTCTTTGTCGTTGCTTTCTGGTTGGGGGTTGATTTTTTTTTTCCTGGAATTCGGTCGTGGCCACTCAAAGAATTAAAAATGTCTGACGATCTATAACTTACATGGTGGATGATAGATAATGAACTGGATCCTGTCGTTAGGTTGGTCCTTGGTTCTTCCTGAACCCACGGGTGATAAATCCGATCTGGCGATGGCCTCTCCCAGAAACAGATTTTCCTGTGGCGGGTGGGAGAGGGGGCCTTCACGTGGTGTGGATATAAATAGATGGTCCCGGGCGTCGCTGTGCCTGGGGCCCTAGACACAACTGTCCTCTTAATGTGACTTTACATTAGGACTGGCATTCATTAAGGGAGGATGTCACTGAGGCATTTTGCAAACGAGAGCTGATTCTGGAAACTTCTGAGTTCAATGAATGAAGCATGAAGTGCTGGTTGGGGCTGGGGCTGGCTTCCGTGGGACCCCTGGAGAGGATGGCTTGGTGGGGACATGAAGCAATGCCACTGAAGGTCATGATGACAAATGGCACTGCCCTTTATCTCTCCACTTCCTCATCTGTGAAGTGAGAATAATGGTGTTGAGAGGAGTCAATTAGCTAACGTCGGTAAAGCAAATATTGGCACAGCGGGCTGTTATTAAGGGATGGTCGATGTCATTAAAGTCCTGGTGGGCAGCGGCTTATGTAAGAGTAGGTAAACAATTATTGAGCGCCTAGTGTGTTCCCAGCCCTGCTGTAAGCCCTTTAGATGCACCCACCCCTTTGACCCTTGCATCCATGCTGTGATGTGCGCATCACTATTTTTTCCATCTTGCTCTGGAGGAAGCTGAGGTGCAGAGAGAGGAACGATCTACCAAAGCAAGATGGCAGCCACAAAATGGTGAAGTTGGTGGAGCTGAGGTCGTCTGTGGGTCGGATGACTGTACAGGTGCCTACCGTGGGCCTGGCATGTGGAGAGGACAGGAGGAAAGGTTCCCTGGGTTCACAGACAATAAGCACGCTCTGCACCCTGGAAGACGGTGCTAGGTACTGAGTCGAAACGGACACAGGGAAGGCCCCCCGGGGACGGGAAGGGGTGCTGCGATTTAAGTAGTTGTCATTTTTTAACAGCTCACATCTCAGGATGTCAGTGTCCAGAACTGGAATTCATAATAGCTCCGGTGCCTTGTTTGGGGGAAAGACCATGACCTTGAAAATCAAATAGATCATGCTTCCAGCCCCACACCATGCCAGGTTCACCTTGAAACCTGAGGGCAGGTGCTTCCCGTCTCCAAGCCTCAGCCTCCCTGGCTGCAAAGGAGAAAGACCACCTGAGCGCAGTTCTCGTAAAGATGCATCCCACAGGTGCAGAGGAGAAAGATGAGGCGAAAAGGCCTTTTGCCCCCCTCCTCTCCTCCCCTGCACGGTGGAGGTACAGGAGCACCTACCACTTAGGCACGCTCTGCAGAATAACTGAGACCATCTACATGCGAGACAATGACAGAAGATTTCGAGGCAGCCTCAAGGGCCTACCTGAACTTGGTATCCATGAGTTTCTGTGGCCAAATATCAAGAGTTGTATGACCTTAAGCAAGAACACTCTCTCGTCTGTCAAACAGCGGCGCTGGCTCAGCTAGCCATGAAATGACACGAGCAGACACAGGCAGCAGACCCTGCCTCCCTCAGGCACTGAGTGACAGCAACCAGTTCCAAAGCACCTGCAGACCCTGGGGGGCTGCGCTAACCACTGTGCAGGTACTGCCTAGACCTCACAGGACCTGCCCCACAGATCTGCAAACGGGGTCAGCAGGCTTAGGAACTTCCCCCGAGTTCCGCAGACACCAGGGACCACATGGTACCTGGGGACTTGATCTTCTACTCCAGCGTGCTCCCCGTGCCTGAAGAAGTCTGGCATCACGTAGCGGCTCTCACTGAATGTCTGTTTAGTGACGAGGAAGATGAGATCACATCTTTCTCCTAGGACCAGGACCGCTAAAAGGGACGGCATCCATGTCTCCAGGGACCCGTATTTCAGCAACGACCGTCCCAGCAGCTCTCGTTGCCTTGCCCGACATGGAACGTTCCAGGGAGATCCATTTGGCAGACTCCATTAATGCCGGAACAGAGTTCCCTCTCCTTCTCCATCACCATGGCGAGTGCATGCTCACAACCAGCACAAAGGGCTGGAGAGAAGGTCAGCAGCACCCTAGGCCACGCTTGCCTCTGGGTACACAGAGTCGCAGAGGGGCCACCGGAGACTGAGGCCAGATGGTGTTCACCGTAATTTTTGAGGCTCCAACCGTGGCTGTCAAGCACCTGCCGCAGTGCGCTGAGTCTCAACCTACGGAAGGGACGGGGAAAGCACTCCCAGAGAGACCCGTCACCTGGCCCCGCTTATCACGGAACACTGACGTCACCCCCAAGACTGTCTCAGAGTCTGCACTATTAACCCAGCCATCTTATCTCCTGCAACTGCGTTTTCCAACAAGACTGCCCTGAAACTTACAGGTTCTCCTTTAGGAAAAAAATGAACGTTATAATAATGAAAACTCATCATCGCACAGCTTTGTCATCACCAGACCTCTTCTCTCTTGAACTGAGCCTTAAGCTACAGCAAGAGAATGCAGGTAAGACATCAGGAAGGACTGACAGGGATGGTACAGAAGATACATTAGAGGCAGAGAATGGCCCAGTGATTCCTAGAATCTGCCGCTGAAACACACTAAGGCCACTTGGCACTTATCCTCTGTCTCCACACCAGAATAGATCTCACAAGGCTAAGATGTCCCAGGACCCTCCTATTCCTAAAGGGACCTGATATAGCATGCTTCCAACTGCCTTCTGCCAGAAGGAACTGGTTTTCCCCTGCCTGTAAGTCTTTAAATGAAGGTCGGGCTTCCCATTCACTCATTCACTCAAAACTTAATGAATGCCTGCTGTATACCGGACGCTGCGGAAAACAACTGAACAAGCCAGACTTAGAGTTCTGTCCACATAGGCAGATCCTGCAGGGTGGAGAGAAACAGAGAAACACAGTAGGCTCATGGGACGAGATGCAGGAGGATGCTGGGAGAGACCCACAGAGAACTAGCGAGATCCAGGGAGACCCAGAACAACTGAGAGACAAGAGTAGCACAGATGGGGAGAGAAACGGGTAATCTCACAGAGCCCGAAAGTAACAGGATGAGACAGACACAGAGTAGCACCCTTGTCAGTAGCCGTGAGTAGCCCGAGCATTGGGCATGTGACCCAGTGGGCCAATCAGAGGCCTTCCCTGGGATTATAAATGGACCAGGGAAAGCAGGGTTCTAGGTCAAGACATCTGCAGTGAGTCATGACGATTAATAACTCTAACAAGGACAACATCTCGAGAAGTTTCTTTACCAGGGAGATGGGGAAGGAGAGACCCAGGAGAGAAACAGAGGCCACTGCATGGAGACTGCCCAGGGTTGAGATGTCAGTGACGCGTTCAGGTAACGCCCTCTCACTCCCAAAGGGCAGTGACGCGCCTCCCTTGTCTCTTCGCACACAGCTCACACCCACGCGACACACTCGGAGGCTGGAGCAATTTCCCCAGTAATGCAAGAAGAGGAGCCGGCCAGTCTCCCTGGAGCACGCCGGGATTCTGCTCAGCTCACCTGCCGAGGCCAAGTCAGAGGAGCTAACTGCCCCTGCCCCTACTCTCACCCTGGGCCGTGACTTCACATACTGCTAACTCCCAGCGTGTCCACCCAGCCGGGCTCTGTCCTGAGCTGCAGACTGTCCTCACCAATGCCTACATGCCATCGCCACCACTTGGGTACATTTTAGGTATCAAAGTCCAGCGCACCTAAAGTTAAACTTGTATCATCCTGGTTTTAAAAAACGTCAGCCCATAAACAAGTGTCTTCTCATCTCCAAGGAGGGAGCTTAGACTTGATGGTTCTGGAAATCAGTGTGATTCTGCAAAGCTGCCCTGGCCCAGCCTGGCCACGCAGGAGGAAAGCATCAATGCCTCAAAGTTGGGACGGTTACAGGGCTCAGGGGACTCCAGGAAACCTGGAGATTTCCCATTGTCCCATCCAGGGTGAAGCCTCTGCTTCCAGGCCAGAGATGGAGGACCGGCTCCCGGTGAGCTCCCTCTGGCCTCATTCCTAGGGCTAGTCACTGAGCACGCCCCCAGGTAAAAACAACCAGTTTTATGGCAACAGTGAGAGGTTTTACCTAAAAGGGTCCATTAAGCCCTGAGGGATTATTTGCAGATGACTTCGCAAGAGGCCTTGAAGTTTCTTTCCTATTGTGTATTTGTTTCTTCTTTGGGTTTTTTTGTTTGAGGGAGGGGTTTGTTTGGTTGGTTGGTTGGTTGGCTGGTTTTGGTTTGTTTCAGGTTTTAGTAATCGCTGGGATTTAACTCTACTGGAAATAAAAATAAATATCAAAGAGCTTTGATGGAAATCACTGCTGGTCTGTCTTCTGGGCTACGGTTCTCTCTGTGGCTGGAACTGCTAGAAATTCTGCCCCATTGCTGAAACCTTCTCACAGCAAGGGCATGTAGAGCTCAGGGAGGTCTCCAGCTGCTCCTGTGGGTCAACACCCACCCCAGGACCAACCGTTGCTGACAGAGGATGAGGATCTCGGGGTGGCCAGTGGTTTGCGTACAACTATCAAGACTGTCAGTAGAAGAAGAAGGATATTGAAGCTCTCAGGACAGATTGTGGCTGGACAGCTCCGAGTTTTGACCTCTCTGCTATTGATGATGAAGACAATGACGATGATGATGGCTATGATTTACTGCTCAGGTTCCAAACACTGTGTTAAGCAAGAACGTTACATGCAGGATCTCATTTAGACAACAGGACAATTCATGACGTAGGTACCATTTATCAAAGACAAAACCAAGGTTCAGAGAAGCCACCTGAAGTCAGTCTGCTGGGAAAGAGAAGTCTGAAAGCCACTGTTTACTGTTTGCACTAGTTTTCCATGGCTATGTACTAATCACCCTTATTATCTCACAGTTTCTGTGTCAGGAACCCGCGTGTGGCTTAGCTGAGGGGTCTCTGGCTGAAGATCCCCTCAGTCTCTAACAAAGCTGTCAACAGGGCCGTGGTCTGATCCGAAGGCTGGACTGCAGGAGGACCTGTTCCACGCTCTCTCGTGGGCTGGCAGGACTGTCTTCCCTAAGAGCTGCGAGCCGCTAGGCTAAGGGCCTCTGCGTCACGCTGACGTTCTTGGCCGTCAGGATCTCTCCCTGGGCAGCTCACAGCACGGCAGCTGGCTGAGCTAGGGCAGCAAGTTAGGAGGAGAGTGTGCAAGACGGAATGGGCCACGTGGGTGTGCCCTGCGCTCCAAGGGGGTTGCCATCTCTTCTGCACATTCACTGCCTGTGTCCACACCAAGGAGATGGGGGCCCGGGACTATTTTAAAGGCTGCCTACTGGGGATTTTCCCTTTTGGAGAAGCGGACTGCATCCACATGCCGTCGAGTTGGTACAGAGGCAGGGCCTCCCCTTCAGCTCTCCCAGTCCACGTGGTGGACTTGTGTGTCTGTTCCCTCCTGGTGGCTCCTGGTGTGTTCATTACTGAGTCTTGCCACAGTCTTCCTTGGACACAATTTTTTCCTCCTCATGTCTCTCTCTCTCCTGAAATATTAAACCTGAGAAGCATCCCAGGCCCAGATTAGCAGAGGAGCAGCTGATCCAACCCCTCGTTTTGCAGAGAAGACGGAGCAGTGGGGAGGGGCCTTCCTGAAGTCCCCCAGGACGCCAGAGCAGGACTGGGACTGCAGAGCTCCTCGTGGTACCCCAACACGCCAGGATCCTTGCTGGGATCCCCCCAACCAGGCCCTGGAACTCTGGGGGGCTTGCCACCCTCCAGCCACAGCCCGTAAGGGGACACTTAGGGCTCTCTGCTCTGTCCCCAGCCTTTCCCTCACAGGGAGCTGACTCACTCCGTCCTGGGAGCAGGGGGGACTTACTGTTAACTGAACAGCGGAAGCCTTTTGTGTGGAAATCCATCCGAGCACCTGCAGCTCTGCGGTTTCAAGGTACACAATGCCCTCTAGTCCTGAGTCAGGGTAGTTCCAAGAGGAAAACCCCAAAACAATGAGGAACCATGACATGCACAGAATTCAATGCTGGGTACTCATTCAGGACAAAGCCACCCCACTGGGGGGCCCTGGGGGGCCAGGAGTTCCCCTAACCCATGTAAATTTTCAGAAGAGTGCAAAATTTTCTGAAGAGAGTCTACACATACTTTTCACTGAATTTTGAGAGTAACTAGAGCTCTGTCACCAAACAAAAGAAGTTTGAGAGAGACCTACTAATTTTTACATTCAGAATATCCCAAACACCTGTCTAAAATAAGTGTGCACAGCGTCCTGCAGAACATGCAGTGTTTAGACACAAACCCCCTCACACATCTTCCCTATCCAGCTCACCTTTCAAAGTATTTTCTTTCCTTCCTACAGGTTGCCATTTGGAAACTGGTGTTTGTACACCAGGGTTCAGACTAATCCAACAGGAATTCACTAAGGGCTGGGAAATGAGGCAGAGCAGATACTTGTTAGTTTTTGCCGTTCGATATCCACCTCCTCTTCTTCTGGCAACAGCCCTGCCTGCGGGCTCCCTGTAAACTCGCTTGCGTTCCTCTCCTGTGGTCTCGGGTTGGGCAGAAGACCCTCAGCATCGGGTGGACGCGTGATCAGGCACTCAGCACAGCTTATCTTCAGAGAAGGGCCAGTCGGAGCTCAATCTGTCAGGGGAGAGGGGCTGCATTCCCACCCCCAGAGCAGATCCTGCAGAGATGAGGGGTGAAGGCAAAGCAGGGAGAGAGAACTGAGTCCTGGGTGAGGCCAGACCTGAAGGGAGCCCAGATCTAGACTCTGTCTCTGCTGAGAGTGACCCTGGTTTTAGATCACGTCCAACAGAACGTGTCCTAGTGGACAATCTCCCCTGGAGGGACTCAGCCCAGTGAGGTGATCTGTTTGGAATACAAAATGTCACACAGAAGAAGCTAGAGGGGATAGTAAAGACCCCCTGAGGTTTGCATCCTGATGGAACAGAGGGCTTTGGGGGAGGGGGACACGCCTCGGGGAAACAGAAATGGAGGCCAGGAACCCAGCGGGTGTGACCGAGCTTCTGAGCAGGTTCTCTTAGGAACACTCAAGATTCCTCCTAGGAACTGAGATCTCCTCTGTAACTGAGCTGTCTCAAACCTCAGCTGCAAAATAAGACCATATTTACTTTTTAAAAGTAAATATTTACTTTTTAATTCATTATTTTCATACCATAAAGTTCACCCTTTTAAAGTTTGTGGTTCAGCGGCTTTTAGTACATTCACAAAGTGTGCAGTTCTCGATTGTACCTAACTCGGAACATTTCCACCATCCCCCAAAAACACCCTGTACCCCCTCATCAGTCACTCCCCAGTCCTCCGTCCTCCAGACCCTGGACACATCACCCCACTATTTTGTGACACGTAGAGTTTTCCATCTCCAGGACCTGAATCCTCTGGACACCTCCGACAGACAGGATCCCAGGACACACGGCCTTTGACCTGGCTTCTTTCCCGCGCACAGTGGGCCAGGGCTCCTCCCCGCTCTTGCCTGGACTGGCAATCGGTCCCTTTTACATCTGAATAGCATTCCATCTGACCCACACAGCACACTTCACTTATTTATTCCTCCGCTACTGCACCGTGGGTTATCTCCATCTTTCAGCTCTCGTGAACAATGCCGCTGTGAACCTCTGGGTAAGGTTCTCATGGGGACGTATTTTCCGTTCTCTTGGACATAAACCTGGGAGTGGAGCTCTTCTCCCTGGTCACCTGCTTGCAATCTTGACCTCTCTTCAGTCCTATCTCTTGCAGCCAGTTTGATCTTTCCAAAACGCATGTCTCTTCACGTTATAACTTCACTATGGTGCCCACTGACCTCAGATAATGACTGAATCCTTTACCGTGGCTAAGGGATGCTATTTTCCAAAAGTGTTCCCCAAAATGTAATGGCTTAACCACAGTTTTAAAAATAAATCAATAAATGAAGGAAGACCAGTAAGGTAAAGAAGACAGGGAGGGAGGAGAGGAGGGAACCAGGAAGCACTAGAGATTGAAATGGAGCAAATTTTACCCCATGCATGTCTGATTCCATCAAATGAACCCTACTCTTATGTATAACTGAAAAGGACTAATAAAAGCCTTTAAAAAGAAAAAATGTAATGGCTTAAAACCACAATTGTTTGGAGGGTCCTCTGTGTTCATCCAGAACCTTCAGGCTACCTCCACAGGAGGAGTCCATGGGCCCTCCCTTTGAACAGGGCAGTTTCGTTGACCCTCCATTGGTAGACTGCAGAAGTGATGGCCCAGGACTTCCAAAGCTGGGTGTAGAAGTCACTATAGTGACACACCTTTGCAGCCTGAGCTACAGCACAGGAAGTCCAGTCTCCAGGAAGCCGCCACGTTGGAGAGGACACACAGGACACACAGCCCAGCTAAGTCTTTCCAGCCCAGGCGCCAGGTGTGAGGACGTGGGCCCTTGGATGTTCCCAGGTCCAGGCACCGTGTGGCCACAACCACGTGAAAGAATGCAAGTGAGAACCTCACGGAGCCCAGCCAACCCCCAAACCGTGGAAGACAGTAGTACAAGTGTTACTCTAAGCCCCTGTTCTGGAATGTTCTGTTGTATAGTCCTAAATACTGGAACAGAATTGGGTTCCTGGAAGTGGGGTGATACCGTAGCAGTGGTATCACAGTGGGGTGTACAAGTTGGGAGGCCTGGAAACACCTGCTGGCAGAGACCTGATGTCCCCTGAGAGGCGGCTGGTGAGCACTTAGTACCACTGGTGAAATGTTACGACTCCCGACAGGGAGTGAGGGAAAATTCAGACTTACCGCCACCTGTGGGGACGTGAAAACAGGACCCCTACACAAGGACCTTGGTATTGGACGCGGAGATTGGAATTCCAAGTAGAATGTTGATACTGGTTTCTGGTCCTCAAGCAATGTGACGAAGGCAGAGAAACATATATGTTAAAAGACACTGGTTTCTGGATTTTTAATCAAAATTTAAAGAAAACACAAAGGTTTCTGGACTTACAGCTTTGAAAATGAAATTGCTTCTCCTTTCTAACCTTTTTCCCATGGAAGAAAAATTCTTGAATTAAGAAATGGCCTCAGGACAAAAAGAAAATCTGGAGTGGGACCATAAGATCAGGAGGCTTTGTGGTCTGCATCCTATCAACTGAATCACAGACCAAACACAGATGGGAGATTACCCAATCACTTCCCAACGTCCTCCCTCCGATCCCAATGATGACCTTAAAGGAAGAGAACCACCTGTTATCTGAACTTCACCTTGATCCTTGGAGGTGTGAAGCTCCCCAGCTGACCGAGATGTTGAACAGCTCTCCATCACTCTTTGCCCCTGGAAGCTGCGTCACTGTTTCCTGGGAAGCTTCGTCTGTGGAGTCTGTGACTCTGCCGGGAGGTGGGCTTGTTCAGTGGAGGCGATCCAGCCCCGTTAGCTGGGATCAAGGGAGCACTGTTGTACACAAGTAACGCAAAGACATGCAGGTTGGTAGGTTCCCCTAAGACTGGCAGCCCAGTGGCTGATGGGAGATCCTTCTAGATGTTCCCTTTTTGCATATTAATGAAGAACTTTAGGAGGCTGGTTGATGCAGGGATCCACCTAGAAGCCAAGAGGAAGTGGCGAGAGAGACGGGGGACTTTCAGAAGCCAGACGGACCTGGCTTAAGAGAGCAGTGGGGCCGCTCCTGAACAATCACCGAGTCCCTCTGAAGCTCCGTGTGAATAAGGTCAAACCACAGGAGCTTTCTTTCTCTGCAGAGCACCTTGAATACACCACTTCCTGTATCTGTTGCACAAATATTGACTGAGTGCCAGCTCTGTGCCAGGCACACTGAGGCTTATTGGGGATGCAGAAGTGAACACCCCAGGCACGATTTTTCACCCAATAATGGATGACACAGTGAACCCACAGGCAGATGCATCTGTTAGCAGCAACCTCAATGAAGAAGATAAAATTAAGGAACTAGAGAGAGAGGGACAAGAGGAAACAGGGAGACAGGGGTCAGCTTTAGCTGTGTCAGGCAAGGGTGACGTTTGAACTGATGATGAGAAAAAGACCTGGAAAGATCTAGGGGAAAAGACTCCACGCAGGAGCAACCCTCTGAGATAGGAAGTGGTGTACAGGGCCTCCACACCTGCCCAGGCAAGAGGTCATGGCAGCCTGAGTTGACCAGCCACTTAATCTTAGTGACAATACAGTAAGGACCAGAATACCCATTTCATAAATTAAAAAAAAAAAAAAACAGAACAACTTGGTTTATGTCACGTGAGAGTCACACAACTCATGAGCACCATGCGGAATGCACTCTGGCGCTTAAGCACCAAGCCACACTCCCTCCACCACGACGCTGGGCCCCGAGGTGGAGCTGCAGGCCATTCTCAGCACCACCAGAGTCCAGAGACCCGGCTTCCCAGGTCCTCACAACCACAACCAGCCCCATGAAATGGAGATCTCAGGAGAGAACCACCTAGGACGCCCGGCAGTTCTGGTCACCCTTGTAAATGTGGACCTGCTTTAGATAGGTGGGTCTTCAAAGCCAGCAAAGGTTTAACGAGCACTTGGTATGTGCCAGGGACTCTTCCGAGCAAGAGCTTCTCATGTTGAATTCTCCAGCAACACCAACAGCCCTGGTTCTAGGATGGTTCCCATTTTAGAAATCAGGGCACCCGGTTCTGAAAGTCTGGGGCCTCCTGGAGTCAGGTCCATGTTGGTAAGGTTTGGAGGGCAAAGGAACGGACGCTGTGTTCTTGCTGTTCACTCTCCCCCCTTTCCTTCATCATCATCCTCCTCCTCCTCCTCCTCCTCCTCCTCCTCCTCCCCCAGCCCCTCGTCCTTCCCCGTCCATCTCACCGGCCAGGGGCTTCATGCCACCATTTCAAACCCTCCCAGGTGGGCTTCTCATTCCTCCCAGTTCCTAACTGAGAAACAGAGGCTTCCATTTGACAGCTGATGTTCTGACTCAGGACTTTTAACCACCCTCTGACCTGTTCTGCCAGGAAGGGACTCTGGCCCTGAGACTCCCAGGCTGGGAAAACATGAATGGAAATAAGTCGATCCAGGCTTGTCTCCGGGGCATACGGACAGGGCGACATCAGTGATCGCAACAGCCCTGTCGTCTGGCTCCACGGTGGTCGAAAGCAGCCCTGTTTATTAAAAAGAGAATTACAATGTTAAGGAAGAAGGACTGTCCAGCCACCCACTGACTCAGCGCCACCCTGTGCCATGGGTCGGTGTCGAGGTGGGGCGACGTGGGGAGAAGCTAACCCTGAATTGTCGTCAGAATGAGGTGCTCCGTTGGCCCACACTGGCCAATGTCCCCAGCCCATTATGGTTTTGCTGAAACATTAAACTACTTTAAACTTTCATTTTCCTCTTAAAACTAAATTAGTTTGGAGGAAATTGTATTTTCTGAGCACTGGCACCAGCCTCAGGCACAGGGAGCTACAATACAGGACACAAATAAACAACAATCACAGCCTAATTACTAAGTGGGAAGAACTGTGCTTCTCAAGTCACTTTTGCCTTGAAGTTTCTGGGGTCCCGGGGGGAAGCAGCTCTCAGATTCCCTCAGGGAGTTTGAGCCGTTTATGAGGTCTTCCTGCCTCTCTGGCGGGGAAAGGGAAAGACAGAGGGAGCCGTGAAGCACCTACTACATTCCTGCTCCATTAGGTACTGAACATATTCCTCATGGGTCATGGCTAGCCTGGAGATTCCCATTCTATAGATAAGAATCCTTGAGGTTGGATGGATAAAGCCTGGTCTGCGGAGGACCTACTGTGTGCCAGAAAATCCCACTGGACCCTTTTTTCTTTCCCTCACTCTGTCTACCTTCCTTCTTTGAGGAAATACTACTTTCATTCCAACCAGGCACATAGTCTCCAAGAATGGCCATGTATTGGAAGGGGAGTGCATCAGAGGACCTCAAAGAGTTGGGATTTACATCTAAGCCAATCATAGGATGTCAAACAGTCATGTGATTACAGAGAGCCAATCATAGGGTGTCAAACAGTCATGTGATTACAGAGAGCCAATCATAGGATGTCAAACAGTCATGTGATTACAGAGAGCCAATCATAGGATGTCAAACAGTCATGTGATTACAGAGAGCCAATCATAGGATGTCAAACAGTCATGTGATTACCGAGAGCCAATCATAGTATGCCAAATAGCCATGTGATTATAACTGAGCCAATCATAGGATGCACCACTCTGGCCCAAGGGGCAGAAGCATTAAAGGCAAGCCCCTCACCCTTCCCCAGGACTTTCCTGCCTGGAGCTGGAGGTAGGGTTCCGCCCTCCTGGCAGAGAAGCTAGACAAATATAACGTTCACCCATGGGTGGTCATGGAAGCAAATGAAAACCATTCTCAGACCAAAAAAAAATAGTTTGGCAGACCTGGAGGAGGAAGCTGGGAGTGGAGGGAGAAAGAGCACCTCTCTCCCAGGGTACTCATGACTGCAGTTGGGTTGCTGCAGCCCATGAGCCATGCCATCTTGACTAGAGGAGCCTGGTCCGTGGTTCCTGCCATGTTCAAACAAGAGTCTGATGAGGGCTTATCACCATGCCTCACAAGGAACACGGTGAGGCCTGCCAGGCACTAGCCAAAGCGTGTGGGTCACTTGTGTTGACATTAACTCCGCAGGACTTTATGAGGGAGATACTGACGGCACTCCCGTTTTACACTGAAGGAAACTGAGGCCCAGCAATATTGAAGGAACTGTCCAAGGTCTCAAGCCTAGGGCTTCTTCAACTGAAAAACGTGGAAAGTGCAGGGTTCTCCTGTGTCAATGCTCCTTTGCAAACTCTGGGGTGGGAACTGAATAGCCCATTTCACAAGTCTCGGAGCTGAAGAGTCTGAACGTGGGGGAGCTCGGATCTGCACCCACCTCCAGAGTTAACACTCTTCGTCTCTACCCTCTAGGACCTTGAGACTAAAATCTGCCGGTTGGATTTGCTCGGCTGCACCACCTCACCACCCTGAGCTCATCGCTTTTTATTTCTACAAATGGAAATATCTTTATGTGTTTCCTTTCTCCACTGACACTGAAGCTGACACATGCTGCCTGATGCTACCCTCCCCGGCAGTGCCCAGCCCACGTCGGCCAGGGCTGGAACTTCCTGTTATACAACTGCTCTGAACTTCCAGGCTGATCGCCCCCGGCAGAAGCAGCCCCAGACAGACCCGAGCGTTTGATGCCGAGAGAGCGTGTCAGGACTGCCTAGGCATTTGCTAGTCCCTTTTAATTTTGAGAGCAAACAAGAGCGTCTGGGTGTGCAGAAATGAGGGGAAGGCAAAGACGAGGAGAGAGAAGGGCAAGGCGAGGGGGAATGGAGGTTTCTCCAAGCGGCAGCCAAGGGGAAGACCGACACCGTTACTGCTCACTCTCCCATCAGGGTCCTGGCGAGACAAGACATTTGGGATTGCTCTTGAAAACGGGGATTTGGCCAGGGTGACCTCGTGCACATTCGCCGAGGGGCCCGGGACTCCTCCTGATGGGCACTGCAGTGGATGTGGTCTGAGAAGGGCTCCCCGGTCCCCTCACAACGCAGTCTCCTGAGTGGCCGTGGAAACAGACCGCCTGTCCACACGCGCCTGCCAGAGCATCTTGGGGTGGGTCAGGGTGGCATCAATGACAGTTAGCATGGGGTCCTGGTGTAACTGGAGTCTGGTGTCCAAGTGTGGGTCTCTTTGCAGTGAGTTCTGGCCCAGCATACTGACCAGGTGGCCCTGGAAGCCTTACTGTCAGCCTGACCCTCCTCCAGCCTCCCCCACATTGAGTTCCATAAAACCATCCTCTAACAGAGTCCCCTGTGGAGAGGAGGCTGTGACAGGGGCTTGGAACAGCGGTGGGTTTGTTTCTTAAGGCTACTCGAACACACTGCTGAAACTTAAGAGGCTTAGAACAACACAGACTTATGATCTGCCAACTCTGGAGCCTGCAGTGGGTCTCACTGGGCCAAAAGCAAGATGTCAACGGGGCTGCATCCTTATTTGGAGGTTCAAGGGAAGAATCCATTTTATTCCCCTCTCTAGATTCAGGGTCACCTGCCTTCCCTGGCATGTGGCCTCCTTCTCCCAAGTTCTTCCCATGCCTACTCCCTGCTCTCTGCCCCCTCTCTCTCTGGCCTCCCATTCCACCTGTCAGGACACAGGTGACTAGGACACAGTCCCCTGAGCGGTCCAGCACCCTTCCATCATCGCCATGTCACCCAACAGGTCCCCAGGTTCCAGGGACTGGGACATGGATATCTCTGGGGAAGAGGTGCCATTACTCTGCGTACTGCTGGGTTTTAGCAACACTGTTAAAGCCACACTCCGTGTGTGCAGGGGCAGGGAGAAGACACAGAAGTCGACTTGGCAGCATCCCTCCTGCGTGGGGACTGCACTGAGTGAATGCACCTGCCATTGCCTGGAGAAGCACCCCCCCCGTGTCCACACAGACACGCGCCCAGGTGCAGCAGAGCAGTGGGAGGTGCCTCACCAGGGAAGGGTAGAGACGCGGTAAGAAAACGGTACTGCCAACTGTCACACACACAAGTGCCAGCTCTCCTGTTAGTAGTGGCACACGAGCTGGCAGTATGGGTGCCCGTCTGGGCTACTGCATGGTCAGAGTGTCAACACCGCGACAGTTAGACGGGAACATCCCTTCCAAGGAAGCTTCAGCGTCCACCTGGGCGGCCATGCTGGGTGACTTGCAGTGTGGCGTGCCCTCCACATGGGGGCGCTGCTGCTCAACCGCCTGCCAGTGCCACTTGAGAGGGACCCCCACCCCCACGGTATGGGTGTCTGTCTTTGCCAGCAGTCAAGGGCCCCAGGCCATGGCAACAGGGATGGACTGGCCAGGATAGTGCAGATTTGTGGACCGTGGGTGGACACCCCTGCAGACGTCCTGGCACTAAGGGACCATGCACGGCCTGGGTGGGCCCGCAGCCAGCGTTCCCACGCCCTCTGTCTGAGCTCAGCTCTGGACATGCACGTTTTAAAGGGTCCAAAGGAAAAAGTGAACCAACCTTCTTTGGTTGAATGTCACAATTGAAGTCACCAACAAAGACTCCTTCCTGCTTCCTTCTGTGCTGGGTCACCCTCTGCGCTCTCCCTGTTTTCTCTCCCCCACCCAATTCTCCCTCTGTCCCTCTGTCCCAATCCCCTTTCTCCCTTCTCTATCTCCATCCCCCCACCCCCACCCAGTCTCCTTTGACTTTCTCTCTCTCTCACTGTACACACGGGCCTACCGTGCATCCGTGTGTGTGTGTGTGTGTGTGTGTGTGTGTCTGCTCCTGTGGGCGTGTGCATGCACGTGTGTGTCTGTGTGTGTGTGTGTGTGTGTGTGTGCGTGTCTGCTCCTGTGGGCGTGTGCATGCACGTGTGTGTCTGTGTGTGTGTGTGTGTGTGTGTGTGTGTCTGCTCCTGTGGGCGTGTGCATGCACACGTGTGTGTGTGTGTGTGTGTGTGTGTGTGTGTGTGTGTGTGCGTGTGGTCTGCACTGGGGGTGCCCGTTTCTTCAGACCTCTCTGCCTCTCTCCTGTCCTCGGGCTCCAGCTTGGGGTCTCCTTCTTCCCCCTGGGTAGTTCTTCTAACCCTGGTCTTGGTTTCCCTGAGGCTCCTCTGGACCCTCCCCAGTGGGCCAGAGAGGGCCAGGGAGAGTGTGAGTGTGCAGGATCCTGCAGAGGGCGCCCCAGCTGCTCAGGCCCCGACAGGAGCGGCCTGCCCCGGGTCTGGACTCCGCAGCCGCAGTGGGCACTTAAACAGGCTGCGGTGCTCCCAAGACGGTCTTTGATTTTCCTCCAGAAAAGAAAGAGCTTCTCAAGGTCCCGCACAAGAGCTGCGTGCCCCCTGCAGTCAGCAGTTTCACTGTCCGTTTTCTCAAGAAAATCCTCCCACTTTGGGAAGCGCCTGGGGGTTGGGAGGAAGAACATGATAATTAGGTACCCAACTCTCGCCGCCGGCTTCTCTCCCGTTTTGTGCACCGGGTCATAATCCTGCACCTATAAACTCTAAGCAGCACTGCATTGTGAGCACGTTGCAGAGAGAAGTCTCTAAGTCTGCGCCGCCAGTTTGCCTGAGAGCAGAGCTGACGTCTGCGCAGCCCACACCCCGCGTGCCTCGGGACACCCCTGGTGGGCCCAGCGACCTTGGCTGCCCTTCACTGGTCCTCATCCGTGACACACGAGGCTTGGATCAACGGGAAGCGTCCATGACAGGGACCAAAGCCCCCACTCCTGGCCTCTTGTCAGAGAAGGTGGCGGGGTACTGGGGACGAAAGGTCAGATTTGGACCCTCTCTAGGTCCTTGTGGGAAGGCCATGAGACAGGGTGGGCAATGACCCCGTGCCAGCATGTGCATGTGCCACGCAAGTCCATTAACGTCCCTCTTCTCCTGGGTCAAGGCTGGGTCCACACATTTGATGCTTAACAAATGGAGTGTGACGGGGGCTTGGTCAGATTGCAGGAGCCTGAGATCCTCTCCTGCTCTGGCCAGCGGTCAGCTCCACGCGGATCCGTGTGTGTGTGTGTGTGTGTGTGTGTGTGTGTGTGTGTTCTTTTTCTTTATCCTATTTTGTTGTGTATGACAGCAGAAGGCGTTACAACTTACATCACACACATAGAGCACAGTTCTTCACTCTCTGGTTGTATACAAAGTGTAGCCCCACATTCCCGTCTTCTTACCTGCACAGGGTCATGATGTCCGTCTCATTCCACCATCTGTTTTACCCCCCTGCCCCTTCCCTTCCCCTCCCACCCCTCTGCCCTATCTAGAGTTCATCTATTCCCCCCATGCTCCCCCTCCCTACCCCACTCTGAATCAGCCTCCTTATATCAGGGAAAACATTCAGCATTTGGTTTTTTGAAATTGGCTAACTTCACTTAGCGTTGTCTTCTCCAACGCCATCCATTTACCTGCAAATGCCATTTTATTCTCTTTTATTGCTGAGTAATATTCCATTGTGTATTTATGCCACATTTCTTTATCCATCATCCACTGAAGGGCATCCAGGTGGTTCCACAGTTTAGCTGTTGTGAATTGTGCTGCTATAAACATGGATGTGGCTGTGTCCCTGTAGTGTGCTGTTTTTAAGTCTTTGGGTATAGACCGAGGAGAGGATAGCTGGGTCACATGGTGGTTCCATCCCAGTTCTCCGAGGAATCCCCATATCCTGAGCCGACTGTGAAAGGCCCGTCCCTCTTCCTGCTTCCCAGCTTGCTGGCGGCCTTTCCAGCTCAAGCACTTCCCGAGGCTGGGACTCCAACTGCACGCTGCTGGACGGGGTCCCATGAGTCCCAACTCTCGATGAGGACACAAACCCGTACCAAACTGCCCTCAGCAATGAAGGGAACTATCAGTTACATAACTGGCATGTCCAAGGGGCAGCTGCCTCCAGGCACGGCTGAATCCAGGACTCGCTGTTGTCAGCTCATCTCTGACTTTAGATCCTTTTCCTCTGAGCGGGCGCAAGGCTCTCTCTTCACTGGATTCCAGGAGTTTGAATTCAGCATAGGGTTGGCAAAGGGCCAGATCCAGCCCACTGCTGTCCTTGGAAGGCAGCTGTGTGGGAACACGGTCAGCCCCTGCCTTGGTGTGGGGTCTGCGGCCCCTTTTGCACGGCCACAGCAGGGCTGAGAAGCTGCAGCACAGACAGGGCCCAAAAGCCCCTTACAGGAGGTCTGCCAGCCCCTGATGCACGAGAAACTCCACTTCTGTCACGAGAGGGTGTAAACTCTCAAGGGCCAACTGGGGACACACTCTCCGTGGCTCGTCCTGTGGCCAGGGGTGCAGAAGGCTCTAGCCGGCCTTCATCCTGTGGCTGCCCCTGTGGCTGGGGCTGAGGCCCGCCAGGACACCTTGATTCAAAGTCCCTCCCAGGCCACCAGGAATGGGCAGGGGTGCTCCCTGGGGAGGGACAGGGGACTGTCACCAGAGCTCCCAGGAAGGAGTGGAGGCGGCAGACGGGAAGCCCAGGGTGGGCATGCACATAAATTAACGTCCAGCCCAGGGTCAGAGCCCAAGCACCAGACTCCTGGCCTCCCGGAGGCCTACGGCCCACATCCTGTGGTTCAGGTTTTCAGACAAGCAGATGCTTCTCTTCCCGAGACAGGATCAGGGTCCTGTGAGCCAGGGCTCCAGGGCCGCCCTGTGCCCTCTGCTGGCAGAGGACAGAGAAAACAGCAAGACCTAGGATCCTTCGGCTGCAGACACTGCCGAGGGCAGAGGCGGATTCCCCGGGCTCTGAGCAGAGCTCCATCTGAAGCCGGAAGCGACCCTTCAGACCCTCTGGGCTGTGGGCGAGGGACTGAGGTGTTCGCTCCTTAACCCTTATCAGCCTGCCTAAGGGCAGGAGTCACTTCTGCGGCCCCAGGTCCCAGCTCTGTGAGCACGGAAGGCGCGGCTCATCGATGGCAGAGCCCTTGCTCCAGACTTCAGTGCCGTGGCTACGCACTCACCAGAGCCTCCGGCAGCATTAGGTCCCTTCACCTCTCCTGTTACCCAGACCCCAGACTCTTCTTCCAGCCACAAAGGAACACCTGCTGGGCCTCCCTGCCTCCTAAACCCCGGGCCCTTCCCTGTGCCCTCCACCCCTGCCCAGAAACAGCAGATCCTTGTTCAAAACCACCCAGAGCGCTGCAGAGGGAAGTGTGGTAGATGTCACCATGGAGACCTTTTCAGTCATAAAGAATAAAATCATGTCATTTGCAGGTAAATGGGTAGAACAGTATGTTTAAGTGACAAATGCCAAACTCAGAGCGTCAAGGGCGGATGTTGTCTCCTGTGTGGAGGCTGCAGAGGAAGAAGGAAAAGAAGGGGGGGGCTCATGAAAACGGAAGGGAGATCAGCAGAGGAAAGAGACCAGGGAGGGAGAGGGAGGGGGAGGGGACCACTGGGGACGACCTGGCACCCTGGATTGTGTATCGTGTGCACGTGTGGACGTGCGACGGTGACTCCCACCAGCGTGCCCAACTACAGCGCACCCATGAAAACCTGAAAAAGAAAATTAGAGGAGACCATTTCCCTTCCACAATGAGCGGGTCAACAGAACAAAGCACGGGCATGCGTGGAATAGTATTTAGCCCTTAAAAGAAAGGAGGTTCTAACCCGTGCCGTGGCGTGGGTGAAACGTAAAGCTGTCATTCCAAATGACGCCAAACACAGCCGGACAAATGTCACACAGTTGACTCACATGAGGTCCCCAGAAGAGTCAGGGTCGTGGAGACAGGACAGCCCGGGCACGCAGGGTCTGTGGTGAGAGAAAGGAGCGTCCACGGCTGACGGGCAATGTCCTTTTGGGATGATGAGGTGGATGGTGGACAGCTGCATGACCATGGGCATGGGATACACTGGGCCATGCCTTTAAATGGTGGCAGTGGTCAGTTTTGTGTTATGAATTTAGGAATTACCTGGTTTCTCACGACGAGCCTGCGAGGTTCTCGCTGTTGCTGTGCACCATCCCCGCCCCACGCCCTGCCCTCCGTGTGCACCAGATTCCGAGGCAGAGCTGATGTCACTTCCCGTGCGTCCCCACAGCACCCCGCTCTAGGCTCCTCTGGGCCGTGTTCTAGGGTGTGTCCTGGTCTTTCTCCTCCGCCGTCTCGCCTTGGTGGTGCCGTCTCCGCCAGTCCAGGTGGGCATGACCTGGGACGCGCCCCCCAGGACACCCGGGAATCTGGGACGTCCCCAGCCAGCCGTGCATCCGCTCACCCAGCAGTCTGCTGACAGGGCAGGTTCTGGGCCACCTCAGAGACTCCATGGATATGGGTCACGGACCTCACCTGGTGAATATGGTTCTAGGCCCCAGGCGAGGCAAGCTGTCCGTTCCGCTGCAGGATAATGTCAGCCTGAGGTTGGGGGAAGCAGCGTTGGCACTGGGAGAATTCTGCAGTGTGCATGGACAGCATTTCTTTCTTTTTTAATATTTTTTTAGCTGTTGATAGAAATCTATTTTTTATTTATTTATACACAGTGCTGAGAATTGAACCCAGTGCCTGGCACATGCCGAGCAAGTGCGCTACCCACTGAGCCCCAGCCCCAGCCCGTGGGCAGCATTTCTTAAATCACACTCCACCTTTTATTTCAAGTCCAATCTGTTTCTTCCTTACTTTGGTGCATCTGCTGTGGAGTATGGTCATTGAACAGCTTATTTTCCTACAGATAGCCTGAACGTGACACTTTCCCAGTGTCGTCCTCTGAATCAGCCGTAGCTGGGCCGCTTTAACCACTGAGGTCGTAAACCACGGTAGGGTCCTCGGCCGTGTGCTGAGAGCTGCCCAGTTTGCAGGCAGCGGGCACAGGGGAGGACACCCACGCATTCCTTCTCCTTCCCACACCCGGGGCCATGCCATGAAACGGACCCTGGGGACCCAGACAAGCCAAAGACAACTAACCTGCTAGTCACAGAGCGAAGCTGGTCATGGAGAGGCTCCACCCAGAACCGTGATAAGGCAACGGTTCAGTGAGACGCCCAGGTGGGCCAGAGCCCCGGGTCCACTGATCACCCTTGGCCTTTGGATTTCTGGTGGCCTGCCTCCTCCAAACTCGGCCCACCTCAAGCCTTCCTCTCTGAGCATCCCTTAGTGACCAACCTTAGTGACCAACCTTAGTGACCAACCTTAGTGACCAACCTTAGTGGCCAAGGGAGTGAGGATGCAGACTTACCAGGTCTGTGCCATGTGTCACCCCAGAGACGGGGAAGGCAAGGTGGGCTCTACTCAGAAGTTTGGGGTTCATGCTGGGTAACCCCATCTTTCCCGAGGTCTCTCTTCATCCCCAAACCCAGGGAAGTTCCCTGCTCCCCTGGGCCTCCTTCTGCACCCCTTCCTCTCCCTGGACCCTGCCCAGCGGCTCCCGGGGCTGCACCTCCGGTCCCTGACATGGTCCCACACCTGGCATGACAGGATGAGGAACTGGGGACCGGCGGCAGGTGACGGACAAGGCGGGCCGTCTCTGCTTGTTCCCATAACCAACGGGCACCTGTCAGAGGCGCTCTCAGGAAAAGAGGGTTCCCTGAGGGTCTCCTGCCTGCAGACTTGAAGTCTCCCTCTGCACCCTGGAACGGCTGTTAATTAGTATTATTAGAATCCTTCATTGAGATGGATGGGCGTGCTAACTGCTCCTTCCTACCAATCTCTCCGTAGTCACACTCATCTTCAGACAAATAACCACCTAAAGACAGATGACGGACTTGACCCTGAGCCTTGGTTAAACGGGTAGAGAAGAGAGGACAAGGCTGAGCTCTGTGGACACCTCATGGGGGCCGCAGCTGGGAGCAGAGGAGGAGCAAGATCCCTTTGAAGCACGTGCTGCGTGGCCTGGTAGGAAAAGGTGACCCTGTGAGGTGAGAAGCCCAAACCCCACTCCCGACCCTCCCAGACTGTGCGGCAGAAGCAACACCTGGGGAGGTCACCAGGTTGCCGGCCGGCCCCGTCCTGACTGTTTGGGGCCCACTGCACAGAGGTGGTGGTCAGCGCTGAGAGGCCGGGCTCCCCCCACCACGGTGGCTGTGGTGGTCAGTGTGGGGCTGTGGTATATGGTCTGAGCGTGTGGTTCTAGCCTCTCAGTTTGTCCCCAGTAAAACAGAGATGCAAACAGCCCCTAACTCAGGAGATGATAGGAGAACAATAAGACGTAAAGATCACTCAGCCCGACACCTGTCATTCACTCATACACTCAACAAATGACGTTTGATCATCTATTCTCGGTGATGGGGCACCATGATGGGCAGACAAGAAAGACCCCTATTCTCACAGAGCTGCCCTATCCGTGGGAGCCATCCCACAGGGCAGCACACAAATAAGCCGATCGCATGCCAGAGCAGGTGCTGGGTCGACGATAAAAGGAATATGGGGGCACGGTGTACTGGGGAGTGGGGGCAGGTTGTCACCGTAGAAAGTTCTGGAAAGATCTCTCCATAACGGTGCTATCCAGGATGCAGGGGCTGGCCTCAGCCACAGGCTTGGGGAAGAGCTGTCCAGACGAGGGGCCGAGAGCGTGGGACCCGAGGCAACCCGAGGCATGGCCAGGTGCCTGGAATGGGGTGAGTGGTGGGGACGGGGAGGATGTCACCTGGAGAGGAGAGGCGGGCACCCCGGGCAGCCTGTGGGGGCAGTCGGGCTCTTGCTTGAAAAGGAAAGGGTTGTCATGGGTTGAGCAGGGACAGTAACCTGATGTGCATTTCTAATGGAGTCTCCAGGATTAAGAGGCTGCCTGGTGGCCTGTCAGGGGGCACGTGGCCTGAGAAGGCAGCAGGAGACTGGGAGGAAGTTACCGAATTGGTGTGTGCGCTGGAGGCAGCGACTGGCCAGTGGCTGGGACCTTGGCGGGAGAAGGAAGGTGGAGGGAGGGAGCCTAGTTCTTATCTGAATGACAGAGGCGGTTCACCAGCTTGGGGAGGAGACGGAGAGGAAGAGAGGGAGGAAGGGAGGGGAGGGAGAGGAGGGGGGGAGACGAGGGGGGGAGAGGAGGAGATGGAGAGGAGGAGGAGAGGGAGAGAAGGAGAGGGAGAGGAGGAGAGGGAGAGGAGGAGAGGGAGGGAGGGAGGGGAGGACATGGAGAGGAGGGGAGGGAGTGGGGGAGAGGAGGGGAGGGAGAGGAAGGGGGAGGGGAGGGGAGGGAGAGGAGGAGATGGAGAGGAGGGGAGGGAGTGAGGGAGAGGAGGGGAGGGAGAGGAGGGGAGGGAGGGGAGGAGATGGAGAGGAGGGGAGGGAGGGGAGGGGAGGGAGGGGAGGGGAGGGAGGGGAGGGGAGGGAGGGGAGGGGAGGGAGGGGAGGACATGGAGAGGAGGGGAAGGGAGAGAGGGGAGGAGCGGGACTGGCGGAGGGGAGGGAGGAAGACGCCTCCCCCATGGTCCCAGTCTGGAGCCTGTTGAGAAGACCCACGGAAGACGACCGTGGTCCCTTCCACCTACACCTGGACTCTTGCTCCTGCTGCTGAGGTCTGGCCCCAGCTGTTGAAGGGGCAGGCAGGCCTGGTGGGAAGCACCCCCACGGCCCTCGCAGCCCCCCTTCCCCTGGCAAAACTTTCCCAATTTCCTTCACAGCGGCTCTCCGTCCATCCGGCTGACTCTCCTGGAAAGGAGAATGGCCTCTAGATGTGGGGCCCAGGCAGGGAGCAGGCTGCGATTGGCCGGAGATAATTGGGCCATTGCCTGGGTCTGGGGAATGGGCCGTGCAGGAGCATTAGCCAGGTCCACGGGCGTCTTGCTGGGCTGGGCGAGTGGAGACGGGGAGAGCGAGGGTCATCGAAACTCCCCTGGGCCCTGGGCTGCCTGGGGTCTCCTGAGCTGGCGGAGAAGACGGGGTCCCCCCTTCTAGGAGCTGCGCAGGTGGATTTCTGGTTCCTTCTCCCAAGACCCCCTTTGGAATGAAGTAGAAGACCGTATTCCAAGACCCTCTGAGAAACCTGGGCAACCCCTGCTCTGGTGTGCAGCCAGCTCATGTCCACGAATCCGTTTTCTCACCTTGGTTCTGCTCAAGGGCTAAGGGAAGTCCTGAAGAATCCCGGGGATGTCGCATATGCCCGATAAATATGGCGCCCGACATCCTTCATTTTCAACGGAATCTCCCCTGAAATACCGCCTTCCTTAGCACCCCTCTCTTCCCGGATCCTCACAGCGGGAAGTGATCTCCTTTCCCGCGTGCCAGCCCACCCTTCACCTCTGCCTTCTGACCACCTCTGATGGATCATCAGCGAGGTCCCTGCTTCCACAACACCCTACTTAGTGTTTGTTGGGCGCTGACCACCCACGAGGTGCCATGCTGCACCTTCTCTGTGACTCCATCACGCCCTCCTCATAGGCAAGCATTCACAGCCACGTGTGGAGGAGAGGAAACGGAGGCTCAGAAAGACCCTGACCCTGCCCCAAGGTCGCCCGTGAGTCAGGGCAGAGCTGGCTCCGAACCCCTGGCCCGCGTCCGTCCACCTGAGCTCTCCTTCCTCCTGGTGCTGGCTCAAGGTCCCTGAGGACCCAGAGATGGAGGAGCTATCTCACCTCTTCTCACATTTCACTTGAAAAGGAATCGAGGCCAAACAAGACCACACAACTCACCAACGCCAACAGCTACAAAATGGCGGGCAAACGCAGCTCGGCTCCACTGGTGGGTTTGGGCTGAGTCCTGGGGCGGGGGAGAGGACGCAGCGTGGGGATCGCCCTTTCCCATCAACACGACCCGCCCTTTCAAGGACTAAACTCCACTTTTCCCAGGACCTCACTCCTGAAGGCCAACTTCAGGTTAGAGCCGCGGCCTAACCCTGGACCGGAATCCTTGACCCTTGCTGTGGGGGCAGAAGACTTATCCACTTTCTGTCCTGATCCTTGTCACACTTTTTCCGAAGGTTGAAAGTGAAGACCCCTCCTCTGGATTAGCAGTGAAAACCCCGGAGAGGGCGCTTTCCGGGCTGTCAGTCAATCGGCCCTTCCCGTCCCTCAGGGGAATTCTGTTCCCTAGCCAGGTCCTGTGGTGGCTGCGACCGGCCTCGGGAGAGCAGGAGGCGCCATGGCTTCTCAGAGTGCAGCTTGGCTGCCAGTCAGGGCTGGGGTGGAGCCTTGGTGTGACCTCAGACAAGTGTCCTCACCCCTCTGAGGGTGAGCAGTCTCCTCTGGAGAGACGGGGGTAGGAACAGTGCTTCCCGGCTGCTCGGCGGCGGCGTTGGTGCAATGCTGGGCACGGAGCCTTCAGCCCGGAGTGAGGCTTAGCGAGAGCTTGAGAAATAGTAACCCTAAAAGCCCGAAGGTCCAGCGGAGAGGGCTTGCACAGACACGGGCCCTGTGCAGAGCGAGTTGGCAGGGGTGGGCATGGGGGATCAGAAAGTCCTGGCTGACTCCTGGCCACAGCAGATGAGGCCAGGGGCCCACCCACAGCTGTCCTGGAAGGCCTTGCATGAGGACAGCACAGAACTGCAGGCTGGTCAGTCAGCCCTGGGCACCCTCTCCACCAGCTCCTCAGTGGGCACAGGAGAGAGGCCTTCACACCACGGCAGAGCGGGGTCTTGCTGGTGGTCTCTCTCCTCTCAGCGGCCCTCCCCTCCTCCTCCATGGTCCCCGGGCACCACCCCCACCCCGACCAGGCCTCCCTCGGTCTCCCACCAAACTCGGGCCCCCCTGAGGCTCAGGGCTCCTCCTTCCCAGTGGCCCACGTCCTCCTTGTAAGTTCACCCCTGCCCCCCGCTCCCCCCGCCCCCGCTCCCGGGAGCCTCTCAGAGGGGCCTCCTAGGCAGAGATCAGAGTTTTCAGGTGGCCCAACTGTGCTCCAGGGAGCCCTGACCAGGAGTGAGGACAGAGCTCCTGGATGCTTCCGGAGGCCCCGCTCCTGCTGAGCCGGGGGAGAGACTCCCCTCCACCGTGAGTCAGGCAGCTCCTGCCCACCGCCTCTCCCACTCACAGAGCTCCTGGTGGGTGTGTGGGCTCACGGCCCCCCTCGGCTCACGGGCCGCTGGAGCATCCCAGACACCCGCCAGACGGGGCAGACACCCCCTTGCTCAATCAAGCACCGCAGCTGGCAGAAACCTGCAGGGAACCGGCCCGATTTTCAGTGTGAAGCTGATTTCATCCGGGGACCAGAAAAGAGGCCAGAAGCTGTTTACCTGGAAGTGGCAAAAGTCACAAGACAAAGTGACAGCCACCCACAGCCCTCCCAGACCCAAGTGAGGCCACAAAGCAACGCGGTCTGAGCTGGGATCTCGGCAGCCAATTGGACCTGCAGCTGCAGAAGGGTGAGGTGAGGTTCGTAGAGCAGTTTAGGGGTGACTCAAACAGCCCCAGAGTGGCCCACACGTCTCCAGGGCACTCAGGAAATCAGCCACCGTCATTGAAAGACACCCCACAGCAGAGCTGCCTTCAGTCTTCGTCAGCTCGAAAGCGGGCGCAGGCTTGCCCCAGGCAGACCAGGAACTGAGCAACTTATGAACTTCGCCCCCAGACGGCTTGACCTGTGACCCCGGGGGGCGAGCTTCGCGGGAGTCGTTCGGATCAAACACTCTCAGGGTGCAAGACGCTCCGCACGGGTTCAGACCCGTAGAAAGCCCCTGTGGTAGAGCAGCCATGCTCTGGTACCTCTGCACCAGGTCCCCTCCCTGCAGTCCTTCCCCGCTCCTGCCTGGTCACCTTACAAGGGTGGGGCAGGATGCTCAGGAGCACAGCAAAGTCGGACACGCTCTTCCAGAGGTGCCAAAGTCAAGGAGATGGATCCCACAACTTTCCAACCTTGCCAGTTCATTTTGGGGGTGTTTACTTTAAAAATAGGATTCCAAACGCCACGTTCTTCTGGGAGGATCTCTTCCATGTTCAGGGATGACTTCCACCACCTTGAGACACAGATAAAAAGGAAGCCGGCGCTCGGGTGCTGATGGCCGTGCCCTCAGGGAGGCCAGAACGAGAAGGAGGCTGTCTCCGCAGGAAGCTCCCCCGTCTTTCCGGTGTCCAGCCTTTACAGATCGCACCCGTGTGGCAGAGTTGGATCACTCTCTCGACGGCCTCTGAAAACAAACGCAAAACCTTCCAAGTTCATTCAAAGTCATAACAACACTTCCCAGCGCTGAATCAATTACCGTAACCTCTGCGGATGTGTAAAATATGAAATTACCGGCCCCTCGCGGAGCCGCAGAATTGGTAAATTAGCAGAAATTGATTATGGGAGCTTGGGGAGCAGCCCCTGGTGCATTCAGTGTCCTGATGACAAACAGCGATGTGTTATTTGTGAGATTCCGTTTGATGAAATTGTCTTGTCCGCTAATGACACTTTGCTCCGTTACTGCTGATGTCGCCATCAAACAAGTTGACGTGGGGGCTGGGCTTTCCCCGTCGCCACCGACAGGAACCAGGCAGTTCGACTGCTCCGACGGATCCAATATCCACTTGGTATCACAATCAAGATGAGAGTGGGTCTGCCCAGAGGAGCTCCCGGGGTCCTGCCTGGGCACCGTGGGTCGTCCGTTCAGAACAGACGGGGATCAGGGTCGCAGGGAGATCTGTCCACCTCTTTCCCTGTCCACCGCCCCCTTCCTTCTGCTCCTCTTAAGGATCCTCCTTCAGGCCAAGTGTCCGAGGGGCCGGGATCACGGTTCGTGGCCGTCCCAGCCTCCTCTGGATCCTGCTTCTTGGTTTCCCGTGTTCATTTTTCTCAAAGCTCAAGGTCGTCTTTGCTGGGGTGGAGACAGAAAAGCCAAGGGGTGGGGACCAACACCTCCCCGCATTAGCTGGGACACACAGGCCCCAGCAGCAGCCCAGCTGGGGGACCGTCCCCTCCACCCCAGCCCGGTGCACCCAGCCACCCTGAGGATGCCAGCCCTGTGCACCTGGCTGCAGCTGCGGGAGGTGGATGCCCTACTGGGCGTCATTTGGAGGATGCGGTTTGGCTGCTGTCTATCACTGGAGCTGGGGAGGCTGAGGCAGGAGGGTCGTGAGTTCAAAGCCAGCCTCAGCAAAAGCCAGGTGCAAAGCACCTCAGCGAGACCCTGTCTCTAAATAAAATCCAAAATAGGGCTGGGATGGGGCTCAGTGGTCGAGTGCCCCTGAGGTCAATCCCTGGTAACCTGCCCCCCCCAAAAAAAAAGAAAGTTGCAGGAAGACAGCCCCAGGATCATTTGGTCCCAAGCCCCCGTCACCCACCGGCACCTCGGGCACCACGTGGAGCAGCTGTGGCCGCAGGCCTGGGGGAGGGGCGCCTTCATCAGGAGGAACACAGGGCGCCTCCGACAGAGCAGAGCAAGGACTGGCTGGCTCCTGGCTCTGCTAATGAGGGTGACCTGCCACTTTAGTTACGGCCACGTGGTAAATGTGCAGCGCCAGGCTTCACCGTGGTTTACCAGATCATTTAAATATGCATGAGCCCACTTCTGCCCAGAGCACAGGGAGCCAAGTTGGCTTCTAAGTATCCCTTCCCCATAGGAGAGCTCCTCGCCCACGGCCACCTCCCACTGAGCACGTCCCCGTCCCGTGCACAGGAGACCCTTCATGGTGGACCATGCTCTAAGGGAAGTGTGGCTTCTTCTGCCTCTGGTCATCTGGAACCCGGGGACCTTCTGCCTCTGGTTCATCATCGGGGCGGAGACGGCTGCTGCAGGCATCCTGGACACACCCCGGGTCCCCCTGGCTCACGAGAGCTGAGCAGAGCCCACTGAGCTTGCTGCCTGGCAGTGACTGCAGCTGGCCATGGTGAGAAGCCCCCGGGACCACAAATTCTCCATCCATCTGGACTTGGGAGAAGGCCGCTCTCGCCTGCCTGCTCCCTTCCTACTCAAGGCTGGCATTTCCTGGGTATCCCTGAGGGCTGCTATGGCAAAATGACTCTGATCAGGACCCCCAAGTGCCACCGTGGACTGTCAGCCTTGAGTCTGAGTATGGTCGCTTGAAGCTAGCTCATCAGTGGGACTGGCTCCTGTCACTGGAAGAAGTAAAGAGCGGCTGACAAGTGGAAGTGTCCCCGAGTCGGCCACACTGAGCTGCACCAGGCAGGATTCGACACTGTGGACCTGGGACCAGTGGCGTCCGCCTGGGTGGCCCTCATCTCTCTCCCTCCGTCTACATTAGTGGGGTCCATCTAGATCAGTTCTTAGGGCCCTTCCAGCAACAAGGGGGGAGGTTGGAATAACAGCTGGTTCTCCAGCGGAAGGGGAAGGAGAGGGAGGGGCGGAGGGGGGGAGGGGAGGGGAGGAAAGGCGCCCATCAGCGTCTTCTGAGAACTTTCTAATGCAGCAAGCAAAATATTTTGAAAACGTAGACGACCACACTGCTCTTTCCATCGTTACTTATCACCCGGCGCTGGTGTGCGGTGTGCATCACAAACTGCATGCTAATGGCCTAATTCATAAACCACTGACATTCTTTATGAGTCCTTAGCATTCAGAAATGAAGAATTTGTGTTCGAAATATAATTTGCATTGCAAAATTCAATAATTTAGTTTCTCATATTCATTAATGCCTAAAACCACAACACATAACTTACCCCACTCCAACTCCCTCCTTAGGACCCGGGGAAAGAAGTGTTTCAGCTGGGAAATCAAGTTCTGCTTTTTATGGCCTTGTTTGGAACTGCACGGGGAACCATCCCGGGGAGGCCAAGCTGGGTACCGAAGGATCCTGCAGAGCTAGGAAGGCCCTCAAACCCATATAAAAGTTTATTAAAACTTTCCAATCTCGGGAACCCCATCTGAGAATCAAAAAAAAAAAATCCTGCTGAAGAAAGATGTGCAATTTCCAGAGACCTAGTGAGAAGTGGTGGGAAACTATGTGAAACAACCAAAGGAATGTTCAGTGTAACAATTGAATAGTGTATGGGACACACAGTTGAATAGTCCCTGGAGCACTCTGTAATCATCTGGAATAGCAATGAAATAGTCCATGGAATGCTCTAGTGAAGGCTCCGTAGAACCCTCGGGAGTATTGTCAATCCGATGTTTTATGAAAAGGCTCTAGAAGACTCTGGACTAGACATGGGGACATTTTCTGGGCAAACACCAAGCTGGGTTCTAGCAACTCTAGCTACTTTTGTTTCCTAGCCCCCAAAATGTGCTCTGAAAGGAAGAAAAGAGAGGTGGACTGTGTAGGGAGGTCCAGAGGGTGCTTGCCCAGCCCAGGTGCCCTTCAGCAACACGCCCCTGTGGCCAGGCAGGTCTGGTCAGCATGTGTGGGTGACACTAGGCTGGCCGCTGGTCAGACCAGAGCCCGGTTCTGAGCATCGGGACGCTGCAGGTGAAAGAGCACGGCTCCTGGTGTCGGGAGTCCTGCCTTTTACTTCTGCCCGTCTTCAAGCCGCAGGGTGGACCTGGCCAAGTCCAGGGAGTCTGGTGGCTGGGATCTCTAGAAACTCTCCCAATGCTGCAAGCCCAGGAGTCCAAGATCCGACCCTCGTATCACCACCAGAACTGACCCTGGACTCCCGTCTGGGTGCCTCAGCCTCAGCGCTCGGTCCTCGGAGCTGGTCAAGAGCAGATGCCTTGCTAGGAGGTGCCTCTGCCAGGACTGTGTCCCCAGCTCCCCGTCTGCCCACCTTCACCCCCAAGCAGCCCTCACTGGGTGTCGACAGCATGCCCAGCCACAGCCCAGCGGCAGGGACAAGAGCCCGGGTGCCCTGGCCAGAGAGGGGCGGCAAACAACAAGGCACACACAGAAGTCTCAACAAACAGGCGCAAATACCGACTAGAACTGATAAAAACAAGGCACAGGGTGGAGAGAGCCGGGGGGACAGGGGTAGAGAGAGCTGGGGGACAGGGGTGGACAGAGCTGGGGGGACAGGGGTGGAGAGAGCTGGGGGGAACATGGGTGGAGAGAGCTGGGGGACAGGGGTGGAGAGAGCTGGGGGGACAGGGGTGGAGAGAGCTGGGGGACAGGGGTGGAGAGAGCTGGGGGACAGGGGTGGAGAGAGCTGGCGGGACAGGGATGGAGAGAGCTGGGGGACAGGGATGGAGAGAGCTGGGGGACAGGGGTGGAGAGAGTTGGGGGACAGGGGTGGAGAGGGCTGGGGGAGCAGGGGTGGACAGAGCTGGGGGACAGGGGTGGACAGAGCTGGGGGAGCCCACTGCAGGTGTTGGAGAATGTCTTCTCTGACATCAGGTGGAATGTTTCGGTGGAGACCTAGCCGACAAAGAGGAGCCAGCCAGGGAGAGACCCCGTGGGAGGAGAAAGTGCAAATGTCCTGGGGCAGGATGTGCTGGTAGCTCCTGGAAGAGGAGCAAGGGCCAGGTGGACGGCTTACGGGATGAGGGGCAGTAAGGGGTGAGGGGGTCCGCAGAACAGACTTTATTCCGAGAGTGACAGGAAGCTGTGGGCTGCTTTGAGCAGGCCCTCGGCCTGATGTCATCTAGAGTTCCAAAGACCCCACTGGTGCTTCATGGAAATCCAATTGTTGGACAGGTGCAAAGTACCCAGTGTGCACTCCCGGGAAGGGAGTTAACCCAGAAGGCACCCCCGACATGAGGAAGCGTGCACTCGGGCATCTCAGAAAGCAACCCCCGAGGGGCCACCGGAAGAGCCCCCACGCACACCTGCCTGGCGCCCGGTGCCCCTTTGTGAAGCTGGGAAGGACTTGGTTTTGAGGTTTGCTCACCCTCCTCCCGGTCCCTGCAAACCCAGAGCCTTGTCACAAGAGCAAGCCATCCATCAGCAAATCTAAAATATTTATTGTGCATATTTTAAAGGCCAAAGTGCTACATCATGCAGCTCTGCCCAGATGGGGACAAAGCCTCACGGTGCCCGTGACTGAGACGAGGACGTGCCGGACAAAACTGCAGACAATTAATCTGTGCAAACGGAACTCTTGGGGGGACTGGAGGAGACAAGCCGGCCCCTGATGACCACGTTAAAATCTAACGCCATCTGCTTACTTTAAGAAAAATGCAATCTTCCTGCCACTCTCCTCCCTCCCTCGGGGGAACTGGGAGCGGGGAAGGGTGCAGGGTGGGCCTGGCTTCGCGGGTGGAAGAGGGTCTTCCCAAGCCTCTGCGCCCTTGGAAGCTCCTGCCCTTCCCCCACCCCGGTTTCCCCTTGCACCACGGGGGGCGATGGAATGGGGGGGACGGTGCTTGGGAGGCTGTTGGGGGCAGGGGCGTTGGTGGGCGGGGGGTGGCCGATTCTACTGGGGGCAGGTCCTCGCTCCTCAGGATCCCTGTTCATAAAACCTACAGTGGAGCTTGGCCCACGGTCACCGCTGGATCCACCTAACTCCGCCCACCCCCAGGGCTGTGACCGCTGCGGCTGTCCAACGATGCCCCTGGATGCTGGCCGTGGGACTTGGCACATTTAAAGGTTTCCGAAAGGTGGAATCGTGGTAGTGACTTCCCCACTGGGCTCCTGGGGACATCAGGCAAAGGTGACATGTGCCCTGCACTCAGGGGCAAGCTCATCTGCAGCAAATAGTTACATGGGTCATGGTCACCACCTCCAGGGTCGTCATCCCCATCGTCCTCCGGGATCGACTTTATCCATAGGTCAGGATTCACCTTGGAGCCGGGGCGAGTCCCCCTACCTGGGGGTGTCCTCTGCCTAATCCCTGGGCCTCCGTGTCCCCGTTAATAAAATGGGGAGCGAATCGCATCTGCACACTTCATGAACATCACTTTAGCGTGAATGAAACCTGCATGCCAAGGCTCTGGGTAAAGCAGCACCAGGTAACCGTAATGTGTGGGTGATTATTGTTTGCTAGGTAGGGAGGAGACTTTCCACTGTTAATCGGGTTCCCCCGGCACTGAGAGAGCCCATACATCAGGAAAATGTCAAGTCGGAGTGAAACATGCATCTCCAGGAACCAGCGTCCGGAGCTTCATCGGGACTCTTTTTCTCTCTCTCTCTCTTTTGCAATCTTTGCCGAAAGACATTTGAAGTGAAGTTAATAATTGAAACGTAATGAATAATTGCAGTTTGGGGTCCGTAGCACAATCATAATTGCCAGTTTATTACTTTTTTAATATATTTGCCAAGTATTAATAATATTGAAATAATGCAAGAAGATCACGGGAAGTAGATGAAATACACGGTTTGTCAAGGGGAAGGATCTGCAGAGGGGGGCGCTGGCCTCCGAGTTCAGTGACGGATGTGGCTCTGCACCAGATCCTTCAGCGGGGGACGTCACCTGCAGAAGCCTGAGCCAGTCGAGCGAAGGTGAAGGTGAGGAAGACGCTCATCCTAGACCCCTGCCAGCTTTTCCGGGCTTCCTGGAGCCGGTGGGACAGACACAATGTGGGAGAAAGTTCCCGAGCTGGGGATAGCCCTGGTGTGCAGGCAAGTCCCTGGTCTTCTTGGTTCTCATTATTAACAAAAGAAGGGACAGAGCTGGGTCCTCAGCCCTCCCCTCCCCTCTAAGAGCCCACTGGGGGGTTTTCTCCCCCAGGGACGGCCTGTTCCGAAAGCCCTGCATACCACAGTGGTCTCCAACTTCCCCCGGCCTGGTCATCTGCCCCTGGACCATTGAAGGACCCACTGTCATTGTCTATCAAAAAGAGAAGGTGGCTCTGGCCAAGGCCAAGGCCTTGGAACCCAGCACTTGGGAGCGGGGGTGGGGGGGGGTGCCCAGCCCTGTGCCTGTTGAGATAGCAGAGGTGGTGGGTGTCCCTGAGCTCTGGCGGACACCGGAGCAGATTCCCAGGCCCCACAGAGCCCCTCTTGCTCCGGTGTGTCCAGACACCTTTTCTTCCACCTGCTGCCACAGGTGCCAGCCCCTGAGCTAGGACAGGGGCAGGGTGCAGACAGAGCTGGTCTGCGGTGGCCCCGCTTCCTGCCTGGCTGACCACCTGCGGACACAGTCCAGGGCCAAGCAGGTGTCAGGGCACGAGTGTTGGTTTCAAAACAGAAACGATGTCTCCTTAACTAAAAACATAGATCAGCGTCACCATCAACCTGGGGCAGCCAATGTTTCAGGAACATTCTTCCCGGTTCACACAGGGACCCCGATGTGGATCGATCCCACTTCACAGGGACCCGGGAGCATCCTAGGCCACACCACTGCCACCTGGCTTCCTTCCCCCTCAGTCCACAGTGGGAAGTGCTTCCCAGGACCAAGCATCTCGCACCGAGGGTGAGGGACTCGTGGACACGGGACCACCACCAAGAACCAGCTCTAAGCAAACCAGAGGAAGCTTTGGTGTTGGGCTACAGAACCGCCACCCAGAGAGGTTGTGGGCGTGACCATCAGAACTAGAGGTGCTCACCTGGACCCCATGGGTGAAGAAGGGGAGGGAGGGGGAGCGAGGGAGCGGAAAGAGGCGTGGGGAGGGGGTGCGTGCAAACACCTTTGCTCTGGAGGGAACCCGAGGAGTCGGTGGTGCCCCAGACGCTAGGCCACACGACCAGACTGACCCAGACCAAGCCGGAGTGTGCGCTGCCGCTGCTGCTGCTGCTGCTGCTGCTGCTGCTGCTGCTGCTGCTTCACGGACTTCCCTGGGGGCAGGCAGCGGTTCTAGTACAGCAGGGGGTTTAATCCTGCACCTCTCAGGGCGTGTCCCTCTCTTTAAAAATGGTTCATGGCTGCCTCCAGCTCCCGGCCCGGACCTGGTACCTGGGAAGGCAGAGACCCCTGAGCACCCGTCCCCCGGACCCCTGAGCACCCGTCCCCCGGCGGACGTCGGAGTGAACGAGCAAACCACCACCTCGTGTGGGGCCTCGTGAGGTCGTGTGGGGCCTCGTGACGTCGTGTGGGGCCTGGAGACGTCGTGTGGGGCCTGGAGACGTCGTGTGGGGCCTCGTGTCGTCGTGTGGGGCCTCGTGACGCCGTGTGGGGCCTCGTGACGTCGTGTGGGGCCTCGTGACGTCGTGTGGGGCCTCGTGTCGTCGTGTGGGGCCTCGTGACGTCGTGTGGGGCCTCGTGACGTCGTTTGGGGCCTCGTGACGTCGTGTGGGGCCTCGTGTCGTCGTGTGGGGCCTCGTGACGTCGTTTGGGGCCTCGTGACGTCGTGTGGGGCCTCGTGACGTCGTGTGGGGCCTCGTGACGTCGTGTGGGGCCTGGAGACGTCGTGTGGGGCCTGGAGACGTCGTGTGGGGCCTCGTGACGTCGTGTGGGGCCTCGTGACGCCGTGTGGGGCCTCGTGAGGTCGTGTGGGGCCTCGTGACGCCGTGTGGGGCCTCGTGACGTCGTGTGGGGCCTCGTGACGTCGTGTGGGGCCTCGTGACGCCGTGTGGGGCCTCGTGAGGTCGTGTGGGGCCTCGTCACCTCGTGTGGGGCCTCGTCACCTTGTGTGGGGCCTCGTGAGGTCGTGTGGGGCCTGGAGACGTCGCGTGGGGCCTCGTGACGTCGTGTGGGGCCTGGAGACGTCGTGTGGGGCCTCGTGACGTCGTGTGGGGCCTCGTGACGTCGTGTGGGGCCTGGAGACGTCGTGTGGGGCCTGGAGACGTCGTGTGGGGCCTCGTGACGTCGTGTGGGGCCTCGTGACGTCGTGTGGGGCCTCGTGATGTCGTGTGGGGCCTGGAGACGTCGTGTGGGGCCTGGAGACGTCGTGTGGGGCCTCGTGACGTCGTGTGGGGCCTGGAGACGTCGTGTGGGGCCTGGAGACGTCGTGTGGGGCCTCGTGACGTCGTGTGGGGCCTCGTGACGTCGTGTGGGGCCTCGTGACGTCGTGTGGGGCCTGGAGACGTCGTGTGGGGCCTGGAGACGTCGTGTGGGGCCTCGTGTCGTCGGGTGGGGCCTCGTGTCGTCGGGTGGGGCCTCGTGACGTCGTGTGGGGCCTCGTGACGTCGTGTGGGGCCTGGAGACGTCGTGTGGGGCCTGGAGACGTCGTGTGGGGCCTCGTGACGTCGTGTGGGGCCTCGTGACGTCGTGTGGGGCCTCGTGTCGTCGTGTGGGGCCTCGTGACGTCGTGTGGGGCCTCGTGACGTCGTTTGGGGCCTCGTGACGTCGTGTGGGGCCTCGTGTCGTCGTGTGGGGCCTCGTGACGCCGTGTGGGGCCTCGTGACGCCGTGTGGGGCCTCGTGACGCCGTGTGGGGCCTCGTGAGGTCGTGTGGGGCCTCGTCACCTCGTGTGGGGCCTCGTCACCTCGTGTGGGGCCTCGTGAGGTCGTGTGGGGCCTCGTCACCTCGTGTGGGGCCTCGTCACCTCGTGTGGGGCCTCGTGAGGTCGTGTGGGGCCTCGTGAGGTCGTGTGGGGCCTCGTGACGTCGTGTGGGGCCTGGAGACGTCGTGTGGGGCCTCGTGACGTCGTGTGGGGCCTGGAGACGTCGTGTGGGGCCTGGAGACGTCGTGTGGGCCTCGTGACGTCGTGTGGGGCCTCGTGACGTCGTGTGGGGCCTCGTGTCGTCGTGTGGGGCCTGGAGACGTCGTGTGGGGCCTCGTGACGTCGTGTGGGGCCTCGTGATGTCGTGTGGGGCCTGGAGACGTCGTGTGGGGCCTGGAGACGTCGTGTGGGGCCTCGTGACGTCGTGTGGGGCCTCGTGACGCCGTGTGGGGCCTCGTGAGGTCGTGTGGGGCCTCGTGACGTCGTGTGGGGCCTCGTGACGTCGTGTGGGGCCTGGAGACGCCGTGTGGGGCCTGGAGACGCCGTGTGGGGCCTGGAGACGTCGTGTGGGGCCTCGTGACGCCGTGTGGGGCCTCGTGACGCCGTGTGGGGCCTCGTGACGCCGTGTGGGGCCTCGTGACGCCGTGTGGGGCCTCGTGACGCCGTGTGGGGCCTCGTGAGGTCGTGTGGGGCCTCGTCACCTCGTGTGGGGCCTCGTCACCTCGTGTGGGGCCTCGTGAGGTCGTGTGGGGCCTCGTGAGGTCGTGTGGGGCCTCGTGACGTCGTGTGGGGCCTGGAGACGTCGTGTGGGGCCTCGTGACGTCGTGTGGGGCCTGGAGACGTCGTGTGGGGCCTGGAGACGTCGTGTGGGGCCTCGTGACGTCGTGTGGGTCCTCGTGATGTCGTGTGGGGCCTCGTGATGTCGTGTGGGGCCTGGAGACGTCGTGTGGGGCCTGGAGACGTCGTGTGGGGCCTCGTGACGTCGTGTGGGGCCTGGAGACGTCGTGTGGGGCCTGGAGACGTCGTGTGGGGCCTCGTGACGTCGTGTGGGGCCTCGTGTCGTCGTGTGGGGCCTGGAGACGTCGTGTGGGGCCTGGAGACGTCGTGTGGGGCCTCGTGACGTCGTGTGGGGCCTCGTGAGGTCGTGTGGGGCCTCGTGACGTCGTGTGGGGCCTCGTGACGTCGTGTGTGGCCTGGAGACGTCGTGTGGGGCCTCGTGACGTCGTGTGGGGCCTGGAGACGTTGTGTGGGGCACCGTGACGTCGTGTGGGGCACCAAGCTCTCCCCAGCTGCCTCCCCGCCTTTCAGCTTGGGTGTTGTGTCACCACAGGGGTGTCCCTGGGAGCGTGTCCCACACACGAACAAAGCTGCCCTCCTTGGTGGTGGCAGATGTCCGAGGACGCCTGTGCCCCTTCGCTCCAAATCCTCCCCGCTGGTGGATCTAGATGTCCGGGACCTGGGAGACCCAGGAGCCACTCCCCTAGAGCAGGAACGGGGGAGGGGAGCGTGACGGAGAGGGGGTGACCCTGGAGGGGCGGCTCCTACGTGTGGCCACGGCCCCCATCGTGTACCGGTCACCTGCTGTACGCCGGGCCGTTATATCATCTCATCCAAAGTCACGGGGAGACGGGGAGACCATGACCTTGGTGCTGGTGCTACGCCCCTCTTACAAAGGAGGACTCTGCGTTCACCGCGCCTTGGACCAGTTGTGCCTCCTCCAAGGCCCCAGGGTCCCGCCCAGAGCACCATACAGTTCACAGCAACAGTGTAGCCAGACGTGGTGGCCCACACCTGCGACTCCAGTGCCTCGGGAGGCTGAGGCTGGAGGATTGCAAGTTCAAGGCCAGCCTCTGCAATTTAGAGAGGTCCTGTCTCCAAATGAAGAATAAAAAAGGCTGGGGATGTGGCTCCGTGGTACAGTGCCCCTGGGTTCAGTCCCCAGCGCCAAATAGAAAAGAAAATAAACCCACAGCACAAGGAAGGGGACATCATTAACAGGGCCACCCCAGGCCGTACCAGATGGTACCTCGGGTGAAGAAGGCCCGATGAGCAAGGACACCCCGGGAAGCCGAGTCAGCCACGACCAGGAACCAGCTCCTCCCTCGGCTGCCACGGGAAGCTGTTCTGCCAGTGCCACGTTTACGTGTATTCGACGTTCCAGAAGATAACTGATTGCGTCGGAGGTATTAACGCTTTAAAATATAAATTAAAAAACGTGACAAACGAGTGAGAAACAGCAGCCCGTTTTAATGAAAATCTCACTCCTGCCATCGACACATCAGAGAGCCAGGGGACCTGACGGGGCCCACGCGTCCCCCGCCTGTCTCTGGAGGGGGCTACTTGGCAGAACGGCTCTTCTTGGGAATGGGGAAGATTCTGGGATTCTGCAGGACCCCAGAGCCCAGCTTGGGAGGCCAACGGGGGTGGCCACGACGGAGACGGCAGAAGAGTCACGGCCCAAGGCCCAGCACGGACCCTGCCCCAGGGATCTCTTCCAGAGCGGGCAGCTCCGGCCAGGGCAGCAAGGCGGCCAGAAGGAAGCACCTGGGTGGGCTGGGACCCTGTGGGATGTGACAGGTGCAGGCAGGAGGCGTCACCTGGACGCCCTTCCCCGTGTTGGGAGGCGTGGAGGGCAGTGCTGGCTGGCGGTCCTATGCCCCGGGAGGAGGTGAGGCTGGACAGCACCTCCCTCTTCCCCAGCCCAGGGCCCCAGCTGCGGACTCTGTTCCCTCTGCAGGGGCCATCCCCAGCCTGTGTCGAGACTCCACTGGGATTTCCTTTTGGGGGGCCATCTTGCCTTGGGTGGAAAGAAACGATCCATATTTCACATTTGAAAAGAAATCCAAGGAGGAGATTCTATGTCTCCTTTGGTCATTCAAGGTCATTGCTTAAATTTACTTTTTAATGTACTCTTAATAATCACACGTATTTCTGGGGCATGGTGTGGTGATCCAACACGTGTACGATTTGGCAGCAGAGTATAATGACCCAATCAGGGTGATCCCTTCCCTGTGTCGGGAGGCTTCCAACCGCTCTCTTTTATAAAATATATAATGGGTCGTGAACTACGGTCCCCCGACTGCTGTGCAACGTCATGGTCAAGGTGGATTTTAGCCCCACGTCTCCTCCAACGCCGTCTTGGAAAAGGTCCGTATTTGACTTGGGGCTTGCAAAGGATCGGCTGTGCTCCCCATTCGCTGGCGCAAAGGTCCAGAATCGTTAAGTACAGAAGGACGCATTGGTGACGTCCTCAGCCGGAGTCGTAACACTGATTCCGTGTGTTTGGGGTACAAGAGGAAAAGAAGAGCGTAGGACTGCGCTTTGCACCCCAGATGCACCTTCAAGCCTTAGAGAGATTGTAGGGACTGGAGCCTGGGGTTGGTGGGCCCTCTGGAGGCCTGGGATATTCCCAACCAGAATCACCTCCATCTCGACTCCTCAGTCCTCACAGCGCCTCCCGAACCCTCCCCTGCACCAGAGTGTAGGAAACCCAGTCTTCTGAGGCAGGTTGAAATTCGGGGACCTATGGAGATTAATCACAGTGATACCGACGGCCGCTCTCACCTCTCATAGATCTGACATAATTACCCCACGAGCAACATGAAAATGTTAGCTGCGCTAACTCCCAGCCAGAGAAAAGGCAGTGTCGCCGATAACAGGAAAACAGGGAGCGCACAGGCAGAGCCCTCGAAAACTTTTAATTAATTTTCCCCCTTTCAGCAGAATTGATGTCAGTTCAGGCTCCAGTGTTTCCAAAGGGCTCCGCGGCGTGCAGCAGAGAAACTTAGGGCCGGTGCGGATTCCCCGCAGGGCAGAGCTGGCCCTGGTGGGGGACAAGGAGAGGCCTGCGAGGAGCCTTCCTGCATTTTGAGACTGGAGGAGGATGGATCTTCTTATCCACCCGGAAGTCTGCCCTATCTCCTGCTGCCTGCCCCAGGGAACCCAGCACCAAGGCCCGTGGGCGTCTGGTGATCCTGCGGGGCCTGGCTCTTGCTTGCTAACCTTGAGACTTCGCCTGCTCGCCACCCCGCCCCCGCCCTGTGCCCCCGTCTGCCTGGATCACCTGCCACTTCTCCAGTGCACAGTGCTTGCACTTCTCCCAGCCTGCGCACGCAATGTGCACACTGCCAGGTCCCCCCGCCCCACCTCCCAGCTCCCATCTGTCCAACCAAACTCCATCTTTAAAACTCAGCTCAGCAGCTCAGGAGGCTGAGGCAGGAGGATGGAGAGTTCAAAGCCAGCCTCAGCAATGGTGAAGCGCTAAGCAACTCAGTGAGACCCGTCTCTAAATGAAATACAAAAAAATAGGGCTGGGGATGGGGCTCGGTGGTCGAATACCACTGAGGTCAATTTCCAGTACCAAAATAATAATAATAATAATAATAATTTAAAAATAAGAAAATAAAATCAGATGTCACCCCTCCCAAAAGCCTTCCCTCCTCCAGCACAGGGGAGGTCGGTCCCACCTGGGCTCCAAAGCCTCCCATCTTGCTGCTAACACGGCATGTCAGCCTGCACTGAATGAGTCCTATCCCTCTTCCCCCTAGAATGCAGGATTTCCCTTTTGTCTAGACGGCCAGGAAGCTCAGGTTTAACGTCAACCAGAATCTTGACAATGATATTAGGTGTTTTCCTGATACGGTTTCTTTTTCCCCTCCTTATAGTCTTGTGGTTATTGCTTTCTATCCCAGTGTCCTGGCCCCACTCTCTCGTCTTACCCCTCATCACTATTGCAAACAACTTCCCACGGGTGAGTAGGAGAAGGTAAGGAAAACGAATACCCCTAGAGCTGCCCTCACACAGGACTTTTCAGATGAGCACGACTTTTAGACCAACAGCAGGTAGGAGCCAGGCATGAGGTCCCGTACGGACAGAGGGAGGAAAGAAACATGGTCCCCTCACCCAGGGAGCAGACGTCCACCAGGAAGCCGATGAGTGGTCACGGCACTGTGTGGGTAGCTGTCCCGACAAAGGCGTGTCCCGGGCGCCTCTGAAGTAGAGGGAAAATAAGGTTAGAATTCCCAAAGAAGCTGGCGGAGTTCCCCAGGGAGGCCATGTTTGGCGGGGTCCTGGCGACATGCAGGCGTTCACCAGCGCGGGAGACACGTGCTGAACTCCAAGGACAAGGGACGACCTGACGCTGCAGAGGATCCCCGTGGACAGCGGGTTTGTGGATGGAGCGACCTGGAGGGACCGGAAGACCACACAGGGGCAGGTTCGACCCTTCGCCCTGGGGACCTCTTTCCAATGCTCAGGAACCTCACAGCAGGACTCCAGGCAAACTGACAAGGCACGCCACAGCCAAAGCTGGGTGCGTCCAGCGGAGCCTGGACGCTGATCTGTACTCTGTTCAACTCGGCCGTTGGGTGGACATTTGAAAAAACGCTGCCTCAGCAAAACGTCCGCTGTCCTCAGAGACTGGAAGGACCGTGGACGTGTCTGCTCCCGACGTCTTCCTTCCCCTCCGACATCGTGTCTTGCAGAGGCGGTCTCTGCGTCTGTGGGCCTCCCCGTCCCTGGCAGAGCCCTCTCTCCACTGAACCCGCTGGTCCCCTCCCTCCTCCTCTTCTCCGTCCTCCAGGTCCCTTTCCCACCGGCCACTGCTGAAGTTACATGGAGGCCCATCCGTCCACGTGAGGCTCCGGGAACTCCCGTGTGCACCAGACTCGTGGGCGCCACGCCCGGCGTCCTGACTTAGTGGACCTTCCTAGCTGCAGCCTGAGAATCTGCGTCTCCCACAGGTAAGAAGAGACGCGGACGCAGGTCTAGGGACCACGGGGCGGAAGGCACCGTCTGCCTACCTTATCTCCCTTCTCCCGTCTGACTAGCGCTTTGTTGATGATTCGTGAGTTCCTTGCCCAACTTGGAATTTTCAAGTAAGGTCGAGTTTTAGAACTTTCAGAAATCTTGGTTTCCCAAAAAAAGACCCTAAATTGGCAAAGTAACCACATTAAGAGCAAAAAGGTCTGGAATTGCACACAACCCCTCTGAGCGCCCGTGGGAGCTGCGTGGTGTTTGAGACGGTGGCATGCACGCTGCAGGGACGGTGACCTTGTTTCAAACCACTGAGTAAAGAGATGCATACAACCTGCAGTACGGTCGCCATCTGTGGGTTCAGGTAAACGTCCACAATCGCAGAGTCGTGACCTCAGGTGGTCACCCCGTCTTACCTGCTTACACAGAACCCAAACAGACCATGGCCACAGTTCTACCTGAAGACGGAACTGCAGTCCCCAGTCACCCAGCTCCGAAAACCAACCCTTAACTCCTGCAAGCAGCTCAGGGGGCCAGCGAGCGTGTGGAAGCCCCTGCAGGAGGTCAGCTGGCCTGTGCCTCTGGCCGCTGGCCCGGACTCCACTAGTAACTGAGGCTGCCCTAACGTTTTGCCTCTGCTTTGAGTTTGGCACCTCCCTACCAGAAGAAGCCAGTTCGCACCTGTGGCCCATCACGGGGACACCTCACTTCTCTATCCCACTGACCACTGCCCTTCATCCACCACGAAGCTTCCCAGCTGGCTGACCCCCGCTGCAGCGGGCTCTGGTGGCTTTGGCCCCCTGCTATGACCCTTGGGGACCACAGCTTATGTCCACAGCTGGCTGGAGAGGAGGGGAGAGCCACGGCCTCTGAACCCCTGAGCTTTGTGTGTGAGTGACACCCACAAGACCCATGAGGACGTCCGCCAGCCCCGGTGATGACCGCTGTGGGTCCGCCTTCGCAGCCTCCTCCCTGGAACTCCATTGAAGGCCGCCAGCCTCACAGCCATGCAGAGCCGTGGGCAAGGGGGCATCAGGGATCTCTGAGCTGGGCCACACCCTGATGGGTGCCCTGGAGACACCACCTGGCAGCCTGGGGTGGCGGAGGGAAGCCCAGAATTCCTGAACTTGGGAGAGAGACACCAACTGTACCCAGACCCGTGCCCTGGAGCGCTATCCCTGCCGAGTGCACTCCCGCCAGCCCTGGAGAGCTTCCCTTCCTGTTGCCTGTCCCGCAGGGAACTGTCCTGGAGGAGAGTGACCGTCACTGAGTGGGTCAGACGTGCTTGGTCACAGTGGGCCCCTCGCCCCAGCACCTGTTTCTGAAGGTTGTCAGATGGACGCAGAGGGCTCGGCAGCGTGCCCGACCCATCCGAAGCCCGACACAACGCCTGGGTCTGGAGTCGCCGGAGGCACTTCTATTTCCTAAGTCAAGGACGGAGACTCCCAGATGCCAACCGGGTTGACCTGGGTGGATCTGCAGCCAGGCTTCACGGCGTCCTGCTCTTATCTCCACCTGAAGAGTCCTTCAAACTTTTTTTCCCCAATCTCCACTCCTCCACCTGTGAATTTTAGTAGCGCAGGCTGCACTGTGAACCTGTTTATGTGCTATGATGCCGCAGTCCGGCTGGGCAGAATCACCGGGAGGTGACAAGCAACTTGAAGATTGAAGCGGGAACTGCTTTATTGCGGGGGAGCAGGGGTATATACACCTAACTGGTTACCCACAGCTTGACTCCATCAGCATCATCCAGATACAGCAGTCGGCCAATAAGGAATCCCCACCACCTTAACGGCTCGGTGCCGTTGCCTCACAAACCACTCCTCCTGGCAGACTGCCAGGCGCCATCTTGACTTGATTTGTGGTCCCCAACACTATGACCCTTGGGGACCAAAACCACGGGGATACCCCAGGTCTTCTTCACCTTTTTCTGAGCAGAGATGAAATCTTCGATGCGTCTTTCTTTTCCCTGACCATAAAAACGAACACTGAAATTCATTCCATGAGTGTATATGTGTGTGCGCCGTGTGTGTGTGTGTGTGTGTGTGTGTGTACATACGCCATGCTTGTGTCTACCTATGAAGGATACACAAGCATTTATGGATTGCTGTTAGTCTAATTGATGGTTATGATGATGTAAAATATTTAAATTTGCATAGTCGGTGGAGGAAGTAGTGTTAAAAGAAATAAAACATCTCCTAACTTAAAAATTTAAAAGGGCCATGACAGCCTACATTAAGACATGCACGATCTCAAGGTGGAATCGGAGTGAAGAGAGAAAAACAGGAAAGTCCACGTGGGCTCAATTTAAAGGTGGGCCTTTTATTCTGAGATATTCCCTTTCCCTCGGGTAAGCATGTGTGCGACAGGCAGTGGTGGGCACGGGTGTGCGCTCAGCCTGGTCCCAGCAGAGGTCAGGCCGAGGCCGCCCTCCTCCTCTGCTGTGTGCCTGTGTCTTCGGGTGGTGGCTTGAGCGGTGCCCTTTGGTGGCCCAGTAGCACGTGGGTACCAGACCTCGTTCCCAGAGCCTTTCCTGTTCTGAGGAGTCACAGTGTGGCCCATCTTCGGGCTCCAGCTCTCAGGGACTGCGGGCTCTTGGGGACAGCGGCTCACGCCCAGTGACAGCCTCATCCACATGCTCTTGGCTGCTGGAGAGACCCCAGCTGGGACCACAGGGAGAGGGTCCCTGGCGCTCCCCACCTGCACACATGGAATGGCATGAGGCACGACTGTCCGCACCTGGCCTTCCCCTTGGCGACCAGGGGCGGAGCTGGACCTTGGAGCTCAGGGTCTAGCGAGGCAGCTGGGCCCCCGGCCTCCTCCGCTCCCTGCTCTCCCCTTTCCTGCGATGCTGGGCCTGGAACACGGCCTCGCGCCCCAAGGCTGCACCGCCTCCGAGCACCAGATGTGACCGCAGTGTCCCCTCCAGGGAAAGAATCCCTCACGGTGTTCTGCTTAAAATAATATTCAAGGGAAAAAAGAAACATCAGGGTTCAGTTAGACAAAAGTGAGGTTTTCATAAGTCAACCGACGGCCGCAAACTCCACTTTCCGGTGGCCAAAGCAAAGCCGAGGACGGACTCGCTGTGTCCTTCAAAGAAACAGGCTAAAGCTTCACTGGACGCTGCTTGTCATTCACTCCCATCCCGAAGCTTGACACAAATTCCCCTTCTCAAGGACCTGCAGAGAATGACCACACACTGATGTTCCAGAGCTGGACGTCCGAGGGCTGGGACGCGCCCAGGGATCACTTGATCCTGCTTACACCCTCGGGGCCCTGGGCTGCATCCCCAGAAGCACAAACCGACGACACATAAATACCCTTAAATCCAATTACAGGCATGTTCACTGGGGGGGTGTGGCTGAGCCCTTCCACTCAAGTTCAAGAACCATTGCTGAAAACCTGGGAGCCACTCCTGGCCTCTGGCAGGTGACCAGAGAAGCCAGATGTGCTCCCCAACCCCCACTGTGGAAGACCCGTCCCCAGGGAAGGTGGGGACTGCCACTGTGGGCAGAGCTACACCGGCAGGCCCACCCTGCCCGCGTGGAGTTGCCAAACCAGGACAGCAGACAACAGCCCTGTGGGGCTCTCTAGGTCCCCAGATGGGCAGCAGGGGACACGTGTGGTGGCTTCACTGGGCAACCCGACAACTAGGTTGGAGTCCCGGTTCTGCCACTGGTGGCCAGTGGTCTTCAAAGCACAAGACCTCGCTGAGCTCCTGAAGGCTCGTCCAGCAGGGAAAGGCAGTGGACGCCCCTCCTTGCAGGACAGTGGGGCGTCAGCAGAGGACTCGGACTGTGCTCAGGAAACTGAGGGGTGCTGCCAGGCTGAGAAGGGCATGTGTGTCACGGGGGCCACCCTCAACACACACTGAGGCCCATCCTGAACTGGTTCCCTGAGACCAGAACAGAGAGCCGTGGCTTGTGGCAGAGGACAGAGGAGACACCTCCAGGAGACGCCAGGAGGCAGGTGTAGCACCAGCCCGGGACCTCTGAGTCACCAGGAGTCACTGCTCACCGCCCTTGTCAGCTGCCCAGCCCCTGTGACACACATGTCCCTTTGAAAGGTGAGGAACTGAGGGCAGACAGCAGAAGGAACATTCCCTGTCGGCTCAGGGGGGCAGATGGAGTCCTGGCTCTGCTGCCTGACCCCAGGGCGCACCCACCCCCCAGCCTGCCTCTCCCTAGGCCCCCCTCCTCTCCTGCCCGCCCCAGCCCTGCTCCTCCTCCCGTTGGCCCCAGAGAACAGCAGGACCCTCCCCAGGCAGGACTTTCTACGTCCACAACTGCTTGTTCCCTGGGACCAGGTGACACCCTGCCCGTCTTGTCACCACCATGTCCCAGAGGACTCAGGGCAGAGAAGGCTGGAGGGATGGAGTCGGATGGCCAAGACGAGGAGGGAGACAGAGCAGAGGGCACCGGCCACTGACAGAAGAGGAGCCTGCGCCAGGGGCGGCGGGGACTCGCCCGGGTCACAGGTGGGGCTGGAGTCACAGACGCAGAGCTCAGGAGCGTCAGGCCCTGCCTTCCTCGCACCCCAGGGCTCCTCCTGGGGAGCCAGCGCCTGCTGCTGGGGGCCTTGTTCTCCAGGGCGGAGGGTGGGGAGAACCTGACAGGTGACCCGCACCCTCCCCTCCACACGGAGAAAGACATCCACCAGGAGCTGCACCCTGCCCTCCGTCTCCTTGGTGGCCGCCCAGCTGGGTGGGGAGGGCACAGCTCCCCAAGGCTCAGGGGCCAAGTCCCGGGGACCAGCTGCAGGGCCCCTACGCTGATCAGCGCTGCAGCTTGCACACCTTCTACTTGTTAAGAGCTCACCAGGACACAGTGTGCCCGTCCCCCGCTCCAGCCTCAGGGTGGCTGGGACTCCTAACTGTGCTGTTTACTCCTGTGCTGGACACGGCCAGGTGCTGCGTGGCTCACGGAGGAGCGACAGGATCCCCTGTGCACAGCACTCAGCAGGTGTGGGCCGGACCACCTGGGCGTGTGCCGTGCCCGCTGCTGCTCACACAAGGAGCTGTCACCAGAGACGTTCCCTAGAACACACCTGTCACCTGACTCTGCTGCCCTGGGTCTGTGTGTCTCCCTTGCACGCCTGTGTGTGTGTGTGAGAGTGTGTCCCCATCTCTCTCCCCCCACCTGCCTGTCCCATCCTCCACAGGCTCTGGGGGAACCTCACTGGTAGATATCTGAAAGGCGCAGGCTGTCGTGGGACCAGGCGGGGACGCCAGTCTGCCTCCCCCCTCCAGGGAAGCCACCCCTCGTGTCCCAGCCGGGTGTCCTGTGGGAATTCACCTGGGGGAGCAGAGACTGTGGACGGCTCCCTCTGCACCCGTGGAGAGCAGCCTGCCTGGCGGGTGGGAGGCGGAGGCTGGAACGGGGCTCAGCCCTGTGGCAGGGTGTCCCTCTGGGGGCCCCGGCTGCTGGCCAGCCCGGCAGGCAGCAGGGCTGCTCTGAGCCTCCTGGGCGCCCTCTCTCTGTGCAGTGCCCCTCTAGAGAAAGCAACCGAGTCGGCCCCGGGATGCAGGCCCCGTCTCCGCTCTGCCCCGTCCGTCAACCCCGGGAGACAGCCCTGCCCTGGCCCTCACCAGGGAAAGCCTGGACTAACGAGTCGGGGGAATTAGGGCGAAGAGCCGGTGGCCTCACCTGTCAAGCAGAGGGCTGGACGGGACCCCACGGCCCTGCCCCTCACGTCTGATCCAGACAACTTCTTCCAGGACCCGCCCCAGCCACGCTCACTGCCCCCAAGTCACACCCACACCCCAGGACGTCAGCTCCCGGGACTCACTGCTAAACCCCTGGGGCACCCCAAGCATCAAGTAAGTTGCTGTGGAAGCACGTGAGTGAGTGGGGGATGATGGAGGAACCCGTGGGTGAGCAGTGAGTGTGGATGAGTGGACGGAAGGATGAGGGAACGGACGGACGGATCAGTGGGTACGTGGAGGATGGACAGATGGAGCATGGATACATGGTTGGATGGATGGACAGATGATGGACGGATGGATGGATAGATAGATGGAAGGAAGGATGGATGGATGAATGGATGGAAGGAAGGATAAGGGATGGATTAATGGGTAGACAGATGATGGACAGATGGAGGATGGATAGATGGGTGGATAGATGGATGGAAGGATGGATGGATGGATGAATGGATGGATGGATAGATGGATGGATGGAAGGATGGATAGGTGGGTAGATGGATGGACAGATGATGGATGGATGAATGGATGGATTGAAGGATGAATGGATGGATAGATGGGTGGATGGATGGACAGATGGGTGGATGGATGGACAGATGATGGACAGATGGATGGATAAATGTATGCAAGAATGGATGGATGAAAGGATGAATGGGTGAATAGATGGAAGGATGGATGGACGAATGGAAGGATGGATGGATAGATGATGGATGGAAAAATGGATGGAAGGATGGATGGATGGATGGATAGATGGATGGAAGGATGGATGGATAGATAGATGAATGGACAGATGATGGACAGATGGATGGATAGATTGATGGAAGGATGGAAGGATGATGGATGGATGGAAGGATGGATGGATAGATGGGTGGATGGATGGATGGAAGGATAGATGGGTGGATGGAGGATGGATGGAAGGATGGAAGGATGGATGGATGGATGGAAGGATGGATGATAGATGGGTGGATGGATGGACAGATGATGGACAGATGGATGGATGGAAGAAAGGAAAGAAGGAAGGATGGATGGATGGATAGATGGGTGGATGGATGGAAAAACCCTGTGAATGAGCAAATGGAAGATGGAGGGACGGGCGGGTGGTGAGGGTACGAATGAATGGGTGAATGTGCAAAAGTGAAACGATGAAAGGACACCAGAGTGAGTGTGTGCGTCCCTGTGAAAATAGTGGACAGAAGAGAGGGTGTGGGTGCTGGACGGACGGGCAGGCAGATGGCAAGTGAGTGACTGAGCCAGTGAACAAAGTGGCCAGTGGGGAACCAGAGGCTTCCAGAAGCTTCATTGCTGGCCCACCTCTCTGGGGGCGGGGGACATGGCCAGCCCTGTGGACACGTGTGCCCGGGCCCAGCTGGGTGTGCCCCCTGGCGAGCTGGCAGGCCCTCTTTCCTTCCCGGTTACCTTTCATGAATAGAAGGCTCCCTGCTGAGCCCCACACCCCTGACCCGCACACCTCTCCCGGCTGAGCTCCTTGACCCTCACTGGACTGTCCAGCTCCCCCTGCTGGATGTCCTCGTCCACTCTGGCCCCTGCCACCCATCCTTCACACAACAGATCTTAAGTGAGGGCTCTCACCCCCTGCAGGGCAAAAAGCAGGTCCCAGAAACACCAGCGCCCAGCGGGAGCCTCTGATCCTGGGGCCTCTGATCCTGGGGCTGAGAGGCCCTGGGCCCCGGGCTGGCTTCCTCCTGATCTCAGGTTACACTGGCTGCAAGAGTCACCATTCAAAACCCGCACACCCACACCCAGCTGCCAAAAGCCCCGGACACAGCTGTGACACTCAGAACGATTCCACTGGAATCGAGGGGGGTGAGCAGAGAAGAACCCCAACCCCACTCAGAGCAGCCCCTCTTGCCCTGCGTCCTGACGGCACCTCCACTCCTCTCCTCTCCTCTCCAGCTTCCCCTCCTCCTTTCTCCCTCTTTCTCCTTTATCTACCTCAAACACGTAAGCCGTACCCACCACAGGGCCTTTGCATCTACCTCTTCTGCTCTTTGCTCCTCCCTTCCCAGTGGACCCCTGGGGCAGTAGCTCTCTCAGAGCTGTGGTGCGGCCGCCATCTGCCGCTCCTGTGTGTGAGCCTGGAACATGGTGCTACCCTCTGATCCAGGTAAGCTGGTAGGGCGGGCTCCCTGCTAAGGCGTCTCCAGGCCTGAGGACGGCTCCACACAGGTGTCTGGCTCACACTGGTTTCGTGAGTGAGTGGAGACTCTCCCTTCTCTGCCCGGCAGCTCCCCGGGTGCAGGGTTTCCTGGGCCTCGCAGGCCATCGCGTGGGAGGATAACTGGGTGCTGAGCAGCGCTGGGATGTGGAGAGCATCCCCCAGCCCCTACCCTGTAGGCACCAGGTGAGTGCCACGTTCCAGGTGACAAAAGCACTAGGGTCACTCCAGGGAACTGGGCTGTGTGAAATGACCCCCCGAGAGACAGAGGTGCCTTCTCCTTGGGCTCCTGTCACGGCTCCTCTGACCTCAAGGGTCCGCAGGAAGAGAGGCCGCAGAGGCTGACCCTTTTATCGAGGAGAAGCCACTCCAATGAGGCAGGGGTCAGGTTTCAGGGGCTGAGTGTGTCTTCCGCTGTCCACTGTGGGCAGTTGACTGACCTGGGTAGGCCACACCCAAGGGCACAGTCAAAGGGCGTTTCCAGGGCAAGGGTGACACCACCAAGGAACAGGTGAGCGGAGCTGGACCCCGGGCCGCAGGAGGCGGCCTGCGCATGAAGACGCATTCGGCTACTTGGAGGACGGGGCAGCGTCTAGGGACACTATGAAGGTGACCAGTTCTCTACAAAAGTGACCGACAGAGCCTCTACCGATCCCGGGAAGGAAAATGCTGGTCACTCAAGCGACGGCCCCCCACAGGTGAACGCCCCTGCCCCCTTAGGCAGGGCCAGATGTCCTGGTCGGGAGAGCCGCCCGCTGAGGAACCTGGAGGAGTATTTTTGAAAGTCCGGCCTCTGACGCAGTGCCACAGTGTGGCCAGCAGATGGCAGCAAAGACCGCCCTTTCAGCAGCAAGGCTGCTCTCTCCTACAGAAACTCGCTGGGCTGCCGGCACCTGCGGCCCTGCACCTGAAGCCCTGCACCTGAAGCCCCGCACCTACAACCTGGCACCTGTGGCCCGGCACCTGCTCCTGCTCCTTCCCCTCCTCCTCCTCCCCTCCTCCTGCACCTACAACCTGGCACCTGCAGCCGGTGAAGCCCAGCACCTGCGGCCCTGCACCTGAAGCCCAGCACCTGTGGCCGGCATCTGTATCCTGATGCTTACCCCTAGTCTCCAGCTGTGCACTCACAGGCCTCGCCCTCCTGCAGCTCAGAGGGCAAGGCTGGCCTCCCACCAAAGGGTGACTGGCCCGAAGCGCTGCCCAGGTGTTCAGCCAGCACCTACCAGCACCTACCAGACGTCACCTGCGGATGCCATGGCGAAGATGATGGTGTCATCTGGGGAGAAGCAGATGTCCCAGTGAACACAGTGGTGTTACAGTGAGGATGGAGGTGTGGACGATGGCATCAGAGTGAGGAGGAGGAGTCATGGGGTGATGACCTCATAGTGAGGACACTGAGTCATGGGTGATGATGTCATAGTGATGAGGAGGAGTCACAAGATTATGACGGCATAGTGGGGAGGCGGAGTCAGGATGATGGGGTTTAGGGAGGGTGATGTCAGGCAAGGACGGTGACTTCACAGTGAGGATAATGATCCTGTCGTGCTGAGGAGGCGGATGTCATACGGTGGTCTTCATAATGACTATATGATAGTCATGGTGAGGATAATGATGACATACTAAAATGATGATGTCATGAGGAGGACAGTATCAGGTGAGGGTGGGGGTGATGTCATTGTGAGGATGATGTCATCGTGGAAAGGATGTCCTAGCGTGCTGCTGTCATAGTGGGAAGGATGTCCTAATATGGTGATGTCATTGTGGGAAGGATGTCCTAGGATGGGGATGTCATCGTGAAAAGGATGTCCTAATATGGTGATGTCATCGTGGGAAGGATGTCCTAGGATGGGGATGTCATCGTGGGAAGGAAGTCCTAGGATAAGGATGTCATCGTGGGAAGGATGTCCTAGGATAAGGATGTCATACTGGAAGGATGTCTTAGGATGGTGCTGTCATCGTGGGAAGGATGTCCTAGGATGGTGCTGTCATCGTGGGAAGGATGTCCTAGAATGGTGCTGTCATCGTGGGAAGGATGTCCTAGGATGGGGATGTCATCGTGGGAAGGATGTCCTAGGGTGGGGATATCATCATGGGAAGGATGTCCTAGGGTGGGGATGTCATAGTGGGAAGGACGTCCTGGGTGGGGATATCATCATGGGAAGGATGTCCTAGGGTGGGGATGTCATAGTGGGAAGGACGTCCTAGGATGGTGGTGTCATAGTGGGAAGGATGTCCTAGGATGGGGATGTCATCGTGGGAAGGATGTCCTAGAATGGTGCTGTCATCGTGGGAAGGATGTCCTAGGATGGGGATGTCATCGTGGGAAGGATGTCCTAGGGTGGGGATGTCATAGTGGGAAGGACGTCCTGGGTGGGGATATCATCATGGGAAGGATGTCCTACGGTGGGGATGTCATAGTGGGAAGGACGTCCTAGGGTGGGGATGTCATCGTGGGAAGGACATCCTAGGATGGGGATGTCATCGTGGGAAGGACGTCTTAGGATGATGATGTCATATGGGAAGGATGTCCTAGGATGGTGCTGTCATCGTGGAAAGGATGTCCTAGGGTGGTGATGTCATTGTGGGAAGGATATCCTAGGATGGGGATGTCATCATGGGAAGGATGTCCTAGGATGGGGATGTCATAGTGGAAGGATGTCCTAGGATGGGGATGTCATAGTGGAAGGATGTCCTAGGGTGCTGATGTCATAGTGGAAGGATGTCCTAGGATGGGGATGTCATAGTGGAAGGATGTCCTAGGATGGGGATGTCACAGTGGGAAGGATGTCCTAGGATGGGGATGTCACAGTGGGAAGGATTTCCTAGGCTGGCGATGTCATCGTGGGAAAGATGTCCTAGGATGAAAATGTCATTGTTGGAAGGATGTATTAGGAGGGGAATGTCATCGTGGAAGGATGTCCTAGGATGGGGATGTCATAGTGGAAGGATGTCCTAGGATGGGGATGTCATAGTGGGAAGGATGTCCTAGGATGGGGATGTCATAGTGGGAAGGATGTCCTAGGATGGGGATATCATAGTGGGAAGGATGTCCTAGGATGGTGATGTCATAGTGAAGGATGTCCTAGGATGGGGATGTCATAGTGGGAAGGATGTCCTAGGATGGGGATGTCATAGTGGAAGGATGTCCTAGGATGGGGATATCATAGTGGGAAGGATGTGCTAGGATGGGGATGTCATCGTGGAAGGATGTCCTAGGATTGGGATGTCATAGTGCAAGGATGTCCTAGGGTGGTGATGTCATAGTGGAAGGATGTCCTAGGATGGGGATGTCATAGTGGAAGGATGTCCTAGGGTGGTGATGTCATCGTGGGAAGGACGTCCTAGGATGGGGATGTCATCGTAGGAAGGATGTCCTAGGATGGGGATGTCTTCGTGGGAAGGATGTCTTAGGGTGGGGAAGTCATCATGGGAAAGATGTACTAGCATAGGGATTCATCGTGGGAAGGATGTAATAGGATGGGGATGTCATCGTGGGAAGGATGTACTAGGATGCTGCTGTCATAGTAGGAAGGATGTCCTAGGATGGGGATGTCATCGTGGGAAGGATGTCCTAGGATGGGGATGTCATCGTGGGAAGGATGTCCTAGGATGGGGATGTCATAGTGGAAGGATGTCCTAGGGTGGTGATGTCATCGTGGGAAAGATGTCCTAGGATGGGGATGTCATCATGGGAAAGATGTACTAGCATAGGGATTCATCGTGGGAAGGATGTAATAGGATGGGGATGTCATCGTGGGAAGGATGTACTAGGATGCTGCTGTCATAGTAGGAAGGATGTCCTAGGATGATGATGTCATCGTGGGAATGATGTCCTAGGATGGGGATGTCATCGTGGGAAGGATGTCCTAGGATGGTGCTGTCACAGTGGGAAGGAAGTCCTAGGATGGGGATGTAACCGTGGGAAGGATGTACTAGAATGGTTATGTCATCATGAGAAAAATGTCCTAGGATGGGTATGTCACAGTGGGAAGGATGTCCTAGGATGGGGATGTCACAGTGGGAAGGATGTCCTAGGATGGGGATGTCATAGTGGGAAGGATGTCCTAGGATGGGGATGTCACAGTGGGAAGGATGTCCTAGGGTGGTGATGTCATTGTGGAAGGATGTCCTAGGATGGGGATGTCATAGTGGAAGGATGTATTAGGATAGGAATGTCATCGTGGAAGGATGTCCTAGGATGGGGATATCATAGTGGAAGGATGTCCTAGGATGGGGATGTCATCGTGGGAAGGATGTCCTAGGATGGGGATGTGATCGTGGGAAGGATGTCCTAGGATGGGGATGTCATCGTGGGAAGGATGTCCTAAGATGAAGATGTCATCGTGGGAAGGATGTCCTAGGATGATGATGTCATCTTAGGAAGGATATCCTAAAATGGGGATGTCATAGTGCAAAGGATGTCCTAGGATGGGGATACCATAGTGGGAAGGAAGTCCTAGGATGGTGATGTCATAGTGGAAGGATGTCCTAGGATGGTGCTGTCATCGTGGGAAGGATGTCCTAGGATGGGGATGTCATCGTGGGAAAGATGTACTAGGATAGGGATTCATCGTGGGAAGGATGTACTAGGATGGGGATGTCATCGTGGGAAGGATGTCCTAGGATGATGATGTCATCGTGGGAATGATGTCCTAGGATGGGGATGTCATCGTGGGAAGGATGTCCTAGGATGATGATGTCATGGTGGGAAGGATGTCCGAGGATGGGGATGTCATCGCCGGAAGGATGTCCTAGGATGATGATGTCATAGTGTGAAGGATGTCCTAGGATAGGGATGTCATAGTGGGAAGGATGTCCTAGGATGGGGATGTCATCATGGGAAAGATGTACTATGATGGGGATGTCATCGTGGGAAGGATGTACTAGGATGAGGATGTCATCGTGGGAAGGATGTCCTAGGATGATGATGTCATAGTGGGAAGTATGTCCTAGGATGGGGATGTCATCCTGGGAAGGATGTCCTAGGATGGGGATGTCATAGTGGGAAGGATGTCCTAGGGTGGTGATGTCATAGTGGAAGGATGTCCTAGGATAGGGATGTCATCATTGGAAGGATGGCCTAGGATAGTGCTGTCTTCGTGGGAAGGATGTCCTAGGATGGGGATATCCTAGTGGGAAGGATGTCCTAGGATGGGGATGTCATAGTGGGAAGGACGTCCTAGGATGGGGATGTCATAGTGGGAAAGATGTCCTAGGATGGTGGTGTCATAGTGGGAAGGATGTCCTAGGATGGGGATGTCATAGTGGGAAGGATGTCCTAGGATGGGGATGTAACCGTGGGAAGGATGTACTAGGATGGTTATGTCATCGGGGGAAAAATGTCCTAGGATGGGGATGTCATAGTGGAAGGATGTCCTTGGATGGTGCTGTCTTCGTGGGAAGGATGTTCTAGGATGGAGATATCCTAGTGGGAAGGATGTCCTAGGATGGGGATGTCTTTGTGGGAAGGACGTCCTAGGATGATGATGTCATATTGGGAAGACGTCCTAGGATGGGGATGTCATCGTGGGAAGGACGTCCTAGGATGGGGATGTCATCGTGGGAAGGACATTTTACGATGGTGATGTCACCGTGGGAAGGACGTCCTAGGATGGGGATGTCACAGTGGGAAGGATGTCCTAGGGTGGTGATGTCACAGTGGGAAGGATGCCCTAGGATGGGGATGTCACAGTGGGAAGGATGTCCTAGGATGGGGATGTCATCGTGGGAAAGATGTCCTAGGATGGTGGTGTCATCGTGGGAAGGATGTCCTAGGGTGGTGATGTCACCGTGGGAAGGATGTCCTAGGGTGGGGATGTCACCGTGGGAAGGATGTCCTAGGGTGGGGATGTCATCGTGGGAAGGATGTCCTAGGATGGTGGTGTCACAGTGGGAAGGATGTCCTAGGGTGGTGATGTCACCGTGGGAAGGATGTCCTAAGGTGGGGATGTCACCGTGGGAAGGATGTCCTAGGGTGGGGATGTCATCGTGGGAAGGATGTCCTAGGATGGGGATGTCATCGTGGGAAGGATGTCCTAGGGTGGGGATGTCACCGTGGGAAGGATGTCCCAGGGTGGGGATGTCATCGTGGGAAGGATGTACTAGGGTGGGGATGTCATCGTGGGAAGGATGTCCCAGGATGCGGATGTCATCGTGGGAAGGATGTCCTAGGATGGGGATGTCATCGTGGGAAGGATGTCCTAGGATGATGATGTCATCGTGGGAAGGATATCCTAGGATGGTGATGTCATCGTGGAAAGGATGTCCTAGGATGGGGATCTCATAGTGGGAAGGATGTCCTAGGATGGGGATGTCATGGTGGGAAGGATGTCCTAGGATGGGGATGTCATGGTGGGAAGGATGTCCTTGGGTGGTGATGTCATCGTGGGAAGGATATCCTAGGATGGTGATGTCATCGTGGGAAGGATGTCCTAGGATGGGGATCTCATAGTGGGAAGGATGTCCTAGGATGGGGATGTCACAGTGGGAAGGATGTCCTAGGGTGGTGATGTCATCATGGGAAAGATGTCCTAGGTTGGGGATGTCATCATGGGAAAGATGTACTAGGATGAGGATGTCATCGTGGGAAGGATGTACTAGGATGGGGATGTCATCGTGGGAAGGATGTACTAGGATGGGGATGTCATCGTGGGAAGGATGTCCTAGGGTGGGGATGTCACAGTGGGAAGGATGTCCTAGGATGGGGATGTCACCATGGGAAGGATGTCCTAGGGTGGGGATGTCACCGTGGGAAGGATGTCCTAGGGTGCGGATGTCACCGTGGGAACGATGTCCTAGGGTGCGGATGTCACCGTGGGAAGGATGTCCTAGGGTGGGGATGTCACAGTGTGAAGGATATCCCAGGATGGGGATGTCACCGTGGGAAGGATGTCCTAGGATGGGGATGTCACTGTGGGAAGGATGTCCTTGGGTGGTGATGTCATCGTGGGAAGGATGTCCTAGGATGGGGATGTCACCATGGGAAGGATGTCCTAGGATGGGGATGTCATCGTGGAAGGATGTCCTAGGATGGGGATTTCATAATGGAAGGATGTCCTAGGATGGGGATGTCATCGTGTGAAGGATGTCCTAGGATGGGGATGTCATAGTGGAAGGATGTCCTAGGATGGTGCTGTCATAGTGGGAAGGACATCCTAGGATGGGGATGTCATCGTGGGAAGGACGTCCTAGGATGGGGATGTCTTCGTGGGAAGGATGTCCTAGGGTGGGGAAGTCATAGTGGGAAGGATGTCCTAGGATGGTGATGTCATCGTGGGAAGGATGTCCTAGGATGGTGATGTCACAGTGGGAAGGATGTTCTAGGATGGGGATGTCACAGTGGGAAGGATGTCCTAGGATGGTGATGTCATCCTGGGAAGGATGTCCTAGGATGGGGATGTCATAGTGGGAAGGATGTCCTAGGATGGTGATGTCATCCTGGGAAGGATGTCCTAGGATGGGATGTCATCGTGCGAAGGATGTCCTAGGATGGGGATGTCTTCGTGGGAAGGATGTCCTAGGATGGGATGTCATAGTGGGAAGGATGTCCTAGGATGGGATGTCATATTGGGAAGGATGTCCTAGGATGGGATGTCATAGTGGGAAGGATGTCCTAGGATGAGGATGTCGTAGTGGGAAGGATGTCCTAGGATGGTGATGTCGTAGAGGGAAGGACGTCCTAGGGTGGGGATGTCGTAGTGGGAAGGACGTCCTAGGATGGTGATGTCATCGTGGGAAGGATGTCCTAGGGTGGGGATGTCACAGTGGGAAGGATGTCCTAGGATGGGGATGTCACCATGGGAAGGATGTCCTAGGGTGGGGATGTCACCGTGGGAAGGATGTCCTAGGGTGCGGATGTCACCGTGGGAACGATGTCCTAGGGTGCGGATGTCACCGTGGGAAGGATGTCCTAGGGTGGGGATGTCACAGTGTGAAGGATATCCCAGGATGGGGATGTCACCGTGGGAAGGATGTCCTAGGATGGGGATGTCACTGTGGGAAGGATGTCCTTGGGTGGTGATGTCATCGTGGGAAGGATGTCCTAGGATGGGGATGTCACCATGGGAAGGATGTCCTAGGATGGGGATGTCATCGTGGAAGGATGTCCTAGGATGGGGATTTCATAATGGAAGGATGTCCTAGGATGGGGATGTCATCGTGTGAAGGATGTCCTAGGATGGGGATGTCATAGTGGAAGGATGTCCTAGGATGGGGATGTCATAGTTGGAAGGACGTCCTAGGATGGTGCTGTCATAGTGGGAAGGACGTCCTAGGATGGGGATGTCATCGTGGGAAGGATGTCCTAGGATGGGGATGTCTTCGTGGGAAGGATGTCCTAGGGTGGGGAAGTCATAGTGGGAAGGATGTCCTAGGATGGTGATGTCATTGTGGGAAGGATGTCCTAGGATGGTGATGTCACAGTGGGAAAGATGTTCTAGGATGGGGATGTCACAGTGGGAAGGATGTCCTAGGATGGTGATGTCATCCTGGGAAGGATGTCCTAGGATGGGGATGTCATAGTGGGAAGGATGTCCTAGGATGGTGATGTCATCCTGGGAAGGATGTCCTAGGATGGGATGTCATCGTGCGAAGGATGTCCTAGGATGGGGATGTCTTCGTGGGAAGGATGTCCTAGGATGGGATGTCATAGTGGGAAGGATGTCCTAGGATGGGATGTCATATTGGGAAGGATGTCCTAGGATGGGATGTCATAGTGGGAAGGATGTCCTAGGATGAGGATGTCGTAGTGGGAAGGATGTCCTAGGATGGTGATGTCATAGAGGGAAGGACGTCCTAGGGTGGGGATGTCGTAGTGGGAAGGACGTCCTAGGATGGTGATGTCATCGTGGGAAGGATGTCCTAGGGTGGGGATGTCACAGTGGGAAGGATGTCCTAGGATGGTGATGTCATCCTGGGAAGGATGTCCTAGGATGGGGATGTCATAGTGGGAAGGATGTCCTAGGATGGTGATGTCATCCTGGGAAGGATGTCCTAGGATGGGATGTCATCGTGCGAAGGATGTCCTAGGATGGGGATGTCTTCGTGGGAAGGATGTCCTAGGATGAGGATGTCGTAGTGGGAAGGATGTCCTAGGATGGGATGTCGTAGTGGGAAGGATGTCCTAGGATGGGATGTCATAGTGGGAAGGATGTCCTAGGATGAGGATGTCGTAGTGGGAAGGATGTCCTAGGATGGTGATGTCGTAGAGGGAAGGACGTCCTAGGGTGGGGATGTCGTAGTGGGAAGGACGTCCTAGGATGGTGATGTCATCGTGGGAAGGATGTCCTAGGGTGGGGATGTCACAGTGGGAAGGATGTCCTAGGATGAGGATGTCGTAGTGGGAAGGATGTCCTAGGATGGTGATGTCATAGAGGGAAGGATGTCCTAGGATGGGGATGTCATCGTGGGAAGGATGTCCTAGGGTGGGGATGTCGTAGTGTGAAGGACGTCCTAGGATGGTGATGTCATCGTGGGAAGGATGTCCTAGGGTGGGGATGTCACAGTGGGAAGGATGTCCTAGGATGGAGATGTCACAGTGGGAAGGATGTCCTAGGATGGTGGTGTCATAGTGGGAAGGATGTCCTAGGATGGGGATGTCATAGTGGGAAGGACGTCCTAGGATGGTGATGTCATCGTGGGAAGGATGTCCTAGGGTGGGGATGTCATAGTGGGAAGGATGTTCTAGGATGGGGATGTCACAGTGGGAAGGATGTCCTAGGGTAGTGATGTCATCGTGGGAAAGATGTCCTAGGATGGGGAATTCATCGTGGGAAGGATGTCCTAGGATGGTGCTGTCATAGTGAAGGTTTGATAGTGTCACAGTGAGGAGGATGCTTTCTCAAGGAGGACAACGTCAGTTAGGATGGTGACGTCACAGTGCTGGTGAGGTTGTCACAGGTGGCCCTATGGGTCTTCTGGTGCTGCAAAGCTGAAGTCACTGCTGTGGGTGGCTCTTCCCACTCACCGTGGGTGGCTGCTGTCCTGGCATTGCTTCCTGTCATTCGCGGGTGACACGGGGCCCTGTTCACTGGCCCAGGGGTCTTCCTCTGGGATGACCAGCCCTGGTCCTGAGGACCGGCTCACTGGGTGGCCTTTTCCGTTGGAGGGTCAGAACTCAGCCAGAGGAGCAAGGCCCAGCTGGAGCGTCTGCACCTCAGTGCAGAGAACCCAGGGCTGTGCCCACTCCTTGCAGGCTTCCGCGGCACCTTCCCATGCCAGCGTGTGAGCCAGGGCAACTCCATGCCCAGTGGGCGCCAAGCAGCTGACCCTGGGCCTGTCCAGAAGCTGCACTGGGCCTGGGGCTGACTGAGAGAGGAGGGTGCTGCTGGCTCACTGTGCAGCTTTGCACAAGTTACCTGACCTCTCTGGTCATTCTGAACATTTCATAACAGGGAGGAGCTCATGACGCCAGAGGAGGCACCCAGACGCAGATATCACGGGAACAGAGCTGTGAAGCTCCCTGTGCAGAGGACTGTCATTTATTTCAAGTGACATGGGTCCAGCACTTCCTTGGCCTCTTGCAGCAGGCCCAGGCAGACACACGGGCACCTGGCACAGAGCACTCTGGGCTGCACGGACGGCAGCTCAGGCCCCAGAGGGCAGGGCCACCCCTGGCCTCCATGGACAGCCTTTGAGGGAGAGGAGGTGGGTCTGGGAGGCCCCGGGGCCAAGCCCTCCCTCCCCCACTGTCACAGGATGTCCCAGCTCAGATGGCCTGGTCCTGCCTCCGCCGCAGGCTGACCACACGCGCGGCCACCATGAAAGCCACCCCAGTGAACAGCTCCGAGACGAAGCTGATCCAGCCCAGGGCCAGCGACCAGCCGAAGCGGATGTCCACCTGGTCCAGGAGCGCCCGCTCCCCCAGCAGACACAGCGCCTCGCGGAAGGCAGCGGCCGAGTAGGCGATGTAGACACTGATGCCAGTGAGCGTCACCATGGCTGCAGGGGCAAGGAGAGTAGGTCAGAGCTCCCGGTGCCTCCTGCCCTTCTCCCGCTCCCGCTCCTCCCCTTCCTCCTCCTGCCCTTCTCCTGCTCCTGCTCCTCCCCTTCCTCATCCTGCCCCTCCTCCTGCTCCTGCTCCTCTCCTTCCTCCTCCCTGCTCCTCCTCCTGCTCCTGCTTCTCCCCTTCCTCATCCTGCCCCTCCTCCCCTTCCTCCTCCTGCCCTTTCTCCTGCTCCTGCTCCTCCCCTTCCTCCTCCTCCCCTCCTCCTGCTCCTCCTCCTCCCCTTCCTCCTCCTGCCCCTCCTACTGCTTCTGCTCCTCTTCTTCCTCATCCTGCCCCTCCTACTGCTCCTCCCCTCCTCCTCCTGCCCTCCTCCTGCTCCTGCTCCTCCCCTTCCTCCTCCTGCCCCTCCTCCTGCACCTCCTCCTCCTGCTCCTGCTCCTCCTCTTCCTCCTCCTGCCCCTCCTCCTGCTCCTTCTTCTCCTGCTCCTTCTCCTCCCCTTCCTCCTCCTGCCCCTCCTCCTGCTCCTGCTCCTCCCATTCCTCCTCCTGCCCCTCCTCCTACTCCCGCTTCTCCCCTTTCTCCTTCTGCCCCTCCTCCTGCTCCTCATCCTCCCCTTCCTCCTCCTGCCCCTCCTCCTGCTCCTGCTCCTCCTTCCCCTGCCCCTTCCCTCATGCTCCTTCTCCTGCTCCCGCTGTTCCTGCTCCTCCTCCTGCTCCTCCTGCTCTTCCTCCTCCATCTCCTACTCCTACTCCTCCTCCTCCTACTCCTGCTCCTCCTCCCCCTGCTCCTCCTCCCCCTGCTCCTTCCCCCATCCTCCTTCTCCTGCTCCCACTGTTTCTGCTCCTCCTCCTCCTCCTGCTCCTCCTCCTGCTCCTTCCCCATCCTCCTTCTCCTGCTCCTGCTGTTCCTGCTTCTCCTCCTCTTACTATTACTCCTCCTCCATTTCCTCCTCCTCCTCCTCCTCCTACTCCTATTCCTTTCCTCCATCTCCTACTCCTCCTCCTCCTACTCCTCCTACTACTACTCCTGCTCCTCCTCCTGCTCCTCCTACTCCTCCTCCTCCTCGGCTCCTCCTCCTGCTCATCCTCCTGCTCCTCCTTCTGCTCTTCTTCTGCTCCTTCTTCTGCTCCTCCTCCTGCTCCTCCTTCTGCTCCTCCTGCTCCTCCTTCTGCTCCTCCTGCTCCCACTGTTCCTGCTCCTGCTGTTCCTGCCTGCCACAGTCCGGCTGCAGCAAAATAACCGGGGGTGACGAACAACTTGTGTACATTGATACAGCAGGAGTGGGAGCCGTTTATTGTAGGACAGGAGGGGTATATATACATTCCACACATCTTATCTTAGATACAGCAGTCAACCAATAAGAAATCTCCACACTTAATGGCTCGCTGGCGTTACTTCACAAACCACTCCCTCTGGCAAAATGCCAGGCGCCATCCTGACTTGTTTACAGACCCTAACATCTGCCTCCTCCTCCTCTCTGCTCCTCCTCCTATTCCTTCTACTCCTTCTACCCCTCCTCCTCCTGCTCCTCCTCCTGCTCCTGCTGCTCCTCCTCCTGCTCCTGCTCCTGCTCCTGGTCCTCATCCTCCTCCTCCCACTGTTCCTGCTCCTGCTGTTCCTGCCTCCTCCTCTCTGCTCCTCCTCCTGTTCCTCCTGCTCCTTCTGCTCCTCCTCCTGCTCCTCCTCCTCCTGCTCCTCCTCCTCTTCCCGCTGCTCCTCCTCCTGCTCCTGCTCCTGCTCCTGCTCCTCATCCTCCTCCTCCCACTGTTCCTGCCTCCTCCTCTCTGCTCCTCCTCCTGTTCCTCCTGCTCCTTCTGCTCCTCCTCCTGCTCCTCCTCCTCCTCCTGCTGCTCCTCCTCCTGTTCCTCCTGCTCCTTCTACCCCTCCTCCTCCTGCTCCTCCTCTCTGCTCCTCCTCCTGTGCCTTCTAATCCTTCTACCCCTTCTCCTCCTGCTCCTCCTTTCTGCTCCTTCCCCTGCTGCTCCTCCTCCCCCTCCCCACCCTCCCCACCCTCTCCCCTCTGTCCTCCCCTCCTCCTCCCCCCCACCCCACCCCGCTGTGGGTCTCCCCAGCGCTCTGTCTCACTCCCTCCCACCCACTCCAGAGCTGGCTGGGCTCTCCCTCTGCCTACCCCTACCTCCCTCCCTGTCCCAGCTCACACCTCTATTCCTGTTCCTGCCCCCACATCCCAGTCACAGTTGTGTCTTGCTCTCCTGTGTGTTGTCACCCACAGTGCCTGTCCTCCTGTGGGCTGTGAGTCCCATCTCATTTCCCCAGACCTAGAAGGGTGCCACAGATGAGACTAGGGCAGTGCAGTCCACACAGCAGCCTGGCCCCGTGTGGCTCTCACATCTAAGTTCAGTTTCATCAACTGCCAGTCTCTCCTTGGCACTGGCCACTCGAGCCTGTCTCCCGGCGCCCTGGCCGCACAGCACAGTGTGCACTGAAGAATTTACCGTCACAGAGAGGTCTGCGGGAAAGGTCTGCAGGTGGTGATGGTTTTGAGAGTCACCACTGGGTGAACTATTAGTACTAACATCAATGTCAACTCCATTAAGAGCGGGGGATGGAGGTCAGCGCCTGCACTACTGTCCACCCTCAGACTGTCTCCCTCCTGGGGTCCCAAGTGGCCTCAGCTCTCTCTTCCTCTTTTAATGAGGAAGCTCTCCAAGCACAGGGCACAGGGAGCCACGGGGTGGCTTGCGGTGGCCTGATCCAGTTTCTAAGCCCTCCCTTCAGCCAAACAAACAGAATCAACCCGGCCGAGACTGGTTTTTCCTTTGTTTAGTTTTTCTGAGTCTTTCTAGGCACATAGAAATTATTTGTAAGCACCACTGTGGACTCTTGTGATGGAGGCACACTGGCATGGGCTGGCCAAGTTGTCTGCCACCCATGTCACCTCCCGCACTTGACCCTTTCTTGTGGTGACAACTTTCAAAATCTGCCCTCTTGGCAAGTTTCAAGTACACAAGGGGCTGTTATTAATGGCAGTCACCAGGACACACAGCAGGTCTGGAACTCATTCCTCCCAACTTTGACTGACACCTCTTTGGCCCCACCCATAGCCCCCTCTCTATGACCTTGGCTTGTTGAGACCAGGTCTGAGCAAGGTCATGTGGCATTTGTCCTTCTGAGCCAGTGGGGCCTCTTTCTAATCCATCCACCTGGCTCTCCAGGATGGCTGGAGCCAGGGCCCTTCCCAGGCCACAGCCTGAAAGCGCGGAGCTGGCAGGGCCAGGCAAAGGCACCACAGGGCTCTGTTGGAACTGCGGAGCAGTCCCCAGAAGCTGTCCCCACCGCTGCTTCTTTCCGGGAGTCGGGCCCTGGGTCCTGGCTGGAAACCCCTGATGCCTTCAACTGACAAGCTGCTGAGAGTCCCTGCCCAGCACCCGCCGCCCGCAGGGTGGACACCTACCTCCAAAGAGGAAGAGGGTCCCAGTGAGCAGCAGGAGGAGGTAGGCTTGGAGGAGGAAGCTCAGAAACCCCGTCATCCCCCCGAAAACCATCAGGATCAGGCTGAGCGGCAGCAGAATCACAAACGTCCCGTGCATAGCTTCAGGAGAGAGACAGGGGACACGGGCAGCAGAGGTCACTAACATGCCCCGTCCCCCCCCCCCGCCCACAGCTACTGAGCACCCACCACGGCCGCACCCGAAGCTGGGGAAATGACCACCACTGCTTCTGATGACAATGACTCGTGGCAGTGCTGCGTCTTGCGCGGTGTGTGCCCGGAGCCCCGCCATCCGCCCTGGGAACCCGGAGGTGCTGTTATAGGACTCCTCACTTATCCCCGGTGCCCACTCAGGAGCGGAGAAACCAAGATCCTGCCCTGCGGCCACACGCCAGCGAGTGGAGTCCAGCCGTGAGCAGACTCTACACACCAGAGTCGAGAGCCGGTGACCAACAGGGCTGCCCAGTAGCAAGGAGGCAGGCAACAGCGCCCCCGGCGGTCGCTGAGGGCAGCACGCGGCGGAGCGAGGAGCGGGTGCGGAGCGGGTGCGGAGCGGGGGGCAGGGTGGGACCAGGCGCCCAGGAGACCAGGGGGCGAGGGGCGGAGCCTGCAGGAGGCGGGGCCGTGGGCGGGGCCATCCCGCAGGGGCCTCGGCCCTTCTCTCCCAGGGAGCCAGAGTCATCACCGTTTGGGGCAGAGGACAGCGCGGTCCATCTTTTGCGGAGGCTTCTGCAGGACTGCCCTGGGTGCTGGTTGGAACTGACACCGCCCAGCTCCCAGGAAGGTCTTGAAAGGTCTTTGCAGATGCTTAAAGTTCAGGAGCGCAAGATGAGATTGTCCTGGATTCGAAGGTCCTGCGTCGCAGCAGTGTCTCCTTGAAGAAAGACTGAAGACGCGGAGGAGGAGGAGGGACAAGAGGGCGGAGGCCGAGCCTGGAGGAGCCCAAAGCTAGCTTCGTCCTAGGCCATGGACTCTGTGGTGGCCCAAGGACACTAAGGCAAAGGACAAGGCAGGAAGTGGAGTGGCCCTTGGTTGGGGGAGCGGTGTTGGACATCCTTCTTCACAACCAGACCCAGCGGCTGGAGCCAGGGTCAGCAGCAGGGGCTCAGCCCACAGCCAAGGAAGGAGTCCTGCCACAGGCAGATAGTCACACATGTGGCCTGGGACCCCTCCCAACGGTGGCCGTATGAGGCTCTAGGGCCCCCACGCTGTAATCCAGCCAGCGGGTTGGAGCTGGGCCTGGGGCCACTGGAGGAGCCGTCAGGGTGGAGCCGGAGATAGAATCCCCCCAGTTTGGGACAGCAAGAGGACAGCAAGGTCAGCTGGCCAGACACAGGCTGCCACAGGGTTCTGCCGGCAAGACGCCATCGCCAGAGGCGGCCCCTGGACCTCGACCTACAGGATGTGAGCCACAATAAGCTTCTTCATTAAAACCTACTGGACAGGAGGGTTGTCCTGGGCAACAGAAAACGCACTGACCCGTCCACAGTAATAAAGATGGTGAAGATGGCCGTCCAGCCTCCTCCACACCGCTCTGTCTTCAGGTCCCAAAGAGCCACCAGCCTTGGCAGGCGGAGAAAACCAGGCTAAACTCCCTCCCGGGACCACCAGAGATGGCAGAACTGTCACCGTGGCCTGGACAGCGTGGCTGCCGTCCTGTCCAGGGAAGAACCAGCGGCTCAGTGCAGCTGCTGGAGTGTGACCCTGGCCCCGCAAGCTCAGGCTCCTGCACGGCTCCGTCCGCAGCTGAGAGACGGGATCATTTCTCATGTAGAAATTAACGAGGCCCCCGGAGTCCCCAGACACCCCGCGAGCCAACTTGACCCACACATTCAATTACATGTCTGGGTATGAACAGCTCCCAGGGGAGGGTTGTACAGTCTCCTGCAGAAATCTGGTCGAGCTCTGTGTGCATATGTGTGGAGTCATACTCTTTATTTTGTTTGTCTTTCTTTTTTTTCCAGAATCGCAGTCGTGGAACATGAATATTGATTCCAAGTTTTGTTCTACTGCGAACTGCACCCGTCTCCAACCACATCTCGGAATGTGCTTAGAGTGTGGATGTGGCAGAGTGATAGATTTCTGGGAACTGGGATATTTGGATGGTGCTGGGATATCATTGTGGGGTTGGAGTGAGGGTGATCAGTCAAAAGACCACTTAATAGGGCCTACAAGCTGTGTGACTGTGGACGAACGACTAGACCACTCTGCGCCTCATGGGTAGATGAGAACTCCTGCCTGCCGACTGCTGAGGACGGATTAAATCCAGCAGACACACAGAGCTGAGCACACAACAACGCATAAGTCACGGAGAGTTGCTCCCTTGTGGCTATGTAGACAGAGCACCCACAGGGCTTATCACCCAAACCAAACACTCTGAGAGCCAAATAATCATCGGCAGTCACTAAGCCATCTACCATGACCGCAGCATGCATCAGGAGCAGTCAGGGCCAACCAGGACAGCGGGTCAGGCCTGTGTCCACCCCTGTGTTTAGCAAACACCCAACACCTGCCGCCTACAAGCGCCAAGCCCCGGCAGTTTCTAGCCGCGGCCGAGGCAGGTTATGACCCAAGTTTGCAACCCTGTCTCCAGGCTCCCAGGGATGGGGACGGGGTCAAAGACCCCCTCCCGCGCAGCGCTGCCAGCCAAGCCCAGGTGCCGGGTGGCCCGGGGACCCACAGGAAGCACGGAAACCTCTGAACTCCTAGGAAGACAGGGATTCTGTAACCTGGGGCTGAGCCCAGGCCCGCCTCCCGCTTGGGGACAAGCTTGTCGTGACCTCCCAGGATGGGGAAGGGAAGAGCCCCAGGCCTGGGAGGGCTCTGGGCCCATAGCCAGCCGCCCGCAGGGTCCTAGGTGTGACCTCCAAGAGCTGCACCACCTGACAAGGTCATGGGGCATGACCCAGGGAGGCCAGGCAAGGTTATCTCACAGGCAAACCAAGGCCTGCGCCTCTCAGAGGCCAAAGCCCCTCCCCAGCACAGGGGCTGGCTGCCTGGTCCTGCTGGGTCTCCCTCCCTACAGGCAGGCTGTTTGTCCCCACTCCTGACCCTGCCCAGTCAGACCAAACCCTGCTTCCGTGGACCCTCCCAAAACCACCCATCAAGTCCCTGGTCCTGTTGGTCCCTCTAAAAGCCTGTGTCTGGGGCGCCCAGAGTCCTCGTGGTGCGTGTCGACCTGGTTGCAATGAGCAGTGAGCCACTTGTCCAGCTACACATGGTCCCTGGTGGTCGGAGGCTGAGGGCACCAGCAGTGGCCAAGGGCTGTCCCAGGCACTGGGAGGGGAGGGTGCGATGGACTCAGGCAGGGCAGGAGGAACCGAAGGCCAGAGAGACCCAGAGCTTTCTTCCCCGTGGTTCATTTCCTGGGGAGCCGACAAGGTGCACAGACTGCAAACTGGAAAGGTTCAAGAGCTGAGCCAGAAGACCGGGCAGAGATGACACAGGACAGGGACAGCAGTGGACTCCAGTCTCGTGCCATTCCCTGTTGGTGGTCTTGGGAGGAAAGCGTCCCGGACCTGAGACCAGCAGACACACCTCCTCACCACGGGGCCTTGGGGACAGGGGGCCTGGCAGGGGCTTATTCTTTGATAATGAGGCCGCCACTATAAACTGGGCCGCTAACAGGCAACGGGAACTTACTCCCGAACAGTCCCAGAGGCCCGAATTCTGAAACCAAGGTGTCCCAGGACCGAGTCCCATCAAAGCCTTCAGGGAACGCCTCCCCTGCCTCTTCCACTTTCCTGTGGCTTCAGGGACCCTGGACCCGCCTGGGCCTGTGGCCACACCACTGAGTCTCCCCTTCCTCTTGTCTCCTCTCCGTATAAGGACCCTTGTCGTTGGATTTAGGGCCCGCCCAGAGCATCCAAGATGATCTCGTCTCCAGATCCTCAGTGCGTCTGCAGAGCGCTTCTTCCAAATAAGGTTCTGGGGCTGAGGACGTGGGCACCATGTCCCGCCCCACTGTCTTGTGTGGTATACAGCAGGAGCCTCATAAGCGGCACAAGGAGGAGATCAAGAGATGACAGCTGTGGTTATTATACAGGACTGATAACATGAAATGCCGACATCATCAAGGTCAACGTGGAGGCCCAAGTGAGGGCATCTTTTCAGTTCAAAAACATCTGCTGCATAAGTCAGGGGCAAGCCACCGGCAAAGAACAGAGAAACGAGGCGCCCCTGCCAGGGGACATGTTGGTTCCCTGTGACCAAAACACCTACAAGAACAACTGGGGTGGGGGGGAGGTTTATTTTGGCTCCATTTCAGAGATTTCGTCCATGGTCCTCCGGCTCCAGTGCTGGCCCAAGGTGAGGCAGATGGCCATGGCGGAAGGTCGTGGTGGGGGAGGATGCTCAGCTCCAGGCAGAACCAGAGCCATCCAAGCCCTGGCAGAAGAGAGGCTCCAGAACCAGCCGCCAAAGGCCTCCACGTGTCACCGCGACTCGGGGACTCCAGGGAGGTTCAGAAACACGTGGTCCTCTGGCGCCGGGAGGGGCGTGGCTTTTTAAATGTTGGTAAATAGTTGCCCCTGAGTCTGCCTTGAGGACAAGGCTGTCCTTCACTGCCTTCTTGGTCGCCGTGATGCTCCGTGATGCTCCATGACATGGAAAGAGCAGGAGTCGGCAAAGCCCCGCATTCGAATCCTGACTCCGCCTCCCACTGAGCACAGCACCATCTCTGCAAAGCCCGGTTTCCTCACCTGTGGACTGGACGCTGGACGCTGGGCTGGCGGAGCTGCACCGAGGACAAGCGAGCGATCCTTCCTTCCCGCTCATCCTGCGACTCCACCAGGAACAAGCCTTAATTCCCATCCACAGACTGAGACCCCAGGAACCCAGGCCACCTGCCCACGTGCTGTGAAGGGCCCTCTGAAATCCACGGCGAAGCGGGTCGGCAGAGAGGGTCGTGGGGCTGCAGAGAGGGGCACTCAGCCAAGCAGGGGGTGGGGGCGAGGAAAGAGGGGAAGCGTCCCGGCTGAGACCCGAGGTAAGGGCAGTGAACTGGGCTGAGGGGTGGACGGGTGGGCACAGAAGAGGACACACTGCCACCGTCCAGGAGCGGGAGGCACCGGGAGCAACGTGACCTCAGCTCCTGTGGCTGGAGGGGAGAAGCCCGGCGCCGGCAGCCCTCTGGGGGGCTTTTACCCCAATGTGAAACCTTCCTAGAGAAACTTCAGACAGACCCAGTGGACCAGCACCAGCTCCACCCCTCCCTCCCCTGACAGAGCGGCCTCGGAGGACCGCTTGCTTCTGTGTTCTGTTTTCTGTACATCGACATGTTTTCCTAATTCTACGCCCACGCTCCCTCGGTCATGCTTTAATTTAACTGAAAACAGGAAAGTTGGCCCTCCTGTGCCTCGGTCATAATTGATAGTATTTTTTTTTTGTCTTAATGGCACACAAAATAAAGGGGCATCATAAAGTTTTGTTAAATACCATAGAAAAGTTATATAACATGGCTTCCTCGAGGAGGGATAATAAATGCCTACAATCTCTGTAACTTGGTCGCTTTATTCCACATCTTGGTGTTCTACCCTGTTAGCCTTGTCTTACTGGCTGTATAATATTTCTTAAAATGATTACACACACACACACACACACACACACACACACGCACGTCATCCAGGGACACCAAGGCTGTATCTTAATGTTTCTTACATGGCACAGTAACTTCTCAGGAGTCTCGCGTGGAAAACACTAGAAGTAGAATTATATAAAATAATTCTTGGTCTTAGTTTTCAACAGGTACTCCAGACAGCCAGCCTGAAGAGCAGGCCTCTGGCCCCGGGACCTGCCCCCCTCCCTCCGCCCCCCTCCCTCCGCCCTTCCCGCCTGCAGCCCAGCTGTGTGTAACTCACATTCCCTCCGGCCCAGACAGCCTCTTACCTCCGCACGACATGTCCCCGTCCCTTGTCTGTTTCTGTCCCCCACCACTTCCACTCTGGAGCTGCGCCCGGCACTGCGGGAGGGCTGATTTCAATTTTCCATGCTACTGCATCAGCCCAGCACCCGCAAGACTAGAAACCCAGACTGGTGATTCCTAACTTCCTGCTCAGAGGCCAGCCTGGCCAGCCTGCTGACCGGGTCCAGCTTCAGCCACGGCGCGCTGTGCTGGGCCGAGCGTTTGACCCCTCTGGTCCAGTCCAGCCAGCCTGGTCATCCTCCTGGGTTCCCGGGAGAGGCAGCTGAGGAGGACCTGGAAAGACCAGGGCGCCCCTGAGAAGCACTTGGGCCCCACTCTCCAGGAATGCCGGCCTCCTGGGGGTTCCTGCAACCCACCGGCTCCGCCCTGCCTCCGCCCTGCCTCCAGGATGCCCCTGCCAGCCATCTTTGTAACGCCCATCTCTGCTCCCAGTGGGAAGGAGGCCTTGTGAGGTAGGTACCCAGAATAAGGCAGGCACGAAGCTCCTCTTCGGGGCTGCCAAGGCCTCCGATCTTAATGTACACAGAGCACACGGAGAGGAAACTCAGCGTAGCATTGCTCTCACAAGGTAGAAGCAAACAGTGTTCGAAGCCCAGATCTGCCAGTAGCTATGCAAACTTAGGTAACTGATTAACTGATCTGTGCCTCGGTTTCCTCACCAGCAAAGTCGAGGATGATAAGGGTACTGCCTGTTGAGAAGACATGTGAGAGAGCTCAGAGCCATGTTTGACAAACAGCCACAGATCCCCTGTTCTGTTCAGCCAGCCAGCCCAGTGCTGGGGGGTGGAGGGGGCTAAATAACTCAGTAAATAAATGAGTCTGGTGGGTCTGTGATCGCTAGCTCCGTTTTACAGATGAAAACCTTGAGGTTCAGAGAGGTAACATGATTCCAAGCAGAAAGAGGCAATAATTGAGCTCCTACTGTGCGCATCCTGGGGTGCTTTGCATGTGTGATCGCATTTCTTCCCAGAAAAACCTGTTTATGGAACCAGCTGACCCATAAGAAGTCACACGGCTGGCTGAGTGGAGGGCAGGGGACCCCAGGCAGGGGACCCCAGGCCCCATCCCTCATCAGCTATAGGCTGGTCCATCCCTGTGGTTACGGCCACAGGTGGGCACGGCCTCAGCCTGGCCAATCAGCACACCCCATCCTCTTGGCCTCAGTGATTGGCTCAGACCAGGCATGTGACCCGACCCGGTCCAATGAAAGGCTGGCTGGAAGTGTGCCAAGTTGCTGAGAGGTGGACGAGCTCTTCCTGCTGGGGCTGAAGAGAGCCAGCCCACAGAGGCAAGGGGAGAAGGGTTGGATGGTGGTGGGCTCAGCCTTTCCCTTGCCTGGGCTCCTAGCTCCTCTTCTTTAAACCAGTGACCTTGAGTTTCCGTCCCCCGCGACCACGAGCTGGCTGGGGAGCCTGGCTCTTCTCCAGCTGAGCTGGAAGACCTCCCAGCCACCCCAGATCCTCTGGTCCCTGGCCAAGGAGCCAAACCCATGGCTCCCCAGAGCTCTCCGGAACCCTGAGCAAGGGGGATTCTACTGGCAGGGAACTGTCCCTTGGAAACCCCGCTCTGCCACCTGACTGAGCTCGCTGAGCAGGTGGGGCGCACTGTCCGTGACCCTGATGTTCCTGCTCAGCTTCCGCACCACCAGGTCAGCAGAGTCGGGGGGCCGGGCGTCTGCCCAGCAGCTCTCTGTCGGCCTGCTTGGGTTCTGGGAGGAAGGAGATCAAGGTTTGTCCCATGCACCCCGCACCAGGATTGCCCAGGAGCTGACTCGGAGCACCGTGACGCTCATCAGCACTTGGCCTCTCTGGCCCCCGCAGCAGCTCCTTGAGGGAGAGAAGAGCCTTTACGTAATGAAAGAACTTGGACCAAACTCAAACGCATCGAGGGAAGAAGAGATTCCGGGGGAAAAGCTCTCTCTGGGGGTGATTTTCAATGAACTTGCAGTCTGAAGGGGCAGCTTGCCCTCCTTCTTGGAGGAGACGCGGCAATAACGGCAGCGCTGCCCGTGGCCACGTACGGAGGCCGCGCACTGCCCTGGTCTTTAAAGGTGGTCTCCAGCTCCGTCCTCACGGAAGCCTCAGGAGGGAGATGGACACTTGCCTTCATTTTGCCCGTGAGGGAGCTGGGGCTCAGGGGTGTCGGAACATTCAAGGCCAGATGGCTAGCTGGTGGTGACGCCCAGATGATGAGACCTACATCTGGGGCGAATGGACATGGGGCCTCTCCATGTGACTGCTGCCTGTGTCTCAGAATCCTGGAATGAGCAGGCGTGTTGCATTTCCAGGTTTGCAAAGGAAGCCAGCCCCGTGCCAAGGACAGCCAGCCATGCCACCTACCCCTCCCTGGGACATGGTGGCTTCATGACAGCACCCACCTGCCAGAGGGTCAGCACTCCATGGTGTAACTGCAGCTAAGAAGAGAGAACTGACCCCTACTGAGCTCTTGGCCTGTGTCCGTCCCCTCACTCCTTCGTGTGACCTGGAGCTCCCAGTGCCACCCCAGCACCACCCAAGGTCCTGGTGACGTTCACCTTTTCATGCATTTCGTTCTTTATGGAATGCTGACCACACCCCTCAGGGTTTTGATGGCTCATTATGATCAAGATGGAAAATGAGGCTCAGAGAGGTTATGAAGACACCGATTTCAGGACCAGTGAGGCTCCTGTGAGGCTCTGAGCCGGATGAACCCTCATCTCCCTGACCTCAAACACAGGAATTCTTGATGATGCTAGAAACCTTGCCCCGAGAACACCCAGAGTCCCACCCCATGCACCTGGACTGCAAGAGGAGTGCACGGTGTCCCCACCTGTCCTCCGTCTTCCCCAGCCCAGGCTCCGGGAGGTGTCCCCTCCAAGGGGCCTTACCCAGAGGGGTGCTGGGGGTCACACAGATCTCACAAGAGCAGTTCTGGGAACTTTTTAGCCAGGTGCTGCTGTGTTGCAGCCTGAAATTTGCCACAGTCATTGGCAAATGCTGCGATCCAGGGGCTTCTCAAAGATTATTATTTCCCAGAGAGCCAGGTGTTAAATAGTTCTTTTGCGTGTTCGGCAAACTCAGGAGCACACTCTGCCAGGTCCCGGGTTAAGTATCAAGAGTGCACAACTAGACTTGATCCTTGACCTCAGGGGTCCATGGTCTACTGAGGGAGGCCGATTTTAACTGAAAAATGCCACACACTGTGCTATGGGTAGGAGTTAGCCAACCCAGGCTGGCAGGGCGGGAGCAGAGAGACTCCGGGTGCAGGGGACGATGCCTTCCAAGTTTTGTGACAGGGAAGAGTGGCACGCTCCAGGAAGTGGCCCAAGGCCACTGTGGCTGAAGAGGGGCACTGCCCGGCTTCTTCATTCTGAGTCCCACCCTGGAGCCTCCGTAGCTGTACCTGAGGCTCTCCGCACTGTTCAGGGTCTGGGGATCCCTGTTCTCCTTTCCTCCTCAGGTGCTCTCTAGGCCGCCTCCCTTGGCCTCCATTCCTCACTGGAACTGTGAGGAGCTAGTGACATCACAGGCGGGTGCAGGAACCAGAGAGAGACAGAGGGAAAGTCCTGAAGCGCCTGCTGGTCCCAAGCCTCCTTCATGGAGCGGAGCTCGCTCTCCTCCTTCTTTGCCAGTCTTGCCCCCTACTGAGCGCCATGCATGGGCTTCGCACTGGAGAGCTGCCACCAAAGGCAGACAGGATGGCCCGGGGAGGGCTGCTGCTGACTCCTCATCATGTGCTGAGCACCCCACCACGGCCAGGCCAGCCCCGGCTCCGGGATAAGAACTCTCCGTCCACGTTCAGCTCGCAGGCTGGTTTAGGTGCCTGCTTGGGCTTCCTATGCCCTTCATGCTGCTCGTCATTCCAAAAGAAAACTACATTGCCACCTCTCTTCCCAGCTAGTCCTGAGCGCCTGTAGCACATGGACTGAATCTTAACCCTCCACCAGCAAGGGGCTAGGCACACAGAATCCACCAGTCGGTGATGGACTGAACCCTAACCACACGTTGCAGACAGAGCGGCAGAGTCCAGCTTCCTGGTCTTAACCTACTCCCTTCTCAAGCCACCCCAGCTGCCCGCTCTGCAGAGTCCCACTGTGTGCAGAAAAGCTCCAGAACTGAGCTTGGGCAGGGGCTGCTGTTGGATGGGGATCCCACCTCCCCTCCCCGCTGTACTCACTGAGAAGTTGCTTGCTGGAGTCGCTGACTGTCACATTCTCCTGCCAGAAGGGGTTCATCAGCGGGGTGCACGAGCTCTGCACTGGATGGGACAGAGGAATCAGTGACCAAGCTGAGCATCCCAGGGCTTGGTCCCTGCCGTCGCCCTGGATGCTCCCCCAGGAGGGCAGGAGGAGGGCTGGGCAGCTCCAGCAAGAATTTCGAGCCCGAGCCCTTTGCCCACCTTCCCCGGCTCCCCTAGACCTGGCCTCCGGGGGTTGGGGCTGCAGGAGGGGTTCGCGCTCAACCACAGATCCCAGTGAGCAGGGGCCCTCGACCACCGCCCTGTCCCTGGTGCGCCTTACCCCGGCAAGTCCGCCAGAGCCCGGAGTGCGAGCTCAGAGACTCGGGCCGGCTGCGGTTGGCTGTCCCCAGCGGGTCCTGGGCGCCAGGGCCGCTTCTCTCCAGCCGCGCGGTGTCAATGATGTACCAGAAGTCGGTGCCGATGGCGGCCGCCAGCAGCACGAAGCTGAGCGCCCCGGTGAGCGCCGCTGAGCCGGCCAGCGCGCCCAGGCGCACCCGCATCGCCAGCTCCGACCCCACCGCGTCCCTGCGGCCCCTCTGCGCGGCCAGCGCCGGCCGCGAGCTCCCGGCTCCAGCCCACCCTCCCCGCCGGACCTGGACCCGAGCCCGACCGCGACCCGGACCCCGCTCTGCGCCCCCAAACCCTCACCTGCCGCCAGCTCACACCTGCTCCGCCCTCGGACCCCGCTCCCAGCCCCCAGGCGCCCCCTCGCCGGGCTCAGACCCCGGCCCCTGCTCCGCGGGCTCGTCCCTCCCCACCTCCACCTGCCGGCCTCCGCGCTCCGGTCTCGGATCCCAGCGCCTCACTTTCCCCGGCCCCGCGCCCTCCGCTCCGCCAGCCCCCAGCGCCCCACTCCGCCCGCCCCGGCCTCCCGTCCCCGCCGCGCTCCCCGCTTCCCACCCTGTACTCCAGGGAGTTTCCCCGCCCGCCCGCTCGCAGCTCTGCCTCCGCCTGAGGACGGGAGGCCACGCAGCCTGGACGTGGGCGGTGCCCGCAGGCACCACGGGGATCGTGGGGGGGAGCGGGAAGGGGCGCTGGGCCCCAGGGTGCCGCCAGGGTCTGCAGACGCACTGCAAGGGCGCCCCCCTCCAGCTCCAACTACCCTGCTTCAAAACCCACCTGGAGCGTCTCTCCGGGCTGCTAAGAGGGAAAGGCAGGTTCCTGTTTCATAAAAGTTCAATGAAGCAACAGGGTAGCGCTGATTCTCTACATCTGTCATCTCTGCCGCCAAAGTCTCTTCATTATCATAGCCACCACCACCATCTCCACCACCACCACGACCACCACCATCACCATCACTAACCATCACCACCACCATCTCCACCACCACCAGGACCATCACGAACCATCACCACCACCACCACCACCACCACCACCATGACCACCATCACTAACCATCACCACCACCATGACCACCACCACCATGACCACCATCACTAACCATCACCACCACCATCACCACCACCACCATGACCACCATCACTAACCATCACCACCACCATGACCACCACCATCTCCATCACCACCACCACTACCATCACTAACCATCACCATCACCACCACCATGACCACCATCACTAACCATCACCACCACCACGACCACCACCACCATCACTAACCATCACCACCACCATCTCCATCACCACCACCACCATCACTAACCATCACCATCACCACCACCATGACCACCATCACTAACCACCACCACCACCATCTCCATCACCACCACCACCACCATCACTAACCATCACCACCACCATGACCACCATCACCACCACCATGACCACCACCATCATCACTAAAACATCACCACCACAACCACCACCACCACCATCACTAACCACCACCACCACCATCTCCATCACCACCACCACCATCACTAACCATCACCACCACAGGACACCTCCACCATCCCGGCTCCCACTGTCCCAGCCCTCACTGTCCCCCATCATCACCCTCTCCTTCAGTGCCACCATGGCCATTCTCTTCGTATCAACCCCAACGTCCCTATCATTCCACCGTCTTCGTCACCAGCTAAAGCCTTCCATTCCTGTAAGGAATACTTCTGGGGCCTTCTAGCGCCTGACACTGGGCTCCTGTTAATACAGCCGTGAACAGCCCCCACCCCCGGCAAGGCCTGTCCTGGCAAGGGTTTGGTGCAGCTGCCCAGGCTTTTTCAAGGCAAGGCTCTGAGAAAATTCTCACCCTTGTGTGGCACAGAGGGGTGAAAGAGGCGGACTCCAGAGGCCAGGGGCTGGCCAGCCTTGGGGGCTGCAGTGAGGCCCCTTGAAGGCTGCCCTGTTGACTGGGAGGTCAGAGTCTTGGCCTATCGTGACGTTTCTTCCTCCCCACTCCTGGGAACTGAGCCCCGGGCACTCTGCCACTGAACTCTCCCCCAGCCCTTTCCATTTTTTGTTCTGAGACAGGATCTTGCTAAGTTGCTGAGGCTGGCTTTGAACTTGGGATCCTCCTGCCTCAGCCTCCTCAGTCGCTGGGATGACAGGTGTGCACCACCGACCAGATACTGCATGACACATTCTCAAGGAACCATCATTAGAAGATCCACAAGTTGCTGCGCTCTGCTGGGCCCGGGAGAGAATCCGTAAGCGAACGTGGAGCCGTCTAAGCACCCAGGGAAGGGACAGAGGGAGGCTCAGCTGGCCGCTCTGTGGAAGTGACCTGGAGGCCGAGGCTGAAGGACATACCTTCTGAGAGGAGGGAGACCAGGCTAGGGCATGGGGCGGGGTGCATAGAGGAACAGAGCTGGACTCCAGAACGGAGTTTGGATTTCAGCGCAAACCTCTAAATGGATTTGAGCAGGGAACTGAAATGCTCCTGCTCACTTTTTAAAAACCTCCACCCTTCGGGGGGCTCACTGTGCAGCACTGAATGGAGGGGAGCGAGGGAAGCGAGAGGCCCGTGATCATGGTCCCAGCTTGGGCTGGGGTGGTGGCCTGCGGAGCCAGGGGAGGTGAAAGGTTTTCTTTAACTGCGGGAGTGGCGCTGACGGCATGGGGTGGTGGGCTGCGGGGAGGACGCTCCTGCCTGTGGCTGGACTCTTCCAACACCATCACGTCTTCCTCCTTGTTACTCATCCTCATCCTGAGTGGCATCACAGCAAGTGACAGAGCTGTCACCAACAAGATCACAGCCGGCTGATTCTGCACACCACATGCTCGTCACCCCTTGACCAGTATCCTGCAGGAGAGGGGCAGTTCCCTGGCAGCTGCTACTCAGGACTTTTCTTCCACCTTCTCACTGTGACCTCCATGGGCAGCACCGCCTAAGCCACGCCCACACCACGCCACGGCCACGCCCACGCCGTCAGCTCTGGGCCTGCTGCTGCCTGAGTATCTCTCTCTCTCCCTCTCTCTCTCTCTCTCTCTCTCTCTCTCTCTCTCTCTCTCTCACACACACACACACACACACACACACACTCACACACACACACATAAGATTAGAAGTCTGTGAGCCACTGTGCACGTAGCAGTTTGGACATATAAAACAGTGGCCATGCGACTGCACAGTAAGCAGCATGTGTGATATTTTATGGATTATTCATAGGTCTGAATTTCAAAAGAGTAATCTAATTCTTGGATGATAAGAAAACTTCCTAAGCCAAGGAATAGAATGGATGGAGTGTCCCGGCATTCAAAGAAAGTGGGGAAAGTAGCAATTGAAATATTTCCTATAAGAAAATCTCCGGTTCCTAAAAGTAGAGGGTCAAGCTAACGTCTCACTTCTCTGATAAAGAATCATTTATTCAGCCGGATGCAGTGGCGCCTACCTGTAATTCCAGCAATCGGGAGGCTGAGACAGGAGGATCAGGAGTTCAAAGCCAGCGTCAGCAACTTAGCTAGGCACTTGAAACTCAGTGAGACCCTGTCTCTAAATAAAATATAAAAGAGGGCTGGGGATGTGGCTCAGCGGTTAAGCACCCCTGGGTTCAATTCCCAGTGCCAAAAAAAAAGAAGAAGAAGAAGAAGAAGAATCATTTATTCAACTCATGGTTCTAAAAACAAAAATTCTAAAGTGATTCACAAACCCGGGAAGTTGTTTTGCCGATTTGGTACAGCATAGCTGAGTGCTTCTACCCGGGTTGGTAAGGAGGTGGGAGGGTACAGATCAGGGAGCAGGGCCGTGGCAGGTACTGATTCCTTGGTTCCACGCACAGGCTTTAACTAAGTGAGTCTGAGCCGGCTGTGAAGATGAGGTGGCCCAGGTATGGAGCAGGTGGGTCACTACCAAACAGGTGCTCATTTTAAAATGCGGTGGAGTCTCCTATGAAGTGGTGCTAGCAGAACTTTCCTGATCTGGAATAGCAGGAATCTACATTAAAAAGTCCACATGTGTGCATGACATCTACTCCCACACGCATCGTTCAGCATCGTTCATCGTGCACACGTCTCACCTGAGTTGCCTTCCCTTCTCCCTTTTCCACCTCAGTTCCCCACTCACATCCCAGGACGTCCCAGGATCACCCTCAAAATAAAATTATTGCCCTCAAATTCTTATCTCAGTGTCTACTTCAAAAGATACTCAGTCTGAGAGACATGCTATCTTTGTGTCCTTGATCCTTCATAGAGACCTTCCTAATGGTGATGGAGGAATGTTTGATGATGAAGTGTTTGCTCCCTGTCTGTTCCTGTAGGCCTCACTCAGACGTTATGATAGACACTGTCAAAAGGTTCATCAACACCATTCTGATCCATCTCCCCCTTTCACATTTTTAGACACATTCCAGCTGGTGATGACCATGTGACATAATTTTGTTCAATGAGGTAGAAACAAAACCTGTAGGAAGGACTTCCACAAGAAAAAAAGACAGGATTTGGGAGAAGGTTTGGGGTTCACCTGGAATGTAAGTGTGATTTCTGGAAGTACAGTGGCCATTTTGTAACCATGAGGATAAACCTCCTTGTCAGTGGCAAAAAATACAATGCTATAGAAAGCCTGAGTCCCTTACGGCATCGTTGCCAGCTGCCCAGCCTTGAGAAGCCTGCCTCCAAAATGCTTCTTAGAAGATAACAATAAACCTGTATGTATTCAAGCCCCCATCTTAAGGTTGCCTGTCATTTGCAACTGAACACATTGGGAATTGAGTCAGACAGGGATGGCGTTAGCCTACCCAGCACGTCGCTGGCTCTGAGGTTAGAGCCCACAGGCTGTGGGTGGGTGATACTCATTGATTTAGTAAACGAGTTCTGCCCCAAAGAAGACCTCTTCTCGCCAGCACAGAGCTTATCTTGTGAGGCCAAACCCGTCCGTGGCCAGCTGAGGACTTGAGACCTGGCTGAGGTCTCTGCTCAGCTCTTAAGATCCCGCACGGAGAGAAGTGCCTGTTGATCGAGTCTCACAAGGTCGCAATGTGCTGCTGGCCATTTGGACTCCAAAGACCCGAGCCCTGTGTGACCAGGTGAGCGCAGGAGCCGGCTGCCGCTCTCCCCGCCTCCGTGGAGCAGATGGCCCTGAGGAAGAAGGGGTCACTGCCCACGGCCCCCTTTCCCACTGCGTGCCTGGCGCGGCTGCAGGAACGGAAGCTGGAGGCTCTACCCACTCAGACCTCCCCAGATTGGAAGGCAGTGCCCTGGGCCGGAGAGAAGCTGCCGTGAGGGGCCGCGTGGCCGACGGGAGGGAGCTCAGACTGCAGCCAGCGCACCCGGGACCCGGCACACCCGGGACCCAGCACCAGCTGGCCACCAGCCTGCTGAAAGACCCCCGGGGGCTGCCCTTCTGTGAGCCTCAGTTCCCTCCTCCACACAAGGGTAAAGTCGTCTGGTGCTGAGTCGTGACGACCTGCGGGTGCAGTTCCTTTCTCTTACACCAACCCTGACAGAAGCCTGCTGGCGACCACCACAGTGCACACGGGAACACCAGGGCTCAGGGAGGTTGAGTAAGTGGCTCAGTATCACACAGCCGTGAGGTGGAGGAACCAGGATTCACATACAGGTTTGGCTGATCCTAGACACACACTTTGAATGTGGATGGGTTTCAGGCCTTCGGGTAATAAGAGCCTAAAGAAGACTAACATCTAAGAGATGATCGATATCTGATTGATATCTGTTATTGTAATGGCTTCCAATCGCCTAATATCGGAGACGTAGTAGGAAGAATGAAAGAATCAGAGAGACCTCACCTCAAATGTCTCCTTACTGCTTAGTAGCCAAAGCAACACTAAACAAGTTGTTTTCTTCTTCCGCAAAACAGATGTTTTACAGCCAGAAAGTTCATACGACCCAAAATTCCCATCAACACACGAACAGATAAACAAAATGCGATCCACCTGTATGGCGGAATATCACACAGCTAAGAAAAAAGAATGAAGTGCTGACTCATGTCCACATAGATGACCTTCAAGACCTTTGGGCCTAGTGGGGGGAGTGGGAAAGGTCACATATTGCAGGATCCCATCTACATGGAAGGTCCAGAAAGGGCAGGAGGGACGGAATAGGTCCATGGTTGCATGGGGAAGGGGGGAGAATAACCGTGAATGGCAGGAGGGCGGGGTGGGGGCAAGTGCTCTGAAATGAGACCTCGATCAGTCTCACAGTTCTGTCACGCGCTAAGCAGCAGCCAGTCATCAAACGCACGCGCACAGTTTTAAAAGCCTTGTCTGGCTGACCCCGGCCTGAACCAGGGAACGGGGACCCAGATCTTGGGAAGAAGGGTGTGGGGACAGGGTGAGATGGAGGTGGAGGTGACGATGGCATCCTCACAGCAGCACCCTGGCTCAGCCTGCTGTGTGCCAGGAGCCACCACACTGGATCAACACCCCCACCTGCCCGGGGACGGTCCACACTCAGACTCGGCCTGCAGGCCCAGGCGCCCACTGCCAGTTCACCCCACAGCTGCACCCTCTTCTAGCCTCGGGCCTCAGCCAGGCCGGAAGCTGCCCAGAGCCCAGGTCCTCCATCGGGAGGGGGTACGAGGGTGACCTGACCTTGGTGTTCGGGGACATGGCCGAGGTCCACGTGGCCACCTAGGCACAGCTGGTGGCAGGAGCTCCTCAGGGCCGCGGGGACGAGAGGAGAACTTGGCATTCACGCCCAGGCCTGGCCGCGGCCGGGGATTAATCTCCACCATTAGGTCTGACATCTTCCCTGCCCAGCACCGCGCACAGCGGCCAGCCGCCAGCCGCCCCGCCCAGTTCTCCAGAGCCGGCTCCTCTGCCGACTGCTAATGCCAGCATTACCGCGTCAGGGCCCAGCGCCAGCCTCCGGCCAGCTCCCCAGAGCCTCTGAGCAGGGACACAGAAAGGCCACGCTAGAGATTCACCATAGAGAGTCTGCACATGACAAGGGACAGTGTGGGAGGACCAGAGCTGGCCAGCTCTCGGCAGCCATGTCGCCTGGATCTGCCAGCCTCTGGGGCCCCTGGCATGCCCCTCCCTGGCCAGGACCCACAACGACAGACCACAAGAGGCAGGCAGGGGTCTTCTGCCCACAGGGGCTTGGCCAGGGCCGGGAACCGTGGAGCTGGGAGAGGCCACAGCCTCGGCCTGTCACCTTACAGAGAAAGTGAGACCCGGAGAGGAAACAGGACGCACCCCGCCCCTCACAGAGGACAGGGAGAGCCTCCGCATTCTACCTGGGGAGCACCAGTTCACTGAGCACCTACTGTATGCCCCGCTCTTAGGACACAGCAAGAGTAGGGAAGACTCCAGGTTCAGGCCCAGTGGCAGAGCAGGCCACATCCAGCCGTGGGCATAACCAGCATCTGCTGCTGCCGACTTTAAAAGCCCTTCCAGCCGGGGGTCCAGGCGGCCCCCTCCCTGCTCCCCGACCCCCAGCGGCCCTCCTCACACCCTCACCCGCCCTGCATGCTCACGGTAGCCCTGGATTCGCTCCCTAGGGTGGCTGTGCCCCGTCATCACAAATAACTGGCTTGAAATAACACGGATTTGTTCTCTCACGGCTCTGGGGGGCAGGGGCCAGTGGCCAGGGCCAGGCAGCGCTGTGCTCCTGGGGGCTCCAGGGAGGACGCCCCCCCAGCTCTGGCCGCTCTGTGCTCCAGACGTGGGGCTCCTCCTCCGTCAGCAGAGCCAGGTCCTCCGTCCCTCTCGACTCTCACGCTCTAGGTCCTCTGATCCCGCTGAGCCGCACTAGCCCATCCAGACCCGAGGACGGCCCCCATTGGAGCCCGTGGTCTACCGCCCCCCAAAGTCCCGCTGGCCTGGTAATGTAAGATGGTGGGAGGTTTCAGGGACTGAGAGGTGACGTCTCTCTCAGGCCACGATTTCACCCTCCACGAACCCGAGCAGCCTCAGACTCTGGACCATGCGCACGGAGGGGTGCGGAGACTGGCCGACGGAGGCACCGTGGCTGGTGCTGGTCCACCACGGCCCGTGGGCTGGCAGCTTGCTCCCTGGCCTGGCCAGGGTGGGTGGTGGCATTTAAGGGGCTGGGCCTAGAGGGAGGTCCTGGGATCATGGGGGGGTGCCCTAAGAAGAAATTAAGGTTCTCGTGAGACCCTGAGTCTGTTCCCCAGGAGGTGGCCGGGCCCCACCCAGCTCTCTGGCTTCCTGTGTGAGCATGAAATTGCTTTTTCCACATAGGCTCCCGCCATTGCCACCTGCCACGTGGTGACACAGCCAAGAGGGCCCTCACCAGAGCTGAACTAAGGCAGCCTCCATCCCTGCAACCACCCCCAGACCCTGAGCTCATCCACCTCTCTACTTTATAAAATCAGGCTGCCTCGGGAATTTTATTACAGTAACGGAGGATACGGGAACCAGGAGGAGGGGTGTGTGCAGGGGTCACCAAGGAGCAGGAATTTGAGCCTGTTTATTGGATCCCTAAGAGCGGGGTCTGGTCTCCACTCTGCTGCAAAATACAGAGAGAAATCAAGCACAGGCCAGAGAAGAAGGTGGGGGCAGAGGGGAACAAATGGGAAAGACAATAGGGCGTCCCTGGAGGAGCTGCAGGACCCGGTCCACCAGAGGAACTCTCCAGAGCAGCATCTACACGCACCATGTCGGGAAGGAAACTGGACATCAGCCCAGCTTCCCCACGGCCCCCAGTCACCAAGGCCAAAGCAGCTCCGGGGAGGCCCAGCCACCGGCCAGCCGTGAGCAGCCCCCGCTCTCCGCCGGTGGGTTGTGCCGTGCTGCGGGCAGAGCCCAGGCCTGGAGCATGCCAGGCACACGCCCTCCCACTGGGCGGCCCCCCAGGCCCCACCCACTCGAGGGCTTGAGGCGTCTCTGAGCATCGTCTCCCGCCTGAAGGATGGGCACCGTGAGGCCTGTCGAGGTCCTCACCCTGACCCCTCCTCCTCCACGTCCACTCTGGCCCCTGGCCCTGCAGAGCAGCTGCGTTTTGTTCTGTTTTTTAATAACTTTTTATTTGTCTTAGAGCAGCTGAGGGTTCGCAGCAGAGCTGGGGGGGTACGGAGACTCCCCAGCCCTCCCCACTCAGGTGCAGCCTCCTGCTCATCCACGGCCCCCACCAAGCGCTCCCCGGGGACAACCAAGGCACCTCCATCGACTCGGCACCATCGCCAGAGCCTGGGCTCGGTTCAGAAGCGCTTCCAACGCCAAGGAGGCCCAGTTCTGCAGCAGACGTGGGCGATAGAGTGTCTAGACACAGCCCGGCCTTCCCGCCGTGCCGTCTCCTCCAGCCCCAGCAGGACCCCCCGAGTTCTGCAGGGCAGAGACTGCGAGTCATGAGCTGGGAAGGAGCACAGACATTCATTATAAATCACACGATCACGCGCACACGCACACACACGCACACGCACACGATCACGCACACACACGCACACACACGATCACGCACACACACGATCACGCACACACACGCACACACACACACAAGCGCGCGCACACACACGCACATGCACACACGCACACACACACGCACACACACGATCACGCACACACACACGCACACGCACACAGTGCGTTACATTTTTTTTTTTTAATCTTGGGAGGGGGGTAAATAAAAGTCAACTATTATCCCACAACCAGAGACACCTCTACTAATCTGTCTGGGTCCGTTTCTTTGTAATGTTTTTCCATGAATAGAATAACGATACAAGCGACGACGGAGCTTTCTCTGGGCCCAGGACCCTGCTGGAGTGCTTCCTACGCAGGGCCTCAGTCCTCACCACAACCCCACGGGGTTCCTAGGATCTCCACTGGCAGGGGAGAGCGCCCACCAAGGAGGAGGGCCAGGACGTGGCAGAGACGAGAGTATGAATGAATGCAAACAGGAGCACGTGGTAGATAAGGATCTAGACTTTGGAGGCAGACAACTAGGGGTCCTTTTTATGTTTCGCTGACTCTGTCTAGTCTTTATATAGGTAATATTGACACAAATTGTGAATACAAGGTTTAAAATCCAAAAGGCACAGGGTGCCCTCCCATCAAAAGCCGCCCCCTCCTGAGGCGGCCACCCAGAAGCAACTGAAGTTGGTGTCTTCCCAGAGTCATTAGGTACTGAGAGGTGTGTCCTGATCGGGGTTAGTCCACCCACGCGGATTAATTGGGTGGTAAATGCAGGAGGCAGGGTGTGGCTGGGGCAGCGGGTCCCTGGGCTGTGACTTGGGGTTTGTGTGCTGTCTGGCAGCCGAGCTCCCTCTGCCTCCTGGTGACCATGTCCCGCGCTGCTCTCCTCCACCACAGCCTCCGCATGATGTCCTGCCTCAGGCTCAGAGCTCTGGAGTCGGCCAGCCATCGACAGACACCATCGGCCAAAATAAACTTCACCTCCTTCACGAAAATGTGTCTGAAACAAGAACAGACGGGGTAGAGACTCCACACTCAGAATTCAGATGATTTCTAAAATATCTCATGGGTCATTACATATCAGCCAAGGCCGGTTCCAACTTATCGACCGCATCATGTTGAGATGACGTTTGTCAGGTTCCGCCCCCGTGAGTCCTTGTGAGAAGCGCATGAATCAATGCAGGTAAGTCGCACGCGCAGCAGGCGCTCATGAAAGGCCGACGCTCAGAGCTGAGACCTGCATGCGGTTTCCATCCTGCGCTCTTTGACTAAAATCTCACTGCTCGATGGAAAATCATGGGCAAAACTAAAAGTAAGCCTCAATCCTTACTTTGTACCACAGGCGAAAAGTAACTCCAAGTGGATCTCAGACCTAACCGTGAGACAAGAACGTGGATGTTCTTCAAGCCACTCCTCGTGGCTCTCTGTTACACAGCTCATACGGTCAGCTTGTTTCTGGAGAGCCCTTGGGCCCTGTGTGACAAGGACGTTGAGAAGCGAACAGCCTTTGATTCTGCAATTCAGCATCAGGCATTTCTGCTAAGGAAAGACGGAGGCGATTGCCCTGAACTCCTGCATGAGGACATCCATCCCAGAGTCCCCTACTCAGGCACAAGTATCTGATGTCGAACGGGCACAGGCTCCTTCCAGGAGCTCTGTGTGTTCTGCTCTCCAAGGCCCACAACAGTCCTGTTCCTCTAAGAGCACCCCCAACCTCCAAGACAGGAGTGACCTGCCCAACACCCACCAGACATGGCTCACTGAACTCTGGGTCTGGTGTCTCGTACGAGGTTGGTGCATGACAGGTCCTTCACAGGTAGGAATCATTCAGCTTCAAGACACAGAAGCCTAACCCAAAGTGTTGTAAGCCAAAAAGGACTCAGTGGGGCAGCTGCCTGCAGGCACGGCTGCATCCAGGGGCAGGAAAGCCATCATCAAGGCACCATCTTTACCAGTCTCAGTTCAGCTGCGTCTGTTTCTCAGACAAGGACCCAGACTTGCTTCCTCTTGACCTACAAAGCCTGGGAGAACAAAAGCTTCCCTCCCCCCAAATCCATAGACTGATCCCAGAGAAGACTCTGATTGGTTGTTTGGCCACACCTCATGCCCATTTCTGAAATTCCGTCACCAGGAGGTTGGGGCTCTCCGACTGGCCACTCTGGATCACAGGAGGCCCTTCCCAGGGCATTATTGTCATAACTGACAGTCCCTCTCTAATTAGCGAGCGTGTTGAGAGGTGAAGCCTGCAGCCTGCTGGCGGCCCTCCCCCTGGAGAGACATCTCCTCCATCACACACCTCCTCCCCCTCCTCCCCTCCCCTTTTCAAACTCCAGGGCAGCTCAGGCACCAGGACAGGGGGCTGCTGTCGGCGGGCTTGGAAAGCAACCTTCCACCCAACAACACACAGCGGACACGGTTGAAGAACGGTCTCGATGCGCGTGGCCAGCTGGATGCAAAGGTCAGGGCCCCGCGAGCTGACATGCCCACGGGGCCACACACTCACGGCTCCTGTGCTGCCCCGACATTGTCAGTGGAACAGTGAGCCCCGGGGGGGGCGGGGGGCGGAAATGCCCGCCTCTCCCTGCCCTCCCATCGTGAAGGCTGAGGCTGCTGAGAGCCTCCTGTGTGACAGACCCTGTCCTGGACTCCATCAGCCTGTGAATAAAGTGCTGTCCTCCTTCCCAGCCTGCAGGGAGGGGGACTGGGGCAGGAGGGGAAGCCATGGTACCTCCCCAGAGCCCAGAGTCGCACCCGGATACCGCGTTAACTTCTAGGCCTCATGGCCTCACCCGGACCCACAGGACAACCAATTCCTCCCCGTTTCTCCTTGGTCAGTCTGATGGCCCCAAGGAGAAGGCAAAAATCACAAAGGAGGGATTTAGGGGCAGATTTTACCAAGCATATGTGATAGAGCTGTGCTGTCCAAAAGGACAGTCACTGGTCACATGTGACTACTTAACTGTAAATTCGTTAGAATCCTAAGAATTTAAAGCCTCGTTCAGAGTACACACAAAGTACACAGCACACCTTCAACGGTGTGTTAGTGAATAAATAAATCCCTCAGTGCTCAATCTCTACCAAACGTGGAAACAAACACAGAAGCTGGAAGATGTAGAGGACCCGTGTTTCAAGACAGCTGGGCACGAGTGTCTCACCTACACAAGTGTTTGCAAAGCAAACTGCGCTGCCAGCACCAGCCAAGACCCCTGAGCACGGAGGTTGGGGTCCCCTTCTCTGCAGGTATCAATGAAATGCAGAGAGACCTGAGCGGATGTGTCCTCCACATACAAGGGGGCAGCCGGCTCTTCTTTCAAGGGGCAGGTAGTAAACAGTTGAGGCCTCCCAGGCCACGGCACCCCTGTGGCACAGCAGCGCCAGGGCAGTGGTAACTGGGTGGGCTGCTGTGCCCCAATAAGACCTGTGGTTTGCCAGACCCTGCTCTACAGGAACTTTCCCATAACTGTGGCCGAGGACCGTAAAAGAGGAAAAGGGTCTATGAAACAACCAGCCCATGCAGGTACCCAGCTGGGCTGTGTCATTGGTCCCTAAAACAACCCTAGCAGGTGGGCACTGCTGTCCCCATTTCACAGATGAAGGAAACTGAGGCTGAGACATCGATAACTGACCCAAGTCACAGAGCTGGTAACTCTGGGAAAGAGTCGGGACCAGTGCCAAGTCTCCAAAGCCCAGGTCTGTGGTCCCCACCATGCAGCACCCAGGGGTCTTCCTCTCCAACAAGCCCCCGCATTCCAGCCTCCTTCATCCAGCCCCCACGTGAGCCCCTCACCCACGAGGACAAGTCAGGGCCTCCGGGCTGGTGATCCTCTGGGGCCCGCGGTCCCTCCCGCCCGTTCCCACCCTGAGTTTCCCCAGGCCCCGCCTGAGCTCTCCTGGCCTCCCTCTCTTCACGGAGCTCAGCGCTGCTGACATTTTCCCGCCTGGGAAAAAAGAAATCGAAAATGTTCTGGCACAAGCGGTCCTTTCCACCCGTGGCTAAACCTCCCCACAGAGGAGCAATGATTTCCAAAGTTGTACAGAAGAGTGAGGATGGCCCTAACCCAAGAAAGGCCTTAGCCTAAGTAACTCCATCTTGAAACAAAACTGTGTCCCCTCAGGGACACCTACGGAGCCCTCCAGGGGTCATCAGGCACAGCCTGGTAAAAGCAAGTCACTTCCACAAGCTGATAAAACTCAAAGGAAGTAACTATCATTTGCCTTTGCCCTGATAAAGTCAGAAGTGAGAGGTCAGGGCGGAAACCACCAGACCAGATGCCCTGACCCCAGAATGAAAGATGCCACTGAGAACCCAGGTAACAGCGGATAGGGACTGAAAGGGTGGGCAGAACCCCCAAAGTCTAGTGTAAACGGTGGAGCCAATGAACAGACATCCAGCCAGCCGACACCGATGCCACATGCCCGAGAGCCTGGTGAGGACCTGGCCTCCAAGTCTTCTCACCTCTGCCTGCTCCTCCGCATCGTCCTCACCACTCTCACACTCCACAGCCACGTCTTGACCCTGTGAGAACGGCCACTTCTCCGTACGACCCTTTCCTCAGCTGGCCATCAGCTCCACCCCAGGAGAAGCCTCCGTCAGTTCCTGACCTGATCACCTTGTCTGAGAGGCTGGGCATCTGCTGAGACTCTAGATCTGGCACTTGAGCCTGGCATGCAGAGGGACTCTGTCATGAGCCTGTCACGACTGACTGTGTTTGCAGAGCACAGAATTAACCTGGAATTGTTTGCTCTGAATTGATTACGTCTACTGAGGTGCCCAGCATTAAGGATTATCATTTTCTTGATTAAGAACCTATAGAGTGAATTGTATTGAGAGATTTGAGTGAATAAAGCATTGAAAAGGGCAGAAGCCTGTGGACATTCTTTATCTCTCCCCTCGACTGCGTAAGTCGCACCTTTGCCATCATGACAAGTCAAACTGAAGACTGGCCCTCCTTCAGCCAAGGTTTACTGAGCTTGTACTGTGGACCCAAGCTGGCCAGGGCTGGCCGGGGGCTGGTGAACAAGGAGGGAGGAGCTGGAGGTTCCTTATGGAGTTGGTAAAGTGAGCCTTGGCCCGAGGGAGCACCAAGTTCCCCTAATTCAGCCTGCAAGGGAGTGGGGAGACAGTCCCAAGGAAGGAGATTGGAAGGACAGGGGGATTAATGAATGGGCATTCCCAGGGCAAAGGCCTGAGGACGGGCATGGTCTTGGCAGTTCACCTGACAGCCTGGTGTGGCTGGCACAGCAAGAGGAAAAGGGACTTTGCAGTGGGCATCTGGAGATCAAGGCGGCCTGGCATCCCTCCCTGGGCAAGTGACTCTGCAAAATGGAGCCATCTTGCCGTCCCCTCCGGGAGGCTGCTGGGAGAACTGAGATGATGCATGTAAGAGCACGGCAGGTGTCACCGCCAGGGCTCTGCGGCACCGCCGGGTGGGTCTGGGTGGGGATAGCATCTCACCCCACAGAGCTCTGGAAGCCAACCCTGGAGAGACGTGGACTTCCACCAGCCCTCCACTGCTCCGCTGTCAATCAGATTTGGTTTGCAAAATGTTCCTGAGATGAAAGGAGCCGCTGGCGAGCCACATAATCAAAGTGTATTTGTGAGATCTGAAGGTGCATCATCTTCTGGAAAGCAGAAAAATGCGAGTCGCTGGGAGAAAAAAGAACAAAAGATCACAAAAACAGGGAAGAGAGTGGCCCTCCAGCAATGGCCCTCGCTCCCAGGGTCGGCGTTGCTGATGGGGGAGGCGTTGAGAAAGCCTGTCCTGGGCTCCCCCACACACACACACGGGGAAGCGGATGTCCAGGGGGCTGCCTGAGGCCCCACAGTAGGATTCGGCCCCACCTCTGCTCAAGACCAAGGGCCCCTCAACAGCCTGGTGTATCTCCTGACTGTTCTTCTCTGCACCCTGCAGAGTAGGCCACCCGCCACGTCAGACACAGCATGTTCTTGCTCAGTGCAGCTAGACACCCAGAGGACCCTCCATGAGCGCGGCCCTCCTTGTCCTCCGCACGATGAGCGGGATCCACGGCCGTCATCCGTCACGCCACCACGGTTCTGGACATCAAGAACGACACCCACACAGATTTCAAGTTGCCACTGGGAAGGCAGCACAGGGAGCTCTCTGAAGCCAGCTCCATTCCTCATACGGACAAGAAATCTGCTGGGGGGGACGAAGACCTCCAGGGGGGGCAGGACAGAGTTTAGAATGGTACCTAACCTAGCTGGGCACAGTGGCGCATGCCTGTGATCCCAGCGGCTCCAGAGGCTGAGGCAGGAGGATCACAGGTTCAAAGCCAGCCTCAGCAGCTTAGTGAGGCCCTAAGAAACTTAGTGAGACCCTGTCTCTAAATAAAATATAAGATATAAAAAAGGCTCAGCTCAGTGGTGAAGCATCCCTGGGTTCAATCCCCAGAAACAAAGAAAAAAAAAGTCACCGCCCCTAGGTGTCACTGCGTGGCTCCAAGGGGTGTTGCAGTTATCTGAACACATCAGCTGTATTGTCTTTCCCCTCGTGGGGTCACACAGGCTGACATGTTGGAAAGGTAGCTAAAATAGAATCAACCAAGCATCCATCACATTTACCTCTTAAGTTCATTCCATGAAATGTCATATTGCAATGACAACAAAGGAAACTTGCTGGACATGGCATAGATAAGTTTTATAATAACGAGCAAAAAACATGCAAACAGAAAAGGATACACACGGCACGATGCTACACTGAACTGGATTGGGGGACTCACGCTTAGAAGCACTGTTATAAAGACAAGAACGCAACCGAGGCCCACAAAGAGAAGGATGCTGGTTATTTCTAAAGGAGGGAGTAGGAATCATCAGGGGCCGCTGGAACTGGTCGGCGATCACAGGGGTTGGCTCTGTAGCTATCTGTTCTGCACAGTTCTATTCAACGGATATGTGACATTGCATGATGGGAATGTTTTAAAGAACAATGGGACACCACGACACGCCCCTCCGAGTGGCCCCCGTCTGGAACACGGGAAGCACCGGGAGCTGGCAAGGAGGAGAGGTGGCAAGGGCTCCTTCATGGCTGGGGGGGGGGGAGTTGCAAACAGCAGACAGTTTGCCAGACAGTGGGGCGGCTTCATACAAAACGGACTGAGCTCTTACCCTGGGGCCCAACAATTAGGCTCCCTGGTATTTACTCAAATGACCTGGAAACTATGTCCCCACACCAACCTGCAGATTCATTCATGATTGCCGAGGCTTGAAAGCAAGGAAGACCCCCTTCAGAGGGGAGTGGGCAAACTGTGGTGCATCCAGTCAATGGAATACTACTCAGTGCTGGAAAGGGGTGAGCTATAACGCCACCAAAAGACACACAAGAAACCTCAGTGTGTGTCACCAGGGAAAAGAAGTCATCCTGAAAAGGGTATGTGACTGACTCTTGCTTCGTGTGACCTTCTGGGAAAGGCCAGCTGTGGAGTCAGGAGAAGGACTGGTGGTGGCCAGGGTTGGGGAAAGGCAGACCCGAGCCGGTGGAGCATGGAGGTTGTGTGGGACATTCACGGTGGGTGCCCGTCACGGTGCTCCAGTCCATGCTCTGGACCCAGCACCAAGAGAGCCCATGGAGACTGTGGACCCTGAGCCACAGCCGTGGGCCAAGATGGCTCGTTGGCTGTAGGCGTGGGATGTCAGTAGCAGGGAAGCTGGGGGGAGCCAGGGAGTGCACGAGGAATCTCTGCATTTTCTACCTTGCTGTGAGCCTAAAACTGCTCTGAAAATAAGAATTTATTGATTTTTTAAAATGTTTTAAGAAGGGGAAAAAAAGGGAACAGAAGACAAGAATCTTAGGCATATAACTTAATCTCTCTGCGCCTCGTCCATAAAAGAGGACCAACAACACTCCTTTCATAGGGTCATTGGGAGGAAAAAGCAACAAAATACGCAGGACGAGAGGCAGATGCTCCATTCCTCGTGGCGTCACTGCTCCGTTGCGTGGCCAGGAAAACAAAAACAAAATCAGTAACCAGTGTCCAACCTGGAAGGAAACAGAGTCTAAATAAACAGGATCTGAAACCAGGTGGGAAAGCCGGGTGAGATGGCCGCACCTGTCAACCCAGGGGCTGGGAGGCTGAGGCAGGAGGATCACAAGCTCAAAGCCAGCCTCAGCAACTCAGCAAGACCCTCAGCAACTTAGTGAGGCCCTGTCTCAAAACCAAAAATATAAAAGGGACCAGGGATGTGGCTCAATGGTAGAGCACCCTGGGTTCAATGCAGTACTGCAAAAAATTTTTTTTAAAAAAATTTAAGGAAGGGAGGAAGGAATTAGATGGGAGACCCAAAGGGGCTGCTGGGCAAATGTTAGCCCCCACCCCCAGATGTACTGCACTCCTGCTGGGCCGTATCCACAGGAGATGCGCCTACCCCCCCACCACCACCAGCAGGCTGAGGGGGTCCTACAAGTGCTGGGTGGAGCAGAGGCTGGAAGGGCACAGAGCCACTCAGACTCTTCCAGCAGCTTCCGTGGCCCCCCCAGGGTCCTGGGGTCAACAGGAAGGCCGAAAGCAGAGTGGACTGTGACCGCTGGGAATATTTATTACTCTCCAGACGCAGACACAGAAAGAAGAGGGCGACTCCTCCAGCTCATCTAGGAGGGAACACTCTGATCCAGACCTCGGCAGATGGTTGAAACCTCTTCTCCCCTCTCAGCGGGCGGCCTGCAAAAGCCTCTGAAGCCACCTCTTCCCGAGGCACCAGGGCAGCAGCACCTCCAGCGGCTGGCCGGGCATCTCCAGCATCCCCTCCACTGGGCAGAGAGCGGCCCAGGCCTCACAGTGGGTCTCCAAGGCCCTCGTCCCACGCAGCTTCATCCTCGTGCAAGAGACAGATGATAAGCAAATAGAAACAATGTGTAGGGCGCTCCAGATGGCAGCAGGTCCTCCAAGACACCAAAACAGAAAGCACGCCAGGTGCGGAGGCACACCTGTGATCCGAGCAGCTCTGGAGGCTGAGGCAGGAGGATCGAAGGTCAAAGCCAGGCTGGCTCCGTGGTTAAGCATCCCTGGGTACCAAAAAAATCCCTGGTACCAAAAAAAAAAAAACCCACATCCCAGGAGGTGGGAGAGACTTGAAGGCACTGTGCTCAGTGAAAGAAGCTGGCCCTAAAGGGACGGGCATGAACGTGGTCAGGAGAGGAGGAGGAGGCCTCGGGAGCACCGAGGGCTCCCTGGGGCTCTTCACAGGGGACACTGTGACCTGCTTGGGGCTTTGCACCAATGCACGCCATGCCACTCTGTCCCATTGCTGAAGGCGTCAGTGTGACCCTCTGGCTAAGGGGCTGCCCCAGGAGTCACACACCATGGTGGCCTCTTCCTCCTGCAGTGGCTGGGAGCCTGGGAGTGACTCTTTCTCCCAGTGGCTCAAAGGTCCTGGGTGACTCTCGTGGGATCAGCCCTTCTGACCAGGCCTTTCTACTCTCCTCACCCTTCCCCATCGCTGAGCTCTTCCCCCACGCCTCCCTTCAGACAGACAGACAGACAGACAGACACACACACACACACATACACACACGCCTCCCTTCAGACAGACACACACACACACACCTCCCTTCAGACAGACAGACACACACACACACACACACACACGCCTCCCTTCAGACAGACAGACACACACACACACACACCTCCCTTCAGACAGACAGACAGACACACACACACACACACACACGCCTCCCTTCAGACAGACAGACACACGCCTCCCTTCAGACAGACAGACACACACACACACACACACGCCTCCCTTCAGAGACAGACAGACAGACACACGCCTCCCTTCAGACAGACAGACACACGCCTCCCTTCAGACAGACAGACAGACACACACACACACACACACGCCTCCCTTCAGACAGACAGACAGACACACACCTCCCTTCAGACAGACACACACACACACACACACACACGCCTCCCTTCAGAGACAGACAGACAGACACACGCCTCCCTTCAGACACACACACACACACACGCCTCCCTTCAGACAGACAGACACACACACACACACACGCCTCCCTTCAGACAGACAGACACACACACACACACACACACACACACACTCCTCCCTTCAGACAGACACACACACACACACACACACACACGCCTCCCTTCAGACAGACAGACACACACACACACACACACGCCTCCCTTCAGACAGACAGACACACACACACACACACACGCCTCCCTTCAGACAGACACACACACACACACACACACACACTCCTCCCTTCAGACAGACACACACACACACACACACACGCCTCCCTTCAGACAGACAGACACACACACACACACACGCCTCCCTTCAGACAGACACACACACACTCACACACACACACACTCCTCCCTTCAGACAGACACACACACACACACACACACACGCCTCCCTTCAGACACACACACACACACACACGCCTCCCTTCAGACAGACACACACACACACACACACACACGCCTCCCTTAAGACACACACACACACACGCCTCCCTTCAGACACACACACACACACGCCTCCCTTCAGACAGACACACACACACACACACGCCTCCCTTCAGACAGACACACACACACACATACACACACACACATGCCTCCCTTCAGACAGACACACATACACACACACACACGCCTCCCTTCAGACACACACACACACACACACACACGCCTCCCTTCAGACACACACACACACGCCTCCCTTCAGACAGACACACACACACACGCCTCCCTTAAGACAGACACACACACACACACACGCCTCCCTTCAGACAGACACACACACACACATACACACACACACATGCCTCCCTTCAGACAGACACACACACACACATACACACACACACATGCCTCCCTTCAGACAGACAGACACACATACACACACACACACACGCCTCCCTTAAGACACACACACACACACACACACGCCTCCCTTAAGACACACACACACACACACACGCCTCCCTTAAGACACACACACACACACACGCCTCCCTTAAGACACACACACACACACACACACACACTTTGATCTCAGTGCCCTTCTGGCCTGGCGCATCTGCTGTTTAACTGGGAAGCTCACGTGCATGTGCATCGCCACGTGGAAGCATGGATTCAGTGGCAGGTGCAAGGCCACAGTGTGGTGCAGCTGCCTGCACCAGGTTCCAGATCCGGGTTCCAGACCCGGGCTCCACTAAGCAGTCACTTTTATGTCTAGAACCTTCCCTGGGACTCCCAGTTAAACTGCAGGGCAGGGCCCACTCTCCCCCAGACAGGGTCCCCTCTTCCCTTTCCCATCCCTTCTGGTAAACTCATGTCTGTGGCTCTGAGCGACAAGTCTGAAGTCCTCCCGGGGCGATGGCAGGAATCAGGGATTGCAGGGGACCTCCGTGCTGCCTCAGTTCAAGGCAGTCACCGGTTGGTTACCGGGGCCGAGGGGAAGGAGAATGGAAGTGACTGTCAAGTGGGGTTGTTGTGAAGACTCACTGTTCACACGTCCCCTCGTGATCTGCAGTGCTGCTCGAGGACAGCCAGTCTATCAGGGATGTCTTTGTGTAGGAATCTTGGGAAGAGGCACAGGGCAGACTCCGCTGTGGTCCTGGTGCCTCTGGAAGGACTGTGAACACAAATCACCTGGGGTCTTGCCAAAACATAAATTCGGACTCAGGTGCCGTGTGGGGCCACACATGCTGTTGCCGCCAAGGACCACATTTGGGATCAGGGGAGGTGCAGGGCCTGGCGGTCAGGTGGGCCTGGCCCTGAGCCCGAGTCTCCTCTTGGCAGCTGTGTGATGTTGGGCAATTCCCTTAGCCTCTCTGAACTCCAGGACCACATGTAAAAGAGGAACCACTTCTTCCTTCTAAGGTCTTTGTAGGATTTGGAGACACTGTATGTGCGCGGTTTCCTTCCCACGCCCAGAGGTGGCGAGACACCCTGCGCTCCTTGCACTCCACGTTCTGCCAAGACCCACACTTCTAAATAGAGTCCAGGTTCTCTTCTTCTAGGTCATGGGCTCTCTACGCGGGCAGTCCTGATGGCTGGACTGGGCCACGTTCTGTTGTGGGGCATCCTGTGCACTCGGGAGGCTCAGTGGCATCTCTAGCCTCCACCCATTAGACACCAGTAGCACCCGTCTCCCTGACTGTGACAACCAAGAACGTCTCCAGACACTGCCAAATGTCCCTGGAGGCAAAACGACCCACATCGAGGAAACACTGTTCTAAGTGGTAATTTATATTGAAAATTCACCGAACAATGAATCTGATCACACTCTGCTACACAGATACGACCACCCCACAGCGAATTTCACCTTTGTGTGTATCTATAACACACAAAGTGAAAAAAACTATAAATAAAAAGAGGAAAGACCAGTAGAGGGGTGGGACAGGGAAGGGAGGAGGCGGAGAGGGCAGCAGCAGGGACTCTATCACTATGTCCAAAGGAGCCAGCACTAGGTAGAACTAGGATGAAGTAACAGAGGACAGCTCACTCCACAGTGAGTGTGAGGCCCTGCTCTGGGCCGGGCGGCGCTCAGGGGGCAGAGCTGCTTCAGACAAACTAGGCCCCTGGCCCCACGGGGCTTCCTCTGGAAGCCTTGGTCATCTCAACTGTGCAATGGGTATAACCCGCTGCTGAGTTTCTAGAAAGATAATGTGACCCTGGACTTGCAATCGCCTGGCCTGGGGATAAGCCGATGACTGGGGCACGGCGAGTGCAGGAACTGGCCCCGGCTACTCGGGAGAAGCAGCTGTGGGCAGGCACAGCTGGACAGGAAAAGGCAGATGTGCCTCCCGGGGCAGGCGGGAAGGGCTGTGCTGGACCCTGGTGACAGGGCACAGCAGGGGCAAGGCAGGGAGTGCCAAGGGTGGAGCAGGAGGGGCGGTGAGAGGGACCAAGAGGAGCCAGGGAGCGCGGAGAGGGGAGCGGGCACAGACACAGCGTACCCACCATGCACAGGTGGAGAGGGAGGCCCAGGGCAGGCAGGAACAGGTCCCCGGGAACATGGAGCCTGGGCGGAGATGAGCTTCCCTGCCCAGAGCTGTTAGGGTAGTTTCCATCATGGACTGAACACACTGGTGAACCTCAGAGAGGAAGGGAAGGACCATGGCACCGCCCGGCCCAGCCGGAGGGTGCGCCCGGGGGCCACAAAGACCACGCACTCTCCAAGCGGCCCCAGGACTCCCTAGCCCCAGTGCCCAGCACGAGGCCCACGGGCCTGAGTCAACTCCCACGCAGAGCAACCAGGCTCTCTGGCTGCTGCTGGGAGGCAGCAACAGGCCCCAGAATCCATGTGGGGCCACCTAAGGCACATTTACCATGTTAAAATGACAGGACCTCGGACAAGGACTGCGTGAGCTTCTGGTTTTATTAGAAGCACATCATGGGAACGGCTGAGCCGCCTGGCCTTGCCCAGGCCCTGGTCACGCTGCTGGTTCCGCAACGATCTTCCAGAGCTCCTGCAAGAGAGGAGGGACAGGCTCCTGAGCTGGGCGGGTGATGCCACCCAGCTCCAGGGGTGGCACGGAGCCGGCACAGGGCACGAGCTTCTGCCTCCCCTCTGAGCTCTGCGCTGTTCCTGGGCCTCACTGGACAGGGAGGCTGGTGGCCAAAGTCCAGCCGGCTGAAAGGGCATCAGGATGTCACATGATTGCAGGGACCAGGGGAATGGCAGCAGGCCACCACAACCTCTCCACTGGGGAAGCCTCCATGATCGGTGGCTGCTGAGTTCCCCAAGGAGCTGGCTTTCTGGTCACGTGACACACTCTGACCGCCAGCAGGGGACATGCAGGCACACAGCACGCTCTCGTGGCAGCCTCACGGGTCCTCACGAGCAGGCCAGCTGGGTCTGCGTGGAGCTGCCCAGTGGTGGCCGGCAGCGAGCAGGCCTTTCTGGACCACCACCCGGGACCCAGACAAATGCAGCGCTGCCTCTGCTCGGGAAGCGGACAGGAGATGAGAGCTGGCCCTGTCCCCAGCCTCCCCTTTCCAGAGAAAGAGGCCACAGCCAAAAGGCAGAGGGAACAACGATGCCGACTCTCCACCCCGCACTCCCAGGAGCCCAGCCCCGGCCACTGGAGGCTGACTCTGGACCTGCGGCTATTCCCTAAGTGCTGGGTTGAAAAGCCGTAATAAGAAGTGACGTGGCAATAGGGTTGAGTCCCCAGTGCTGCCACCTCCTGCCAGGGTGACTCATCTGCCTCGGCTGTTGCCGTGAGCATCAGGCAGGTGGTGGACGAGAGGTGCTTAGCAACGTGCCCGGCACGTGAGGCTCTCACCTCAGGGTGGTCGTGAGAGGCCTGATGTGAGGGGCCCCGCTGTCCTGGGCCAGAGCGGCCAGGGCGATGACACCGGGCTGCAGCCTCTCCACAGAGCACACGCAGGGCCTGTGCTGGGCTCTGGGGCCCCCGCTCCCCTCCACTGACTCCAGCTCCCAAGTCCTGCCCGGGCCTGGCCTCTCTGGACCTGAACCGCCCACAGGGAAAGACACTGCTAAAAAGCCAGGTGAAGGTCTGCTGCCCAGGCCACCGTGGACGTGGCCGTTACGAAGCAAGGGTCTGCGTGGGGGCTGCCCATTTAAAATAAGTTTTAACTTTATTAAATAAAAATAAAAACCGCTGGAGATGTAGCGTAGTGCAGGTTCTGCTGCAGGGGGCACCACGTCTGCAGCCACAACTGGACTGCGGGGCGGGGCCTGGGTGCGAGGGTTGGGTCCATCACCGCCTCTGCCTGGCACAGCGGCCTCGGCTTCATGCCACAGGACCTACCAGCTGCCGGATGCGCTCGTAGACAAGGAGCTGCGGGAAGGAGGCCTCCACGGGCTCCACCACGAAGCGCAGCTTGCCGTGGGCCAGCTTCTCCAGGGCGTGCAGGGAGGAGCGGAAGTGGTCGTAGGCTTCACAGGTGACGTCCAGGTGTCGCAGCGTGAAGTTGAGCCTGCAGGCAGCCAGCACACAGCCACCACCCTCGGGTTGCCACTTCCTCAGCCTCTTCCTGCTGCCCCACTCCTCTCATTTTTTAACTGAGTGACTATTATGTGCAAAGCATTTTACAAATGCCCTCCTGGATCTGCCCGAAAGCTGGTTACCAGCTCCATCTTACAGATGTGGACACTGAGGCTTGGGAAGCTGCTGGAAAGACAGGCTCTGACTGTGAGCTGCTGAAAACTGGCCAAGGGAAGACTTATCAGCCAGTCTCTGCAGGTGCTGCCGCCTGTCCAGCCTGCAGCCAGCACAGAACCCAGCGGAGTGGCCCTGTGACTACTTATGGATGAACGGGAGAGGCCACAGCAGAGGCAGGTGCACTCTGGGAGCACATCCAAGCGCAATGACATGGCCAGGAAGTTGCTGGGTTATGGAGGTGAGAGAGAGAAGGAGGGAGAGAGAGGGAAGGACTTCAGAACTGAGTTTCCCAACCCTCTCTTCTGCACCTTTCCAAACCAGAATCTGCAAGATGATTTGGCTTGAAATTCAAGCTCTTCATCTCTTTCGCAAATCTTTTATTATGAAAAATCATGTTAGGCGCAGTGGCGCACACCTGTAATCCCAGAGACTTGGGAGGCTGAGGCAGAAGGATCTCAAGTTTGAGGAACCTCAGCATCTTAGAGACCCTGTTTAAATAAAAACTGCTGGCGATGCAGTGTAGCGGCAGGGGGCCCCAGAGTTCAAACCCCAGTGCTAAACACTGTTTTTTCTTTTTCTTTTTTCGTTTTTTAAATCACAAACATGCAAAAGGAGGACAGCACATAAACCATGATGGACCCATCACCCAGCTTCAGCACTGTCCCCCGAGGGCAGTGTGTCCCCTCCGCTCTCCGAGGCCCTCCTCACAACAGCTCCCTCCCAGATGAACAAGCTCTTCCCTGTAAACAGTCAGCGCAACTCCAAACACTAAGGACCCTCTGCCAGGACACGTTCCTGGTGACCTTTCAGCACATCTCGTGACCCCTTCTGGTAACGGCTCCCCTCCTGGTCTGACCAATGCCAGATCCCAACGAGGCCGGGCTGGTGTGTCTCTGGACGGGGCCCTCGGCACCACCGGCACAAACGACGCTGCCACGAGTGTGCAAGAACCTGCGGTTCTGGGCAAAAGTCTTGTGCAAGGGAGGTGAAGCCGAAGCCTGTGTCACTCAGCAGGCGACCTCCGTGACGGCTGCGGTGAGTGCAGCCACCTCTCCACCTGCGTTCTCCACCAGACACCCAGCTTCTCATTTTTTAGGTTTTATTTATTTATTTATTTATTTGCACCGGGATTGAACCCAAGGGCACCGACCTCTGAGCCCCATCCCCAGCCCTGTTCTGCATTTTATTTAGAGACAGGTGTCACTGAGGTGCTTAGCGCCTCGCCGTTGCTGAGGCTGGCTCTGAACTCATGATCCTCCTGCCCCAGCCTCCTGAGAGCCACTGGGATTACAGGTGGGTGCTACCATGCCTGGCGAAAATGTCTTCTTTTCATAAAAACCCCAAACACAAGTAACGCCAACGGCAGAGGACAAGGGTCTTGTCACAACCTAGTAGGGGCCTGGACAGTACCCTGATGCTGTCAGTTTCCTTCCTCATCTGCAGACGGGGACCCAGGGGACTGGGAAAGGTGCTGTGTCAGGGACGAGCCTAGCCTGGCAGCAGCAGGAGCTGGACAGGATGACCCGTGAAGACCCACTGCAGACCCCGCGCCCAGCTCACCTCTTCTCCACGGACAGGATGGCCGTGCAGGCATTCTTCAGCCTGTGGGCGAGGCGGGAGAGCGTGGCGAAGAGCGCGTCCGTGAGGTCGTCATCGTAGAACACTGCGGAAGGGACACGCTGGGGAGGCAGGGCAGAGTGGAGGCGCAAGGCGCTCCACCCCCCAGGTGAGGACAGGGACACGGTGACCATGCAGAGCTCGCTCACCTTCAGCTGCAAACAGCACGGTGGTGTGATCGTACAGGTCAGCGATGTCCCCTTCCGACCAGCTGAAGGGGGCCTCAGGGTCTGCCAGAGAAAGGGGAGGGCCTGGGCTCAATCCTGTCTCTGCCGGCCACCAACTCTTACTGGAAGATGACCAAAAGGAGCTTCAGGAGACAGGGTTGAGCAGCTCAGCGCAGGGGGCACTGCCGGCCACACCTGAGTCCCAGCTCCCAGCTTCAGGGCCCCGGGGGCAGCTGTACTGTAGTGAGGGCCAGTGAGGGCCAGTGACAGGCAGGCAGATCCCAACCTCCCCTCTCCCTCGGCCAGCCGTGCCCCATCCAGGGCTTCCCTGCCCATTCACTTGCTGTGTGACCCACTCTCTGGGTTTTGGTTCTGTGCACACAGAAAGGGGCCAGCACTTCTCCCATGGGGTTGCTGGGAGGGTCAAGGGACCCACAGTCTGCAGGGCACTAGGCAGGTGACAGGTGCTCAGGGATGGTCCCCCCACCTGCGGGCGCCTCGGTAAAGACCAAGCACCAGGTCTGAAGTAGTTTGTAAGGAAATTCAGAGGACTCTTCCCCCAGTGGGTCTCCCAGAACCACCACCTGCTGGGAGATGGCGGACGCCGAGGTCAGCAGCCCGCCCAGTACCAGCTGTGTGACCCAGGGAAGGCAGCACTCAGGTTTTTTAAAAAAATACTTATGTTTTAGTTGTAGTTGGACACAATACCTTATTTATTTTTATGTGGTGCTGAGGGTCGAACCCAGGGCCTCGCACCTGCTAGGCAAGTGCTCTACCACTGAGCCCCAGCCCCAAGACCCAGGGGTTTTGACGCCCCACACATGGTGGCACTGGGAAGTCTGGAAACATGGACATGACGTGCCCGACACACAACAGGTGCTCGGTAACCAACAACTGTCACCCACTGGCAGTGGAGGGACCCTGCCTGGCTGCTGGGGCTTGGTGGCAGCTGGGCTCTGCTGCTCAACCAACACGGCGCCCGTGCCATGCCCTGGGTGCTGCCGAGGAAACACACCTGTGCAGAAGTCGTCCTTCAGCCAGTCCAGCTCCTTGACCTTAACCACTCCACCTGTGAGGACAGACACAGAGGCCCAGCTGCAGGCTGGCCGCATGGCGGGGCGCCCACCACCCACCAGCCACCCGGCACTTTCCCTTGCTCCTTCCCTCCCTCCTGCATTTTTTGAGTGTGAAGTGTCAGCAACTGTAGAGACTCCTGGTCCCTGCTGTCGGGGACCAGCCACCTAAGGAGTGACTCTGTGGTCAGGGCAATGCTGCAAGGCAAGGGGGAGGGGGCCGGACTGTGTGCGAGGGGGTGAGGGCAGGAGGGCGTGGAGGGCAGGAGGGCGTGGAGCCGCCCGTCCTCCCTGCCTTCAGGGCGCTCAGCATCACCTCGCATCACCTCTTGGGGAGGCAGGGGGCCCGGCCACCAGGCTCACGAATAGTGGTGCGCAACACCAGGCAGCCAGCCACCAAGCAAGGGATAAGTGCAGTGTCACGGGAGTGCTGTTTGAGTTGGAGAGCCCAGGCGGAGGGACAGCCTGGAGGGCCAGAGTGGAGGCTGGACCAGCAAGGAGTTCGCCTTGATGCTCAGGGTAGGCAAACCTGGGGGGCCTGAGGCCTGGGGGTGGGGGGGCGCCGCAGGTTGCTCAGGTCTGTCTGCCTGGCAGTCCAGCCAGGCCACAATGTATACTCCTCCTGCAGGCTGTGCAGGGACTGGGCAGCTGGGCAGATGCCGCTGGGACCTCCTGGCAGAGGGCAGAGCGCAGCCTGGGCAGTGAGCCCTAGCTGGAGAGGCACAGAGAGCAGGAGCGGCCCCCTGGCCTGAGGGATCCCAAGGGCTGGGAGGGAGCACTTGCAACTCTGCAAGGCCACACTGAGTGCCACGTGGAGGATAGCAGGACAGGTCAGAAGAGGAGCTAGAGAGATGGGGGGGGGGGGAAGATGTCCAGGCCAGAAGAATAGGGGAGGAGGTGAGGAGCTCCAGGACAGAGCACTGTGCCCCGGAGCTGAGTGGAGCCTGCTCCTCCCTCCACCCAGCCTCCTCCTCCACCTCCCAGCGTCCCCACCCCAGCCTCTTTTTGCCTGACAAACAGGAACCTCCCTCAGAGCTGGGCCTCACCTCCAGCGGCAGCCAGGTGGCTGTTGAGGGCCACATTTCGCTGGCACATGGCCAGGAGGTCTGCACCAACGTCTGGAAGGACAGACATGCTGGCGGTTAGGACACGGCTCCAGGCTGTGCCTGCAGAGCTGCCACCAGGAGCACCACCCAGACACTAGAGCTGAGCTGTCCCTTGAGTTCCACACCCAGACCACCCAGGGGCACCCGGGCTCTTTCCCACTGTCTTCCCTTTGTGAGAATCCTGTCCTGGGGACACAGCGCTGTGGGCATGCCCGGAGGCAGGGTGAGCGCCCATCCCTGAGTATGCAAAGCAGACATGGCACTTCCTGCAGCAGCATTCCCATGTCACAGACTGAGCAAACCTGAGCAAGTCTCCTAACTAGTGGGAGCAGGAGCTGGGATCCGATTCCAGGGTCTCTGACACTCCAGAAAACCGGCTGGAGTCAGAGGGCGGATGACAGTCACTGGAGATGCAGCAGGCTGTGACCAGCGAGGGACTCTCCTGCCCAGTCACTGCTGGGGGCCTGCTGCTCAGACGACATTTCTCACGTCTCAGCAGGATCAACACAGTGGATTCTCATTGAGGGAAGCAGTACTTTGCAAAAAGTCAATCTTCACTAGGAGAATGCACTAGTGGGGCACGGGACGTCTCGCCATGGGCAATGCTCAACCCACCCTGCCACCACGACCCCTGGGACCAGACGGTGCATGCTGGAGGCCACACGGAGCCTAGTGCAGAGAGCTTGCTCAGCCAAGGCTCAGACCCAACCCTTGTCCTGGCCACTGAGGAAAGGGGACATTGAGGCAGTGCAGGACTGCTTCTACAGGCATTTTTAAAATACGTATTTTTTAGTTGTAGTTTATTTTTATGTGGTGCTGAGGATTAAACCCAGGTGAGTGCTCTACTGCTGAGCCACAACCCAGCCCTCAACAGCTTTTGTTTTATGCTGCGGTGCCAGGGATAAGCCAAGGCCTGTGCTTGCTAAGCTCCCTTTCTGCCACTGAGCGACACCCCCAGAACCCCAGCTTTTAAATCCTCATGGTAGTTTTTGTTACAAGAGATCCTACCAGGGATTCTAACAATACCGCGCAGTAGGAGCATGGAGCCCTGGAGAAGCCACATCGCCCCTCTGCGGGGACTGCTCCGGGGAAGAGTCTGATATACCTGCCTGTGATCAAGGCACCACACCCTGAACCAGGAGGTCTGGGCCAAGGGTCTTGGCTGTCATCAGCAGCGTGACCATGAGCTTGGACCAGCCATTCAACCTTAGCCTCACTGTGCCCCTCTGGACAAAGGGAATGAAAATTGGCTCTCTGGCTGTCACTGTTAAGTTACAATTAGGCACTCATCATGTGGCTGACCATCAGGGCCTTGCTAACTGTGATATGCCACCTAAGTGAAGTTCTCTTCTCTGTGTTGGAGATTTTTTCTCTCAGGATAAGACAATTTGATGCTATTTTGCTACTAGGCACCAGGCACCCAGTGATGCTCCTGGTTTGCAATTTACATGAAACCGTCAAGAGGCAGCACTCAGGTGGCTGGTCAACCCCTGCCAGTGGCTGACTCAGCATTATGAGTGCCAGGTCATTCCAACTCGCTCCCCACCTCAGAAGCAAAAGTCTGTGCCGTGAAAATCTTCACTAGGAAGCCACAAAATGCAAACCCCATCAGCAAATCCTCTCTCTCCCCAGCAGGCACTAGGGTAATCACTGAAGTAGGGTAATCATGCTCATTTGACAAGCCCCTCTCACAGCCGGGACACTCCAGCAGGGCACTCTAGCATGGCTAGCTCTGCCAGCAGCACCCACCCGTGTCAGTTTGCTGGTCCTGACCACTGCACTATGGTTGTGTAAGATGTTATCAATGGGCTCAGATGCGAGGTGCCCCCAAAAGCTCATGTGTGAGACAATGCATGAATGTTCAGAGGTGAAGACTGGACTATGGGAGCTGAAATCCAACAGCAGGTTAATCCACTGACTGTAATAGACTAGCTGGCTGGTACCTGGGCAGGCTGGGTGTGGCTGGAGGAGGCGGGCAGCTGGGGTGTGCCAGGATTTATATTCCAGCCCTGGTGAGTGGAACTCACTCTCTGCCTCCTAAGTGCCGTGTCCTGAGCTGCTTTCCTCCTCAACACTCTCCCGCCATGATGCGCTGCCTCACCTTGGGCCCAGAGCTATGGAGCTGGCCAACCGTGGACTGAATCTCTGAAACTGTGAGCCAAAACAGTTTTCCTCCTTTGTGTTGTTCTTGTCTTTTGGTCACAGTGATGGAAAAGCTGACTAAAACAAGTATATGGCACTTTGTAGAGTATTTTAGTGACTTCTGTGTCAGTCTAATGAGATTTCAAAATAATAATAAAAAGAAATCAGCTGACAACAAGGAGCACCAGCGTAAGACAAGTCCCTCCCTCTCCGGGAAACCTGGCCCAATGGGTATCAGATGGCACAAAGGGAATCCGAACACGCAAAGGCTTCACCCCAGTGTCATGGAAATGAGAGAAACACAACCACCTAAGCGCTCAGCAGCTGAGGGGTTGAAAACGAGGTGAGAAAGTATCTGATTACTCAAAGCCATAGTTAAATAACTGCTAGTGACAGGAAAATGCTCTGGAAAATGTTTTCCAGCACCTGGCGGGACAGAGCCCCAGACACTGCATTTCAGCTCTTCTCTGGGAATCTGTACATATTCCTAAAAGGAAAGAGACTGTGTGTGGGGGGGGGGGGGGATGCAAGGACGTGCACATGCAAGCAAATATGAACAGGTTAAGCAGAGATTCTGAAGTACAAGTAGCCCGAGGGCAGCGACGTGGTTATTTTACTCACTAGGGGCCTGACTACACCCACACATATACTGGGCCCATGAGGTGCTGAATAAACTGCATACTGCTGCATAAATCTGGGGACTGTAATTATGAGTGACTTTATTTCAATATGTTTCACTAATTTCCCAAAGAACAGGCAAGACATCTGTGGTGCTTTTAAGGCTCACGAGAGGGAATATCCTTGAGAAGTCTGTTCTTTCCAGGTGTCAGCATCAAAGGGCATCACACACTGACACCACTGATCTGGTGCCTGCTGGGCGATACTATAGCCACTTGTTGGGCTCCGCAAACCAGGGACTAGCCACATCCCCTTCCCGGTGTCTCTGTCTCCTTTCCCAACAGGGTTAGCACTGACTGTGGGGACGCCACCTCCCTGCAGCCTGAGCCGATGCCCGTTACCTGTACAGTACACGGTCCGCGCCACAGTGGCTGCCACGATGCTGGCCAGCCCCGTGCCTGCCCCCAGCTCCAGCACGGTGCGTCCCTGGAAGAGGTCCCGTCTGAAGAGGATGTAGTCCGCCAGGAGCAGGGCGCCCCGCCACACCTGGAGGGCAGAGGACGAGAGCACCAGCTGATGGGAGGCTCCAGAGAAAGGCTCTTCAGGACCACAAGAAATGGACAGGGCCTACCCACCTGCTTGCCAACATCCTCCAGGGGGGTGGCCATGGTGTGCTCTGGACAGGATGGAAACCGAAAGAAATGCCCACTGTGAATGGGGACAGACAGAAAGCCACCGGATGGCAGGGGTGGGTGGCGTGGGTGCATGGCAACCTGCCAACGCAGTCAGATGGGCACCAGGCTAGGTGTTCCAAAGGGAAGCGGACGCTCGGGCCACGCTACCAGGCAAGAGTGTGCAAGCATCCCTCGGGAACAGGCCCCTGGGTCCCTCTCCTCACGTCACCAGGTGACCCCACCTGTGGCTGGAGACTAGGTCACAACAGTGCTTGACCAGCCTCATTAAACACTCGCATCTCATGAGGCCCCAAGTCCAGTACTGCATCTTTAAAACTGTACCTTGTGTATGTGCTAGTAATAACCACGGCTCACTCCAAAACCTTCTCACACTTAGAACCACGCTAGAAGTTAACAAAACTAGTTTGAGTTCTTATCCTTTCCCAAAAGGTTGAAGAGAAGCACGTTAAGGAAGTCTAAGTGTTCCCAAGCACAATGTGTGGGCACAACACGTTAGGATACAATTCTGGTGGTGGGGAGGGCACGGAGGGCGAGAGGAGGAAGAGGAAGGGTGCCAGTCTCTGGTGCCAGATCACAACTCCCAACGACCTCAGCAGGACCACAGGGCACCAAACTCAAACACGCACGGCACAGGAGGGTGGGTGGCTTCCACTGCTCACCAGACTCACACAAAACCAAACCATGCTGTCACTGAAATAAGAAGGGGCCCAGGGTGGAGAGTGCAGGGCTGCAGGTGGGTGGTGCTGCCGCTCCTGGAGCCCTGGAGCTGGCTCCTTCGGGTTCCCGTGGGCTCTTGGTGTGAGCTCCTCACTGTGCCCAGGGCTCCTGGGACCCCCAATAAATATCCAACACAAGCCAACTACCCTGTACCCAAGCCAGGTGACAGTGACTGAGGAGTCCCCCAGGAGAGTGGGCCTGAGGACTTCTCCAGGAGACGTCTGGCCAAGATCTCTGCACAGCATGCGGACTTCTCACGCGGGCTCTGAGGCTACAGAGGCCCACGCGCTGTCCGCCAGCACCCGGATGGGCTTGACGTCACCGTTTGGAGTTACTTTCAGGACTTGATGGGAGTGTTAGGCCCAATGTGGCCACCTGGTTTGAAACCAGAACAGAAGTGCGTCCACGCCCCACCCACGGAGGTCGCGTTCGCTCCCTGTACCTGCGCTGGCCGGACACCTCTGAGCCAGGCCCAGGGCTCGCACCTCAGAGGTTCCCCTTGACCTGGGGCCTCCCCACTTCACAGACACAGACGTGCTGACCGAGGCGCAGCTGGATGGTGCTCCAAAGAGAGTGAGGGCTCAGCAGCTGTGCACTCTGGGGGAGTCTCATTCAGGAATCAATAAGAAGTGGACTTCCTGGGCATTATTTCACTAAATTACCACCCAAACTCTGGAGGGCCGTATCCCTAATCCTATTCTATAGGTGCAAACACTGAAGCTCTGGGTGGGAGGACCCTGTCCATGGTCACTTGCTGGTGAGGGGTGGAGACGGGTTCAACATCCAGCTCTGCAGGGCCACGGTCCAGCCCCTCATCAACCAAGATTTGCAGAAGATGGTGCTGTGGCCCAGAATGGAACAAGACAAGCCATGACCTACACTCAACAACTTTACCTTCTGCTCTGCCCCTGGGTGGGCCACCACACACTGGCCCTTTCCCATAGGGTTCTCAGCCTGGAGGACAGTAAATCCCAGAACATGAAATGCCCGCACACTGGAGGCCAAAGCCTCACTGTGGAGTACCGGGCTCCAGTGCCCCTCAGGGAGGCAGGGAAGTGAGGGCTGAGAGTATGAAGTAAGCAATCACTGGGGCCCCGGGGCCAGCCCAGCCTGACTGAGCCTTCACAGCCTCCCTGCCCGACCCCAGCATGCTGAGTGAGAACCTGGACGCGGGAGGCAGCAGGAGCCGGCCTCCTGGGGGAGCTGATGGCTAAGCTGGGAGTCTTCAACAGGGATGTGTTAGGAAAGCACCCAGGAACCCAGCACAGCACAAGGAGGCTCGCAGAGAGGAATGCTGAAGGCGGGGTGAACTGAGCGGCGGAGGCGAGCAGAGGCCACGTCACACACGGCCTGGCAAGCAGCCATCTGAAGCCTATCCTGAGGTAAGGGGAGCTACTGCGGAGTCCTGAGCCTGGGCCAGCAGCGGCACCGCCTGCTTCCAGCTGCATCTGCCGTTCTGCTGCTATCCTGCCTACACCGCCCTGGCCTGGGCCTGAGCCAGAGCCGACAATGATGCTCCTGCGCCCTGGCTGCTGCTGGGGAGCCGCCCCGGTGGCAGGAGAGACTGACCTTTATTTACCTATTCGGATGACACTGTGGGGGCTCTCTGGTGCTTCGTCTCCCGTGATGTCGTCTTCCTCCTGTGTTAGAATCATGGGATGTACCTTGTCTCTTGGAGACCCCTCCAGGTCAGGATCAGAGGCGGCCCGTGGTCTCCTCACCACGTCCAAATCCCCATCCTCATCCAGCTGAGCTCCTGCCCCTTCCTGGCCAAAGGTATCAGCCCCTGCCTGGAGAGGGGAACCCTCACGGCTGTGGCCACTTCCAGGAATGGACCCTGGGCTGCCTGAGCCAGCAGGAGGGAACTCCCATGAGTGAGCATCTCTGAGATGGCCACCCTCAGCCCCTGAGTCTGTCCAAGAGTCTTGACTCCACAGAAGCTTGAACTGGGACAGGAAGACTGAAAGGCAAGACAAAACACAAATGAGCAACTCAAGGGGTGTTTTTAAAATGTCCTCTCTCTGAGAAGTCTGGTTACCACCTGGGAGAGTCTTCGAAGGCAATGAGAGATACACTAACACCAGCAGAAAGGGTCCGTTGCATGGGGCACTGATCACTGGCTGGGCCACCACTCAGCACCAGCCACCAGTGAGAGCAGCCTCTGCTTTATGAGCACCCACGTGCAGGCCGGGTCTTTCATTTGACCCTCACCACTGCGTAAGCTCCACCTCACAGACGTGGAGATCCAGGCTGAGCCAAGCGGCCAAGGCAGCAGACAGCCTGCCAACTCCAGCAGACACCCTCTCCCCACACAGCTCCGCCTCTGAAGGTCTGGAGGGTGACAGGATGTGAGATGTCCCTCACCACGTGGTGACCAGAAAGTCACTGGGACAGTTTCAATAAGGGCTTGTGCCAGGAGGAGTGGGCTGGAGGCAGGGGAGCAAGACTTCCCAGAGGGCGCCCAGGGCTGAGTCCTCCATCTTCCCAGGGGTCTGATGCCCCCAAACTTACTCATCTGCCTCAGGAGAACAAGAGTGTCCACCCCTGGGAATCCAAGGCTGTGGCTGGGTACCCTGGCTGAGTGGGTACCCAACCTGTGTTCCAGGGCTCTTCTGCCCTGGGTTCCCTTCACCCTGACTTCACATGAGATGGAGGATACTGCCCTACATCTCCCCCTGGAAACCACCTGGGCACCACAGGAGGCACAGCACAGGGGCCTAAGGAGAGCCCCGCCCCCACACCTTCGTACCAGCTGTCCCCTCTGCCTGGGATGCCCTTCCTTGCTTGTTTGGAAAGATCTTTTCAGCATTTAGGGCTGAGCTCCGCTGCCCCTTCTTGCAGCCCCCACAGTATCCCAAGCTTACGCCAAAGTTTGGAACAGTCACCCACCTACCCCCCGCCCACAGACATTCACCAAAACTGCACTGAGTGCCATGTTGGGACTGAGGATACAAAGCAGGGGCTACATTTTAGGCGTGATGATGGGGAAACATTATCCAAGATTACAGATTGTGTGTGAACTCCCATGGATTCTGCAATACTTATCCCATGTGGCATAGATATGGCAACCATATAATGTAGGGGTCAGCAAATTTTTCAGAGATCAACAGGTTAAATCATAAATATTTTCAGCTCTGTGAGGTCACTGTTGCAACTAGTCCACTCTGCCATTGCAGCTACAACAACAGAAACAGTGGGCTTGGCTGTGTTTCAATAGAACCTTATTTATGAAACCAAGCCATGGCTAGGTGCAGCCCACAAGCTGTAAAGCTTGTAACCACTGGTTAATCATCAATTTGGAACAGGGGAGAAATGGGAGTTATTAATAATCACATCAAGGGGCTGGAGTTGTGGCTCAGCGGTAGAGCGCTTGCCTGGCATGTGTGAGGCCCTGGGTACGATCCTCAGCACCACGTAAAAATGAATAAAAAAAATAAAGGTATTGACAACTAAAACTAAAAATAATTATTTTTAAAAAACCACAGGGTATGTATTAAAAAAATAAATAATCACATCAAACAAAAAATCAATACAGGGTAGCCTGAGTTGGGAGGGTCGTCGGGGAACCTGAGGAGCTGAACCCTGCAGAGCCAGGGTTAGGAAGGGGAAAGCAGATGCAGGGTCTGAGGGAGAAGTTGAAGTGGCCATGGAGCTGCAAGGGAGGGGGAGTGATTGGGCAGACATGCAGGCCCAGGCTGGCTCAGGCTGGGCCTTGCAGGCCAAGGCAAGGAGTCTGGACATTACTCTGAGAGCAAAGGGAAACTAATGGGAATCTGAGTCTGGAGAGTGCTGTGATTTGGTTTGCGTTTTCAAACAAACCTCTTGGCTGCTGGGAGAAGATGGGGGAAGACGTGTAGAAGAAAAGCTGAGGAGCCTGGGGTAAGCAAACAGAGCAGCCAGGCAGACAGAGGTGGATACGCTGGGCTGGGCAGAGGAATGGGGAGCAGTGACAGAACAAGCCAGCACTGGTCCCTCTGGGGACTGTGAGTTTGCCGAAGGTAGAGTCTGTCTCACTTCTGCATTCCCAGCATCAAGTCCTGGGCCTGGCACACCACAGGTTCAGGTGCTCAGGAAAGTGCAGGAGCTGACCTGGTACGGTAAAGATGGCAACTGAACAATCTTGTCTTTCCAATCGACCCCAAAAAAAGATTAATAGGGGAAAACAGAAGATGAGGTGGGAACTCTGGGGGTGCTGAGCTACTCCACCCCACCCAGGTCCTTACCAGGCTGCCCCACACCATTTAGCCGCACCATGAGGTGTCTCTGGTTTGGAGTGTAGAGGTGAACATCTGACAGCACAGTGTCACTTCTGAAGGTGACCTCATCCATGGTCGGGTCCCAGTTATTCCTGGGGCAGAAGCACCTGAGAGGCAAGAACAGGTCTTCAGGAAGGCAGGTTCCGGAGGAGAGCAAGGTAACGTACCCAGCCCGGGGGCCAACGACCGTGCACCACCACTACCACCAGGGTGTTCCCCTGCCAATTCCCACTTCTAAGGAGAAAGTCTCAGAGCCTTGGCCCGGGACAAGAATCCGGCGGGAATCTGGTGTCTTGCTCGCACCGTGTCCACTGTCACGGAGATCTGTGGACGGTGATGAAGTCCCATTCTCCTCTTTTCCCCCAACTTTTCCACTACGGAAACTTCCCACAGCCAAGGAGGGCGGAGGGAGGAGCACTGACCACACGTGCCCCGGCTTGGACGCACCACAGCCACGTCCCGCCGTGGCCTTTGCCCTGCCGCCCACCCATCACCACGACGCTGCTCCCTGGAGTCCTGCCCGGCGACCGACGGGGGCTTCCCGGACCCCGGAGGACGAGAGGCCTCCCCGGCACCTTCTTTAGGAGGGGACACTGAGGCCGGGTGCCTCCGGCGGTGGCCGCCCAGACCTCCAGGTCAGCTCGGGACCAGCAGGCTGGTCACCCTCCCCACCCTGCCACGCCCCTCAGGGACGTACCCGCCGCAGCCCGCGCAGGGAGCCCACCCGACGCAGGCCGCGGTACTCAGGCGGCCGCCATGACAGCCGGCGTGCGCAGGCGCGGCTCCGTCCCTCCCGTCCCGCCCCGCGCCGCCGTGGCCCCACCCACCTGCCGGCCGCGCATGCGTGTGGGTGGCTGCTCCGGCTGCCCGCCCCGCGGTGTCTGGGAGGCGTGGCAGCTGCCAGTCCGGCGTTGCTGCTGTGCCTGGCCTGGCAGCGGGTGCCTCTACCCGAGGGTGTGCGACCCCAGCCCTCTAAAGGTGATAAGTAGGTCGCCCAAGGTCACCCAGCTCCTAAGTGGTGTTGTCTGGATTCCAGCCCAGGGTGCACAGCTCCAGAGCCTGTGCCGGTCACCCACGTGCCGGCTTATTCCATACCCCTGGGGCCACCCTGTCCTTGCCCCTAGTGCTGGTTACTGTTAAGAGCTGGTATTCATTCATCCATCCACTCCCCAAGTCTCCAACACCAGGGCCGACCCAGCACTGCAGTCTTTGTGGGAGTCTAACGGACAAGGATAAAATCCAGTGCCGGAGTGAAACTTTGAGTCAACTTGAAGGTGGTCGAGGCCTGCCTTAGCTTTTTTTTTGTGACTGTGATCAAAATACCAAACGTGAACAACTGAGAAATAATTTAATTTTGAGCTCGCGATTTCAGAGACCGTAGTCCGTGGTGGGCCAACTCTGTTGCTTAGGATTCTAGGTGAGGCAGAAGGGCACTGAGGAGGAAAGCTGCTCAGATGGTGACTCCTGGGAAGCCGAGAGGGGATGCAAAGAAGATGAATGCTTCTCGGGCAGGCCCCCAGGGACCTACCTTCCCCAGCCAGGCCTTGCAGTTACCACCCAGTCCAGCAGTCCTGTTGTTACCGCTGTGGACTGGAGTCCTTGCTTCCCGAATGCTGAAGTATAACACCAGAGAAGCACGCCCAGGCGAGTGGACAGTGGACAGTGGAAGCTTTATTAAAGGACAGCAGAAAAGACTTCTCCAGGAGGAAGAAGGGGACCCAACAGGCGGAATCCGTGAAAGGGGGAAGTCTTCCCCTTTTTGTATCTTAGGTCTTCTTTTAGTCTTCCCACATTCTCGTCCTTGGTTTCCCTCTGTCCTGCAGTGATAGAATGCAGGTGGGAAGGCCAGAAGGTGGCACGTAGGGGGACTGGAGAAGTAGTCTGGGCAGGAAGAGCCTGGGGTGGTTTGATTAGGACCCTATTTGCTGGGAGCTGTTTCATTAACAGTTCCTGAATGGGCTCCCAGCGTTGGGGACAGTAACATTTCAATTTTCCCAAGTGCTCTCTGCTTTCCTGGACTCCATTCTCTATAATGACCGCCATTTTCTTTATCTTACTTGATATTAGACCCAATTTACCTAACTACACTAACTACCTATCTTTAAATCTGGCTTCACGGTCTAATTATTAATTCATCAAGTAGATCAATCCACTAATTAGGTCACATTTCTCACAACCTAATTGTTTCATCTCTGAACATTCCTGCATTGTCTAACATGAACTTTTTGAGGCCACCTCACAACCCCCAAACCATAAAGCTCCTAATGGTTTTTGGAGGCCTTGATGTGAAACCCGTAGCCTCTGCGCATCATCCAGGGGCTCTTTGTGGGTGTTTTCTCTGAGAGCACCAGGGCTCCTGGAGAAGGGGGCCCAGAGAACACGACAGAGGGGGAGCCCTTGGGAGGCCTCAGGCCGGGGTGAACTTCATCTCTGTTGCTAAAAACAGGATGGAGCCTGCCCAGAACTAGGGGGTAATCACTGTCACTGGTCCTGGCCAATGAGCCGCAGGTTTGCAAGTGCCCAAAGCTGCCTCACCCATGTTTGCCAACACTGCAGCCTTGGCCGACAACTCAGCCTCCGTCTGGTCTGCACTCAACCAGAGCAGCCAAGCAAACCCCAGAGGCACATTAACAGGCACGAGGCCCAAGCAGACATGTGGACATGTGCAGATGGACACTCCGTGTGCCCATGCAGGTGCCAGGACAGATACACACAAGTGTGCACCTGTAGATCCGCAGAGCCCCCAGGATTTACTGAGGGATATTTGTTCTTAACAAGTATTCATCCAGTGCCTGTCGGGTATCAACTATCCTAGGTGCAGGGCGGGAGGGAAGGAGAGGAAGTTCCTGCCCTCATTCTGTTGGGGAAGAGGCAGTGATGGCCAGAGATACAGTAGAAGCACAGTGTGCCAGGTAGCAATGGGTGTCAACAGAAAACAGGACTGGGGAGTGCAGGGGGATCAAGTGGCCTGGAAAGAGGTGAGCAGAGGTGGGTGAAACACACAGCTGTGCCCACCACAGAACTCACAACCCAGCGAACACACGATCGGAAACACGCAGGCCAGAGAGACTCGTCCACTTTGCTGGCATGAGGAAGTTCTCACAGGTGTAGAGTACTTGGGCCTGTCTGAGCGTGCGAAGACACACACACACACACACACACACACACACACACACACACACACAGCCTCAGCTGGCGCCCTTTGATTAATTACTTCTAAATAGATTTCTCTTTTCAAAACAGCAATGAGTCAACATCATTTCATGGCTATTGTTGATAAAACACGGGGGTTGATGGGGTGACCGAGCAACGCAAATAAGAAAAAAAATTATTTTGCAGGAAACAGATTGTATTTCCTGAAATCTCCTAGGACAGTACAGAAGCGAGATAGCAGGGCGGCTTGGGACCTGAGTCAGGTGCTGGTTTTCTCTCTAGTCCGCTGAGAGAGTTGTCAGTGTCCCCAGGGGTCTGGCTCTGATGGGGTGGGCCTGAGGGAGGTGGTGTCCTCACCCTTGGGAGATTTTGACTTTCAACTTGGGGGAATAAAGCAAGTAGAGCGATCTTTAAAAACAAAAGTCACAGTGAATTCCACACTATAACCGCAATAAGCCAACTTTTTAAAAAAATCGATACAAAAAGAAACCAAAGATGGGATCAACTCCCTGCTCTGGCTCCGTCCACTCCCTATCTCACCTCCCACTCAGCCCCTCCAGCCCCAGCCTCAGGTACCTTATGGAGCTGATCAGAGAGTGGCTGGGGTCTGGGAAGCTGATCGCTGTGATGCCAAAGTGATTCATGTCCTCACAGGCTTCCCGTCACCTTTAGGGTCAAGTTCAAACTCTCCCTCTGGGTCCTGCTGACCTTTCCAGCCTCACCTTGCTCCCAGAGGCATGGGCAGTATCCAGTCCCCTCCTCTCCCCTGGTTGTTTGACAGCTCTGCTGGACTTAGGCCTACCAAGAATTTAAAAAACTACATTCCCCAGCCCTCCTTGCAACTAGCATGACCCACAGCTGAAGGGATGTGAGAGGAAGATCTGGGGGCCTGTCCTTAAGAGGAGATGGGCACCTGGTCTCTACCTCTTTATCCGTCCACCGTTTGTCATGTGGCCTGAAACTTGAATCGACCCTCTTGGGCCATTAGGGCCCGTCGCAAGGATGGCTGCTGGAAGCTTCCTGAAGACTTTCTGTGGTGGTCTCTGAACCGCACGCACATAACCCACCTCCAGAAACAAAACGGATCCCAGGCGTTCCCCCGTCCTCGGGGAACTGCTGGAGAAAGAAGAGATTTGAAGAGTCACATTGAAGAGGCCTGACTTCAGACCAGGCTCTTGTTGGGCTCGAAGGTCACTTGGAAGGACCCTGGAGGCCCCCAGAGAAACAGCAAGTCATTCTCCACACCACTGGCCTGGCAGAGAAATGTCCCCGGAGGGGACTTTCCTGGGGAGAGGTTGCTCACGGTGATTCCTCCAGCAGGCGGTGAAGCCAGACAAATCCACTTACCATCACACAGACCAAAGAACTCTGCCTCGGGCAGCATCTGACACCCACTGGAGACGCCCCCAGGGCCACAGCAGCCCAAATCACCTCCCCCACACGTCATCAAGGATGTGTTCTTCAGATCAGAGTTAAGATAAAAGTGGACCTGTCTGCCCCTGTCCTGAGAAACTCATGCAGAGCTGACCTAGACCAGGGGCCATGGGCTGGGGACAGCCCTTAGCCCTGGTGACTGTGGGGTAAGCAGACTTGCCGTGTCTGCCCTCCACAGCCCACTGCGGCAGCCCTGAGTGGTACCCGGGGGAACAAAGCCCGGTGGCTGGGAGCTGGTGCTCCAGGTGGGTGGTGCCGTGTCCTGTCTGCGTCCTCTGGGCGCTGGGCAGAGCGGTGGAGAGTGGAGCCCTCCACATCTGGGGTGTGCACCGGGTCAGGGCCCGTGACACCTCCAGGCGGGAGCCCTTTCCCCGCGGGTGGCCCACGATGGGTGCCAGCACCGTTGGCTTCACCGGCACTGCTTAGTGATTCTGCCCAGGCTCTCTGGGGCGGCCACCTGGTCATTTCTAAGTCCGTGAGCCAGTCCTTGTTATTGATGGCCTCTCCACAAAGAGATGGAGAAACCAGCCTGGTAGTTTTGTGAACTTTAAAGACCACAAAGGGCTCTGGTGAGATCTCAATCAAAAGGGGACAGAGCCCACCCCTCAAACTGAAGTAGGACAGGAGAGGCTGGACACGGGAGGAATTCTCAGGAAGCAGGTGTATTGACTACAGGGTTCCGGGTGCCTCTCACCTAAGAACTCTTCCTCTGAACCGTGACATGGACAGTCTTTGAACTTGATACCCAGTGTGGGGGGCGGGGCTCTGAGGGTCACACGACAAGGGCGTCTCATTCCATCCTCTAGACAGACGGGGGTCTCCCAAAACAAAGAGGAAGCTACAGACCACGCTGCCTTCTGCAGATTTGGGCTGAGAGCCGACGTCCCGTGCAGAAGCCCTCTGATAAGAAGAAGAACTCACATGCCACAAACATGGTGGGGTCTCTGCTTCATTATGGTAAGGGTCTTCTGGGTGGGGGTCTCTGGCCTGCTTCAAAACTGGTGCCCTGGGCTCTGAAGGGTGGCTGACTTCTGTCCTTGCAGCATCACCGACCCTTGTCACATGGGTCTGGCATTCGGGGACTGTGATTCCTAATGACAGGAAAGTATGGCTGAGATGTCAGCAAGGGGTGTGAGGAGTGGGGGGAGAGCCACCGTGGGCGATTGACGGCAGGGGACCCAGGGCTGAGCGCAGGGCAGCGGACAAGCACACTAAGCAACAATCCATCTCCTCGGCTGAGAGGCCAGCGGGGATGGTCTTGAGCTGGCTTTTGGCAGAGGGGCTCGGAGGTTTTAAGCCGAGTTGTGGGATTAAAATGCACCCTGTCCTCCTGCTGCTGGAGGTGGCCTTGGCCAAACGCAGTTCATGAAACCTGCTGCCCCATCGCTTGCTGGCTCAAGGCTCCAGAGGTGGGCAGGACGGGCAGGTGGACACGGGATCCCCAGCGCATGGTCCCCACCCCCTGCACCTAAACTCCTGGGCCCGTGGACCACGTGGGGGAGGCGGCAGGAGGCCGAGAGCAGCCGTGGTGATGGCGCTGCCCCGCTGCCCGCTGCCTGGCAGTGCCGCAGAGGAGCGCTGGGGAGCCATTTCCCACTGGAAGTCTGGGGGAAGCCTGGGTTCAGACCAGCTGGAGGAGGACGCGCTGTGGGAGGCCAGGGGACATCAGGATGGCAGCAGCAACGCCAGCTGTTCTCAGCCTTTGCACACCTGCCCAGTGAAGCCCCACTCCCACCTGAGCCAGGGAGTAGGCCCCAATCTGCCGGGGGGACACTAAGGCACAGGGGCTTGGTGACCTGCCAAGGGTCTCATGTGGGGAGGGCTACAGCCAGGACTTGGACCAGGAAGTCTGGCTCCAGGGTCCAGGCCATCTGGGGCTCCAGGTCACCTGGCCACCAGGGCCTAACTCACATGAGTTGGTATGTGCAAACCCCGCAGCAGGCCATTGGCCGTGGCCAGCCCTGGGCACTGGGTGGGGAGAGGTATGAAGAGACCACCCTTGATGCCGTTGATGCCCTTGATGGTTTGTTTTTACAACCAGTGTGGGTGGTTTCTATGTTTTTTTGTTTTTTTACCGAAAATAAAGACACACACCCAAAAGCCACCCTCCACCAAGAAACACATTTGAAGGCAAGTGGGTCAAACCAGCCAAGCTTTGAAATATGACTTTGTAGCCAGTTTAGAAAAATAAAATCAACGATGGCCCAAAGATTCTAGAAAGACCTAGAGAAGCAATCTAGAGGGAAAACCAGTCCGCAGGAGGGTCTGGGGCTGCCGGGCCCTGCACCACACTCCTCCACCGGAGACAGAACAGGACGGCTCCAGGTCGGGGAAGAGGGACCACGGGCAGAATGACCGCTGAAGCCCACGATGGGTCTTACCCTTGTTCCCAGCCTGATACTCTTTACAAGAAGTGCTGGCGGCCACAAGAGCAATCCAAAGTCCAGCCCTACGGAGAAGGGGACAGAAGTGGGGGCCACGCGACTACCCAGCCCCCTCCACATCAGCCAAGCCCTGAGGGGGCGCTGGGGACAGAAACTGAACTAGTTCTCCATTCTGTGTGTGACAGAACTGCAGGCAGTTATCCCCCCGCTTCTGGGGGCCCGAAACCGCTTTGCTTACTGGGGGCCCGAAACCGCTTTGCTAACTGGGGGCTCTGCCTTGCAAGAGGCCAGCAGGGCTCTGGGCTCATGTGGAGGGTTGTTCCAAGGCCGGTCCTCTGCAAGGCGCCCTCTGGTGGTGGGCAGGACCAGCTCCTCACTGCCCTCCCTCCCTCCCTGCCACAGGGCCCTCTCCCTGACCTGATGCTCACGAGGACCAGGCTTCCTGTGATCTCAGAGGGGACACCCCATCGCTCCCCCATTCTGAGACTGGGGGTCGAACCCAGGGACTCAGGTCCGACCCCATCGCTTTTGTCCTTCCAGGCCTTTGGACGTGAGTCACTGAGTCCAGCCCACACTGGAGGGGACCGGAGCACCCAGAGGGGGATCACTGGGGACCATGTCGGAGGCTGCCCGCAGAGAGAGCAAGGGACACATCCCTCCCTGAAGCAGCACGGGGCCTGCCCCCAACCCGGAGGCGGGGTCCTCCCCCAGCCCGCCATCAGGTGCTACGCCTCCTAACCCCAGGCCTGTGCGCCAAGGACCTAAGGGGGTGGGTGCTTGCCTTTCCAGCTGGGGGACCACCTTGGGAAGACCACACACACCCCAAAATGAATCCTCACCTCCTCATCTTTGCTTGAACACGATTTCCCAGAGTGTGGCCGATTCTGACCCCGTGCTACTGGGCAGGTTGTGAGTGAGGAGGGAAGTTGACCCGGGTCTGTGTGCGGCAGATGGTGTTTCCAGGGACTCCCCTCTCCAGGGCCCCAGCTCCCCGTAATCCTCCGTTTGGACCTTGAGGGTCCTTTTGCCCTCCCCCAGGGCTGACACAGTAGACCTTGGTATCAACTGCACAACCAGCCAGCGGAGCTGGGAAGACTAGGCTCCTTTGCAGCCACTGGCCAGGTAGGGGACAGAGTGATTCTGATGCAGACTTGCTGTGTGGGCAGGAGAAGCAGCAGCCATCCATCACCCACCTCCACAGGAGCAGTGAGGGATGCTCCCGTGTCCTGGTGACTGCTGCCACCCCCAAGATCACTCAGGGGACCCTTCCCACAGCAAGATGAGGGACGAAGTCTCCACTTTGGGTGGATCTGTGTCATTACAAGGTCCCACAAAACCTGTTTAGAGTCACCCTTGGGGCTGGTCCAGCAGCAGACCCTACCCCTGCACCCTGCTGTGTGTGTTGGGGGAGGGGGACTTATCTAGGGGTTGCAAACCCGAGACAGGAAGGACATTGCCTGGTTGAGGCTCAGTTGATGATTTTTAAGGACTTTCTAGACACTATTGAGTCCATATAATATGCGTGGGAAGCAGCTTCAGCAAGTGTGGTGAAGGAGCAGGAGAGGCGCTGCGGTCCCTTCTTTCTCCTGCCCCTCTTTACCAAGGCAGGAAGACCCCTCCCCCTGAAACCTGGCTCCTTTCGACCCTTTGGAGCTCCAGATGACTTCGCCATTCCTGAGGAACAAAGGAAAACTGGTGTCTCCGCCTCTACAAATGGCAGCAGGTTGACTAGTGCCCGCCCCATGTTTCTCACCCCCAGGACCTGGGAATGGGGCCTCATCCTGGGTTCCAAGTGAACCTTAAATCCAGTGACCGAAGTCCACTTAGGAGAAACAAGAGGGAGACGTGAGACAGGAAGGAAGGTCCAGTGGCAGAGCACCTGGAGACCCCGGCAGCTGGGAGAGGAAGGGGGACCCCAGAGGCTCCAGAGAGAGTGGGGCTCTGCCAACACCTTGGCTCTGGACTTGAGGAAACATCCAGAGCAGATTTCTGTGGTTTTACATCCCCTGGTTTGTGCCACAGGAAGATCACACAGCACCTAAAGGGTGCACTCAGCCATGCACGGGGCTGGGGGGTGTGCAAACCTTTTGCAGCTGCAGGAGGCCAGAAGGGGAGGTCTCCGGTTCAGGCCCCAGGGCTGGGCGCAGCGGAGAGTTTGCTGGGTCTGGGGAGGCCAGGTGGACCCCGGGTGCCCGGAGCCCACAGGTGCAGTGGGTGCGGGTCAGAAGGACGCCCAGGCTGACGAGCGAGGCCTTCACTTACTATACAGCCCATGACTGTGACAGGAGAGCCCCTGCCGCGGACTGACCCCGCCTTTCTGACGGGGGCTTGGTTTTCCAGGCCAGTGGGGTGTCAAGGCTGCACTGTGGACATGGCCGTGAGGAGCCATGGTGTGACCGCCGGCCCTCCACAGGCCCCCCAAGGTCTGCACTCTGCTGCCCTTCTCACCCGCCTGCCCACCATAACGGAGTGGCCCCTGCTGCCACTGTGTGCCTGGACGCAGCCCACCCCAGAACCATCCACAGAGCCTTCCCACATCACAGGTCTTTTCAAACCTGCTGGTGGCTGTCGGTCCCCTACTGGGCTGAGTGCCAGGACGCAGGACTGGCAGCCCAGGTCGCAGGCCTCCTGTAAACATTTTCCAAGCCCCTCCCAGGTGCCGGGTAGTCACTAGGGGAGGCACCAGGGAGGGAGTGACCCTCCAGCTCTGACCCTCCTCTGGGCCGCGATGTGCGCCACAGCGCACTGTTGCTAAGCGGCAAAGCTCAGTGGATCAGGTCCACATACCTGTGACGTGGGGGAAGGCACAGTGACCCCAAACTAGAAGTCAGGCGAAAAGGTGGCCACAGACTGAAGCGTTTGTGGAGAACCGCGTCCACCACCAATCAGGGCACAGCATGTCACAGCTCCTGAACGCCAAAGTCGGGTGGGCCTTGGCTTTTCCATCCACCTGTGAGACGCCCGTTAGCCAGATCTGTGTCTCCGGCAGTTGGATCTGATTGCTTTCCCTGCCAGGAAGTCTGGGTCTCTGTGTTCTTTTGTCCTCCTGCACAGATCTCATTAGCAAAGTAAATAAGACTTTGACACCTGCCTGCCATCGATTTTAAGAGGGCTGTTTCATGGTTTGAGGATCACAATGCTGGCCCTGTTGACAGATGCCAGGGAGAGATAAGCCCTCTGGGGCCAGAGAGCCAAGTGCGGGCAGGCGGGGTGTCAGGGAGCTGAGCGGGGGCAGAGGAGTGGCGGATCCGAATGGAAATGCGCGCGCACACACACACACACACACACACACACACACACACACACACACACACCCCGCCAGCTTCTGCCTCCCGAGGAGCCAAAGGCCACCTTCTCCGCCAGGCGTCCCCACCGGCTCCTGGCTGACTTCCACCACGCGGTGGCACCCCAGCCTCATGAATCAGCAGGGCCAGGTGAAAGGCCTCATGGAAGACACAGCCCCCGAGGCCACGGGCTGCCACTCCACAGGGACGGTCCCCAGCGCCCATGGGGGACCCTCGCTAAGCGCTGGACATCACAGAGTGACCCGGGGTTAGTTCTGAGATGCACCTGCACCCAGCTGACCTCATGCCCTGATTGAGAGCCATCCGCAGTTCTCAAGCCCTTACCAGGACCTGACCTCTCTGCTAACAACGCTGTCCCCCGTGTTGGAGAGAGAGGAGCCGAGGCTGCGAGCGCGTGTGGACTCTCAAGGCACAGAGGTGGCAGGGTGTGTCTGCCCCGCGGAGCCCTGGCAGAGAACGCGGTGTCTGTTCCGCCTGCCAGGAGGGTGGTGTTGGTCAGCAGGAGTCAGGACACCCCTGGGCCGCTGTCCTGGGGTGGACGGAAAGCTCTGCCACCAGGCTGAGCCGCGCCCACAGCCTCGGGCTCTGCAGCCCACCCGGGAGCCACTCCTGGGGTGGGCACGTGGACCAGGAAGGAGCAGCTTCAAAATGGCCTCCGTGAGCAGGGAGTGGCCTTCCAGCTCCAGAGCTGCCCCAGAGAAGGGGCGGAGTTGAGTTAGGGTGCTAGGGGACCAAAGGCAGCTTGGCCCCACGCCCCTTCCTCTGTCGCTCCCCTGGAGGCAAGAGATTTGGAGGTTAGGACGGGGCCTGGCCTCTGAACCCACACCAGCCTGACCCTGGGCCTCCCGAGCCTCGACGCCCAGCCTGTGCGACGGCACGGCACCAGTGCTCACTTCTCCAGGTGGCACTTGGCGGTGCGTGTGAAACGCCCGGCACATGGCCCGGCCGGGGAAGTTCAAGAGACGGTGGCCATCGTCACTGCCATTATTACTATTATCTGCTGTCACGCTGCTCCTAACTGCCGGCCTCAGGAGGGATGGAAATTCCCCAAGTAGGTTCCTCCCCCAGCAGTTAAGGACGGTGAGACAATGTCACTTGTCTAACCACGTCACCTGAGCGCTGCTTGACTGACAGGTGGGTTATTTTGGGGAGAAAAAAAAAATCAGCCGAGCTCTTAAGTGCACTAGGCCTGAAAGGTTTCTATGACAACACACACCTGGAGGTCCTGGTGGGAGGGGAGCCCGTGGGGACGAGTTCAGAACTGAAATCAAGAAATGGGGGAGGGGGTGTCCTCCCCCTCTGTGTTTCCGGCTACGCTTATAGACTGACCACCGTTGCAGCTGGCCGGCGTCACGCGGCGTCTCCAACCCCCATGACCCACAGGCTGGGTACTGTCATTCTTACCCCGCTTCTACCGATCGATGAAGAAACTGAGGCTCAGAGAGGTCCCAACCTGCTGAACACACACTGGGTGAATTGGGGCCTCCTGGGGTTTTATTGGTCCGACTAGAGGATCCCACCAGGGCAGGCTTTCTCCACCTCTGTGCTGTTAGGTGTGGGGCTGCATGATCCCCCCAGGCCCTGGAGGATAAGTCGTAACTCCACCCACAAGCCTGGCGCACCTTCCTGCCACACCACAGGGTGACGACCAAAACCCACCAGGCTAGAGGTCCCCAGCGGACAGCAGCCCTCTCCCCTCATACAGTGCTCCAGCGTGTGGTCACAGGACAAGGCTCTCATACCAAGGTCCTTGTCGGGAGCCCCCCAGCTCGCCCGCCGTACCTGCTTGCTGGTAGACCCACCTCAGGGCAGCAGCTTCTTTAAGGTCAAAGAAACCGAGGGTCCCAGAGGAGGAAACGGGAGCAGAGACCAACCTGTCTCCACTGTGCTCCCCGAGCGTCCCCATCCCAAAGCAGACCCCTAAGGCCCCTACTGGTCCACACAGCATGGCCACTCAGCTCTCTGTGCTCCATCACAGACTTGACTGGGGCCAAGGCCCAGCCTAGAGTCACGGGCACCCACGACGGCAGATGTCAGGCTCCCGAGTCCCTCGGGGACATGGGACAGAGGCATGGAGCAGGGTGTCTGCTCCTTCCTCTGGGTACCTCTGAAGCAGCTTTGATGGCTTCCTCCGCTCAGCACCAGCCGGAGAAACCGTCACCCTGTTCAGAAGCCGAGGCTCAGGGAGAGTCAGACAGAGGGGAGGCCACAGCGGCGCTGGCCGGCAGCCCTGGTGAAGCCACACGGGACCTGCCCCTGGGAGCGGCCCAAAGCCTGGGACCCTCTGGGTGCGGGAGGAGAGCGCGCACAGCACACCCTCCACGCCTGTCCCGTCCGCCGAGGCTTTCCCACAGGAAGGTCCTGGAAACACCAGCTGCGTCCGCACCCATGGCCCACAGCCCCTGGGTCCCTGTGCTTGGTTCAGAAAAGAAAAAGCAAACAAAAATCCTCCTCTTGTCATTTTCTCCAGCTGAGCCAAGCCCGTCCTGAGCCCTGCTGTGTGTCCGGTGCCACGCTAAATACCAGGCCTGGGGCGGTGAGTTGCAGCTGGGGCCTGTCCCCAGGGAGCTGCCTGGCCAGGTGGAGTCACCCCTGGTGACTGAAGAGCCTGTGCTGCACACAGGGGAGCCCTGCCAGAATTCCGCCCCGGTAGACGGATCGAGCCGGAAAGTGGATGAATACCTGAGGACCGGGATCCACTGGACAACTCGTGGCGGAAAGGCCGAATCAGGAAGTTGGTAAGTGGTGTGACCGAGTGGACACGGACTGCGCAGGCCCCGTAGAGAGGCATCTAAAACCCTCGCAGCCACCAAGGCCATGACGGCCGTGATGATGACGGTGGTAGTCAACAGCCACCATGACGGAGGAGGAGAAAGAAACCCGGCCTGCCCAGGCTCCTGATCCCTGCACGCTCACCCGCCTTCCCACACTCGCTCTCAGACACAGCCAGAGCCCCGTCACCTGAGCCACTCAACCTGAGAGGAACAGGGTAGACTTGCTGGAGAGTGGGCACCTGGGCCGGCAGCTGGGGACCAATGGCTGGCCGACGCTGGTGTCTAAACACCCGACTCCTGGCTCCTGGGGGGATGACCCTGAAGGGAGCCTTCTGTGCCATTCCCCGCTTCCCCGGGTGCAAGGGGACGGAGCTGCAGCTGCCCGCCACCGTCCTGGGCTAGGAAGCCTGAAGTTTACTATCTACTCACAAGTGTCTCCTGGTGTCACCTCCCAGAAAAAGCACTCAAATCCTCCTCTCTGGTCATCTGTGTCCTGAGGAGCCCAAACGGCGAGACTGGTGGTCACGACGGGGTGCGTACCATTAGCACACTCGTGGGGTCCGCCACTCAAACTGCGAGCGTGAACTCGGACCACTGCGCCCTGGAGCCCTGGAGAGAGCCTGTCACACAGGCATGATATTGTCACCCCGTTCTGCAGGTGAGGAACCAGGACTCGGTCACAGACAATCTTAATTGTCACAGCCCAGGTATGAGCTGTCTGCAGCTCTAACTCCGGAGCTGAGGACATAACCACTGTCCCTCGGTTTTTGTCTGCCGTCGTCTGTAGAGAGGACAAGGAGAGGAAGGACACTGGGTTTACTGGGCCTGGGGGGCAGGGTCCCTCTGTCTGGGTTTTCTCCTCTGGGAGTTCAGAGGGAGTGAGCGGAGAGCTCCTTGGGGACCAGGATAGCCCCAAGGAGGGGCGAGAGGAGGCCGGCAGGGAACTCGTTAAGTGTCAGTAGAGCACCTACTGCATGCTGGACACTGTCAGGAGGGCCTCAGGAGGGACATGCAGGTCAGCTGTTTTCTGGAGCAGTGAAGATGGTGGATTTTTTCTCTTTTCACTTTCCCTCTGGGGATGGAGCCCAGGGCCTCGCGCATGCTAAGCCAGCACCGTGACACTGAGCCGCACCTGGGCCTCCAGCCACACTCCAGCTGACCCCTGTGGTGCTCCAGGCCAACAGATGTCCCTCCAATCCCAGTGGAGGCTTGGCCACGGTGAGCCCATGGTGAGGTGAACGCAGCTCAAGTGACAGTAATTCGCCCCGCCGTGCTCACACGCGGACATCAGCCTGCAGGTGGGCAAGGTCATCCAACACGAGCCTGTTTTATAGTCCAGTGTCGGACACTCGGCTGCAGGTGAACAGCAGATGGTGACTTGGGTGCTCACCACTGATGCCCACAGCCCAGGGCACACCAGGCCTGGAGAACGTGGCATGGAACTCAGGTTAATTGGCCGCATGACAGGGCTGCCCCGAGACGGGTCATCAGTTCCTGGCTGGGTGCTGTGGCTCTCTGCTGCTGCCCGGCACCTCAAGGGTATTGCACCATGCGAGCCGCACCCCCCAAAGGTCAGAATTCAAAAGCATGGTGCCTACTGAATGCCTACAGGCTTTGACTCCATCATCAAATGACAGTCTGAAAGTTGAGTCATCGTGATTCGGGGACCATCTGTGTCGACAAGAATCAGGGGGAATACGCAGGGCACCTGTGGCCACAGGAGGACGAGGTCCAGGCTGTGACCTCCTCCCAGCGCCACCGGCAGTTAGAGTGGGATCCCGTTCAGGGGCTGTCCTTCCGTTTTCTGCTGCTGGTGACAAGTTAGGAAGAGGGGACGACCCGGTGGCCCTGTCATCCCATGTGCCCTGAGCTGGGGCGAGGGGAAGGGACTGTGGGTTGTGCCTCTGTCCAGCTGGCAGCTCCAAAGGTCGCGGGCATCGCGCTGACCGTGGTCCGGTCAGAAGCCACGCAGCTTCCGCAGGGTGTGGCTCGGTCCCCAGGCTGTTCCTTGTGATGGGGTCCAGGCAGCCCAGGGCTCGAGGCGCCTCCTCTTAGCCTCCTTCAGGCCCCGGAGAAGACGAGGAGTCCCCACCATCACGACATCACGACATCACGACGATGCCCCTCCCAGCCCGGGCACGACCCCTTCCTTTCCTTCCAAGAGCCTCAGAAACCAGCCTCTGGGCTTCCCGCTCGTCTCTTCCTAGACCGTCTTCGGCCTCTGAATGGGACCCCCAGGCAGGACCCCGAGTCCCTGAGGTCCACAGCAGCTCAGCCCCCGGCACCCAGTAGGTGAATGAATGGGAGACTACTACGCGGGTGAGTGCGCGCGCTGTGGTCCTCCCCCTCCACCAAGCGGGGAAGCGGGCGGGACCAGCAGAAGCATCAGCTGCCAGAGCAGGGATGTCCACCAGGGGCCAGCAGTGGACGGCTCTCCTTTGCCTAGTGACCACTGGAACAGGTTTTTCTTTTCTGGTTTTGTTTGTTGGTTTGTTTTTTATGGTATTAAAGCAAAACACAAATTTAACATTTTATGCACTTAAAAGTGTACGATTGAGTGTCATTGGTGCATTCACAATGTTGTACGACCTTTGCCGCCACCTACGTCCAGGACTTTTTCACCACCCCAACAGACCCATAAGCATTAAGCTGGCATTCCCACTACCCACCAACCCTATCCTCTGGCAACCGCTAATCTGCTTTCTGTTTCTGTGGATTTTCCTGTTTGGGGTGTTTCATGTCAACAGAGACTTTGTTTTCAAGATTCTTCCATGTTGCATTCCTTTTCACGGCTGCATAATATTCTGTGGTAGGGGTAGACCATGATCTACGTATCTACTCATCAGCTGGGATATTGGGTCATCTCCACCTTGAGACAGTTACGTAGAGTGCTGCTGTGAACATCAAGTACAAGTTTTCATTGGAACACCTGTTTTCACTCCTTTGGGGTAAGTGCCTAGGAATGGGATTGTGGATGATGGTGTAATCCTACGTTTAACTTACTGAGGAACTGTCACACTGTGTTTGACAATAGTGGCACTATTTGTATCCCTCCACTCCATTCTCAGCAATGTGTGGAAATTCCAGCATCTCCACATCCTCACCATTTTTTTAAAACTTTTTATTTGTTCTTTTTAGTCATATGTGACAGCAGAATGTATTTGGACATGTCATACATTCATGGAGGAAATTCCTGTTCTTTTGATTGTCCATGGTGTGGGGTTACAATGGTCGTGTATTCACAGATGAACATAGGAAAGTGACGTCCCACTCATTCCACTGTTTTCCCACTCCCATCTCCCTCCCTTTCCCCCACTCCCCCATGTTCAGTCTGGTGAGCCTCTGCCGCAGTCTGGCTGGGCACAAATCACGAGCCACTCAAGCAGGAACAAACTTTATTTCCGAACTCCCACAGCACTCGACACACACTCCCCTGGAACTCCCCCCCGAACGCCACCCACGCGGCTCCTCCAGGAACCCCACACACCAACAGGAACTCCCTCCACCGAAACTTCACCAACCAACGCGAATTCTCCAGGAATCCCACGAGAGCTCAACCGGAACTCAACGGGAACTCCGCGAGAACTCAAAAGTACTGGCAAAATGCTAGGCGCCATCCCAACTCGGCTGTGGCTCTCAACAAGCCTCCCCTACCCCTACCCCCCATTATGAGTCAGCATCCGTATGTCAGAACATTTGGCCTTTGTTTTGGGGGATTGGCTTATTTCACTTAGCATGGTATTCTCCAGCTCCCCCCATCTACTGGTAAATGCCATAATTTCATTCTTCCTTCTGGCTGAGTAATATTCCATTGTGTATATATACACCACACTTTCTGTATCCATTCATCTGCCGAAGAGCACCTAGGTTGGTTCCACAGTTTAGCTGTTGTGAATGACCTGCTATAAACATTGATGTGGCTGCGTCACTGTACTATGCTGTTTTTGAGTCCTCTGGGTATAAACCGAGGAGTGGGATAGATGGGTCAAATGCACCTGGGATTTTCTACTTTTTGACTCTGGCCATCCTAGTGACTATGAAGGGGCAACTCATTGCAGTCTTGATTTGCATTTCTCTGGTGATTAGTGATGTTTTCACGTGTTCATCGCCCTTTGTGTATCTCTGGAGAAATGTCTGTTCCGATCCTTTCCCCACTTTAGGATGGGATTATCTTTTTGCTCTGAAGCTGTAAGCGCATCGGTGTTTCATACTCTTCACAGGGATGGTTTGCGAGAACTCTCTCCCTTTCTGTGTGTCACCTTTTTCCTCTCTTCGTAGCGCCCCTTGATGCACACATTTTCAATCTTGATGAATTCTAATTTATCCATAGTTTCTTCTGTTGCTTGTGTTCTTGGTGTCATATTTAAGAAACCAAATCCAAAGTCATGAAGATTCACCCTAATGTTTTCTTGTAAGAATTTTATAATTTTAGGTCTTATATTGAGGTTAATTTCTGTGTACGGTGTGAGGTAAGGGTCTGACTTCATTCCTCTACACGTGGAAATCATGGTGGGTCCATGGGTTAGCCAGTTAGAGGTAAGAACCCAAGCCTGAGAGGCAGCACACGTCTTGTCCAATGGCCACGATAGCTGAGAGGTTGAGAGGTGGGACTGGAATTCAATATCAGATTTGACTCCCAAGCCGGTCCCCTTTCCACCCCACCCCACCCCCCCGCCACAGGCCCAGGAAATCAGATGGACATGCTAATGTGGCTCTGGACAACTTCTTCCTCCTCTCTGATCCTAGTTTTCTTTCCTGTACGGGAGCTGCTGGTCTCTAAGGGTCATTCCTGTTCAGACGGCTGGCTTCCCTTGAGCCTCACTGCCCACCACCTTTGCCTGACGTCCCCTCTGAGGTGTGCAGGGGGAGCCCTGCAGAAGGACTTCATCCCCGACTGTGAGTGAGGTCTCACCGCCCCCTTGGCCTCCTCTGGAAAACACTCCCAGCCCCCCCCGCAGTCAAAGCCACAGTTCTGGAGAAATGCAAGCTGGCTGGTGTGCAAGGGCTTCCCCGCCTGCTGACAGTTTTCTTCACAAGTGTCACAGGGAAGCTATTAGAGACTCAGCTTGCAAAGCACCTGCTGTAAATATCCCTCTCACGGGCCTCTTTACCCAGAAACAGCAGCTCCTTCCCGGCCCCCACTGGAAGTCCTGAACCAGGCCTGACCCACAGTGGCGCTCAGGACACGGCTGGGTGGAAGAATGACCAGAGGAGACAGCTGCACACTCCTTTGATGGCCGTAGCTCAGGAGGAGGCAGACTTCCAAAGGGGCCTATGGCAGCCACTCTGCTCTGCCATTGCAGTGCCATGGCCGATGCAAAAATGAATCCGACCGCTGTGTTCCAATAAAACTTTATTTATACGCACACTTATGGTGTTTCCAATAAATTTCGTTCATTTCAAAGAATTTAGGTCTTTGATTTTTTTCCCAACCATTTTAAATTTAAAAAAAAACATTCTTAGCTCATGGTTCACACAGAAACAAATGTGTCAGGCTGCCTTTGCTATTGTTTATATGAGTCAATAGTTTGCCAAACTTAGGCTTAATTTTTTTTTCTTAGTACAGGAATAATAGATATTCATTACAGAACAATTAGAGATCATTTATAAATTGTAGGCGAGGGATGTGGTTCGGTGGAAGAACAATGGCCTGACATATATGGGGCCCTGGGTTCAATCCCCAGCACTGAAAACAAAAATCACTCAAAAGAAATCTGCAAATTGCAAATTAATTAATTAAAATAAAATTAGAATCACTCCTAATTTGAACACAGAGATCACTACTTCCAATGGGTACGTAGGTTCTCACTAGTCTAACCCTGTTCCTTACCTGTTCCTTACCTAGCCACTTCATATGTGACCATTAAAATCAGATACAATTAAGGATTTAGTTTCTAGGTCCACTATTCATTTCAAGCACTCAGTGCCTACGTGTGACAGTGGCTCCCAGGTTGGATATCCCAGAACAGAACATTTCTACCATCCTAGAAAGTTCTACTAGACAGCGCTGATCTGTTTACATCAACTTAGGTAGATTTAATAAAAAATAGGACAATACCAAATGCACTGCTTTTCTGAGTACCTGTGTTCACCTGCTACATTAGAGTGACATTCTGGACTACTCATGTGTCAGCACCTGTGTGTAGTGTTCGATTTCATGCGATGGATTTCCCCCTCTGGGTTCCTGCTGCACATTTGTTTCCAGTTTGGGATTCTAATAGACACAAGGGCAGCAAAGCACTTTATCCTCAAACCTTTGCACCCTTCATTGTTTTGAGGTTAATTAACAAGGTTTGACAGCCAGGTCAAAGGGTAAGCCCATGTTTAGGAGTTTTTTAAAAATAGGAACGCCCAGTTTCTCTCCAGAAAGACAGTGATCGTACATACTGCCATCAATAATCGATGAAACTGCAATTTCTCGAAACCTCCACAAACAATAGCAACTATAGTAACAAGGCAATTTTTGTAGATGAAAAAGTTCCATCTCTTTGTTTTAACTTGACTCTCCTTGACAAAGCGTTTTCTCCATTGTTTGCGGGCCATTTGATTTCTTTGGGCAGGTCTTTGGCCAGTAAAGGGAGGCCTCTGTGTGGCTTAGGTTTTAAGGAAAACTTGCTAGATTTCAACATCTGCCCCTTCTTCAAGTCCTTTAAGTCCTTCAAGCAAGGTGGCAGGATTAACATGCCAGAGAGATGAGCAAAGCCCTCTCTCTTTCAACAGACCCAGGGTCCATTAAGTTTTCTGTCCTTTCGAATTATCCTTATTTATGATTTCTTTGGGGTTCCTACAATCATGGGTCACCCTAGGAGGTGGTTGTTTGGTGGTTTGTGGATTTATCTAGAAGTTGACTTAACTTGAATTCATCTTAATTCCTTTATTCCTGGGATACAATCCTTCTTGTCTAATCAGATATAAAGCCACCTAGATTCCTGGACAGCGAGAAGGATCTGCCAGACCCCAGCCAACCAGAGAAACAGTCACTTGGGGTAAGGTGGAGTGGCAAGAGCCGAGCTGTCGTCTTCCTTGGTCCTTGAAGGTCTGGCATCTCCATTCAGCCATTCATTATGAGCACTTGACTGTAGGTTGTGCAGACGGGCAATTTTTGTGTCTTTGATTTTTCCACTGAATGATGGTGACCTTTAGAACGTTAGGGGGTTACCGGTCATCCCCACGGTAGTATTAACTAGTTTTCACGCCGCAATTTTAATTGTACGAAAGCATCTTCAAGACATCTGGGTCTCGTTTACACCCATAAAGGAGGTGCAATCATACCGTCCATTGAGGATCAGGGCAGCGAAGTGACCTGCCCTGGATCTTGCAGGAGGGACGGTGGTCTGACTCCTAGTCCAGGGCTCTCGCGTTGCCCTGCCTGGCACAAACTACTGGTCTTCCTGATCCGATGGCCAGAAGGCGGACAGCGCATCTGGGAGGCCCGGGAGAGCGCTGCAGCTGTGATCCTGGGGAGGCCCGAAGCTCCCCCCACCCCATTTCCTATGGAACCTTCCAGGACACTCGACACCAGATTGGAGGCACGAAGTGGGGCTGGGGCAGCTAAACTCGGCCACCGCGGGAAGGTCTCAAGCAGGAGGGCGAGGGGTGGTAATTCAGATCCAGTTAAATCAACCTCCAGAGCCGCCCCCTCCCTTAAACCCACCTCAGATCCCCTCCCCATCCAACTTGATGGGGGTCCTCGGCCGTCCCTTCTCCAGTCCCAGTCCCACTCCCGGCCCTCGCGCTCCCTCCTCCGGGACCCCTGGTGCCTCCCGCCGGAGCCCCAGCCTCCTCCACCCGCCGAGGCCGGACTCTGCCCCCGCCCCGCCTTCCTCCTCCCCCCGGGGGCGGTGGCCCGTGGCGGGCGCGCCCATTGGCTGCGGCGCGAGCGAGGGCCAGGGCCGGCAGCGCTGATTGGCCGCGGCGGCTCGGCGGAGCCTGGGAGCCCGGCGAGTCGCTGGGGGAAGCCGAGCAGACACTGGGCGCAGCCGGAGCGCGGATCGTGGACCCCGCAAGTCGGAGCCAGCGGATTCGAGCCCGGGCCTGGAGGTAAGGACCAGGCGCCTGGTCGCGGGGGGCGGGCTCTTGCGAGGAGAGCCGAGATGGGGTACTTCTGCTCTGCCCCCAGACTGCAAAAACGGAGCATCGTCTCCCAGAAACGGGCCCTCCATCCTCCCAGGACGCGGAGAAAGAAAGGGTCTCTCACCCTCCACTGAGCAAAATAGCTCCGCTTTCCTTTCCTTTCAAAATAGCTCCGTTTTCCCTCCTCAGGGCCCAGCTCTGAAGTAGGATTGCCCTCCCTGATTTACCCTTTGGAATAGAAGGTTACCCCTACAAAGTGGGATCCAGGAACCTCCTGGGTATCAGAGCCCTCTTTGGAGATGACGCCCCTTCCCTATCCCAAATAAACTAAGTTTGAATCTCTTCCTTCTCCTCTCATCCCCTTCACAAGGATGAGCGTCTTCTTAGCTCGTAGATAACAGTGTCCTCTCCCTCCCCCACCCGTGGAAAATATGGAGGTCCTGGGAGATAAGCCCCTCAATAGGACAAGGACATCCTGGGACAGAGACTCTGCAAGTCACCTTCCAACCCCAGACGCATCTCCCTGCATCCCCACCTCAGAAACCAGACTCTGGAAACCAGACCCTGGAAATGGATGATTCCCTGCCCTTCCGCACCCCTGAGAGAGGGGAAGCTGCCCCCTCCACTCCACTAAGGCACCTGGGCTGCCCCCTTCCCCCTGGAGTGGGGATGTTGGAGGAGAGCCTTTCACACCCAGGAACAAGGCCCAGGTCTGGCCATAGTCCCTGAATTCTCCACCTCTTCCTAACCCTTTCACCCACGTCCCACCCTCAGACCCCACACCCACCCCCCCACCTCTCTCAAGCTCTTCCTTCCTGACCTCACTGCCCCACTGATAACCCCACCCCAGTTCCTGCACTCGTGGGGCCGGAGAAGACCCGAAGCCCTGGGCACTGTGACCCTAGGCCTGGGTCACACTGTTGACCCTTCTAACAATGGAGATGGCCCCAGGCAGCTGGGCCAGTGAGGACCCCCTCCCCCCACCTCTACCTACACACACCTCCTCTGAGGCTGTCCCTCCCCCTCCTAGAGAAGGGGTGTCAGGGCAGAGAGGGGCTGCTGGCCCTCTTCCAAGAAACCCCCACTTGCTCCCTGGTCTGCCCCTCAGATCTCCTGTGGGCATTGCCTAGCGGAATTCCCTGGGCACTCGGCCAAGAGAGATGGACGCTGCTGGGCCCATACATGTGGCTAGGGGCAAAATTGGCTTTGCTATTTCGGTGAGGCTGGACTAAGGCAGGATTCTGTGACCTAAGGGGGGCTTGGGGACAGCTCTCGGGTAGACCAGGTAGGTTGGGCAAGGGAGGGAAAGCAAATGAGTTTTGCCTTGTTCTTTGGAGCTGGCACCACAACATGAAGTATTGAGAATGTGCTTCCTGGAGGCCAAAGGTCGGCCCCAGGGAGAGGCAAACAGCCAGTCTAGCATCCTCAGACCTAAAAGGGATTCTGACTAAGGACTCCAACCCTTCCCCTGACAGTTGGACAAACTGAGGCACAAAGAGAGGAAGAGACTCGTTCAAGGTCACCCAGCCAGTAAGTGACAGAGCCAGCCACCGCTCCCACAGGGCCACAGGGTCCCCATGCTAGCTGCAGTCCTCACCTTTTCAAGTGGGACTGTGTCCCCACTTGTCACAGGAAGCACCCAGGATCTGTAAAAGTCATGCAGCTAGGAACGGGCAGAACTGGAACTCAGAGCCACCCCCAGCCAGCACCTGGAGGAGCCCTCGTGGGTGTCTGCATCCAGTGCTCACCCGTCTGGAGGTCTCATTGAGCCCTCTGTGGAATCCAGGCTTGCCAGGCTCCAAACTGGCCCAGAAGAGCAGAGCACATGGGTGGCACTGTGCTGGGGAGGGCGCCACTGCAGGGACACTGCTGCCCCAGGAACTCCAGAGGGTCCGGAGGAAGTCACATCCCTTCCCTCTAGATAACCGCCCAGTCCCTCTGGTTCCCTGCTCCCTGCAGGAGTCTCATTCCTGCTCAGATCCCTGCGTCCTTTCCTGCGGCACCAAGGGCGAAACTGTCTGCAGATCTCTAGGACCACCCAGCCAGGTAGCAGCAACCTGGTTCCTACCCATGGGAGGGTCAGGGGTAGCAGCTCTCCTCATCCCTACCTCTGCCCAGCTCCCAAGGGAAAGGGTTGTGGTCATGCTTCAACTAAGAGCTGAGATCCAAGTTCAAGGTGAAAGTTCAGAGATGAGGATATAGGTCCTTGGATCTCCAGTCTGCCCCGTGGTGTGTGGTCCTGGGAAAATCTTTCACCTCTCTGTTATCATCCTCAGGGTTAAATGAGTTAATAGCTCACAGCTAATGGGGAGAAGCCATGATGACGATTTCAAGTGCAAAGTCATAAACCTTTAAAGCCAGTGGGTGGGGGCAGCTCCGCTTCCAGAACCCAGGACTTTGCTGTAGATAATCTTGCCAGTGGACACAGCAGTCTCTTCCGTGAGAGGCAGTGCAGGGTGTGGGCTTGACCTGGACTCCAAAGTCAGATAAAGCTGAGAGGAACCCGGCAGCTGCTCCCTGGGGTGCCTGGAGCAAGCCCTTCCCTTCTCTGAGCCCCAGCTCTGCAGCTCTGAAAGAGGTCTGTTGTTGGTGGTCATCTGATAAGAGAGGGGCCTAGATCAGGAGTCTCTTCCTCCCAGGCTGACATTTGGGGTGAGCTCTTCCTTCCTGTACATGGTGGGATGCTGGTCGTCCTCCTGGCCCTCTACAGGCGAGGTGTCCACAACACGACCTCTGTTGATAGAAAATGTCTCCACGTGCGATTGGATGTCCCCTCCTCCCCAGGGAGAACCGCTGGTCTGCTGGGTGGGTGGAACACAGCCTGGAAGACCGCTTCCCTTCTTTGCGGAAGCTCCTGGCTCTGGTTTCTGCTTGACCGGGGGTTGGGGGGGGGTGGGCAGTTGTCCAGCTGCTGCGCCTCCCAGTTTGATGACAGTTTTAGTCCATCACATTGAAATGGCACTTACTGGTTTCCAGACGCCTTTAGGTCTGCGACACTAGATCTGCGATTTTACAGACCAGGAAACCAAGGCTTTTCACTGAGGTTTAAAGACCTGCCGGAGGGTGTCTGGCCTCTCTGCTAGAGGGTGAGAAACTGCCCAGGCCAAAGGAGCTTCAGAAACGTGAGCGCTCCGTGCCTTCCTGGGGAGATCATTGGCAGACTCTCCCGCCACCTGAACCTCCTGCAGGTCCTTGGCCCAGCAGCCCTGCTTCCAGGAATCTGCTGTGGGATGCTCACACAGATGACCTGGGAGTGTCCAGTGCAGCGCTTGTCACACCCCTCTGGGAAGGGTTCATGTTTGAGCATCCACATGGGAAATGGACGGTGTTTCTAGAAGAATGAGGTAGATCGATGTTGCTGACACAATTTAGTGAAAACAATAAAGTCACGGGATCAATACCTACAGGATGATCTGTGTAGACGGGAAAAGAAAAGACAATTTGTAAGTACACATGAAAATGGATCGGTAGGGAAGTGGGGGGCAAAGAAGAGACACATATATTTATGTGAATGCCTTTTTGAGGGAAGAATAAAGAAAGGAAGGCCCTGGCCAGCTGTCCCTGCCCCGGCCAGCAAAGTACAGCCCAAAGGGGTCTCAGGGACTTGCTGGCACCAGAAATTGTCAGCGGTTCTCAGAAACAGGGGCCTCTGAGCCTCCTGAGAGGTTGGGGCTGGAGACACAGGACCTGAGGCCCCAGGAGGAGGAGCCTGCTCCCTTGCAGTGGGGGACCCCCTTCCCGTCCTGTGGAGGTGCAGCTGCTGTGAGACTGGCCCGATTGCTCCCCAGGAGGGACAGCCTCAGTCCAGCCACTCTCAGGACCTGTCTCCCGGGGTGACTGTGAGGATCAAATGGAACCTGTGTTCAGGCCCCTGGTACACAGTCGGCACTTAGTGAACGTGAGCCCTGATCTCCTGGCATCTGTCCAGTCCCCGCCTGCCCCTTGCCTGCCCCCTGTCAGGAGGCAGAGAACAAAAGCTTCCTAAGTGACGGTTGGGGAGCCTGGGGCCTCTGAGAAAGCTCACTGGGTTGAATCAGTGTCCCCTCTCCCTCTTGTCCCCTGCGCCTCCCGGAGGGAGCAGTTGGGGGCAGTAGGGCTGGGGCGGGTTCCCCCTCCCTCCTGTCTAGCTCTCCGTGCCTTCTCTAGATGCTTGCGCATTGCAGGAACCAGTGGGTGACAGGGTGTGACCTCTAATCACACGTTCCCTCCATAACACGACTTTCCCACGGCAAATTCCCCCTCAGAAGCTCCCACAGCCCAGTCCTTCATAGGAGCATGTCCCTGGCCCTCCCTACCCCAGCCTCTGAACTCTGCCCACACCCAGCCTTCCGTGGCCCATCAGTGAGTGGTACCGGGTTTCCTTCCTTCTGCATACCTGGCAAGCAGAGATCACACCTGCTGCGGCCGTCCCTTGTCCCAGATGCACGGCACAGTTTCTGCCGTGTGGCAGATAGTCAGGGAGCATTTAGTGAATGCATTTTTTTTTTTTTTTGGTGGGAAAACTTGCAGAACATAAAATTGACCTCTTTTGTTTTTGTGGTACTGGGGATTAAACCCTGGGCCTCGCACATGCCAGGCAGGTGCTCTGCCACTCAGCTACCCACCCCCAGCCTTTTTATTTTGTTTTGAGACAGTCTCACTAAGATGCCCAGGCTGGCCTTGAATTTGCCATCCAGTGTCTCGGCCTCCTGGGTAGCTGGACATGCAGGTGTGCACCGCCAAGCCCACTAATAGGCCACTGTAACCATTTTAACATACCCAGCCCAAGGACATGGAGTACCTTCACAAAATACTTTATCACCTCAAAACTGCATGTGCGGTCCCCATTCCCTAGTCCTCGACAGCCACAGTGGCCTCCTACCTCTGTGCATGTGCCTAGCCTGCATATTTCACATAAATAGAATCGTGCAATAAATGCCCTTTTGTGTCATTTCTCCATGATTTTTGCATGTATCCGTTCTTGGTTCCTTTTGACGGCTGGGTAGTATTCTGTTGTATGGAGAGAGCACAGCTGGTCTATCCATCTGTCAGTTGATGCCCACTTGGGTTGGTTTCACGTCTTTGAGACTGCGAACCTGCAGGCGCGAGTTTTGATGGGAAGACCTGTCTGAGGTTCTGTGGAGAACATGCCCAGGAGTAGAACTGATGAGTCAGGTGGTAACTCCTTCTGTTTGTCCTTTTGAGGGACTCCCTACCGCGGTCCTCAGCACACTCGCCCTCTCCGGCGGTGTGGGGAGCTCCCGGCTCCTCTACGTTCTCACCAACATTTGTTACTTTCTGCTTCATTATTATGGTAGCCTTTCCGGCGAGTGCGAAGTGGTTTTGACTTTCATTTCCCAAACAGCCAGTGACATCCATCACCTTCTGGGGACTTTGCTGCCTTCTGGAGCCACCTTTGGGGAAGCATCCGCTCGCGCCCCTCGTGCTTGATGGGCTGCCCTTTCTGGTGGAGTTGTAGCGGTTCTGTATACACACAAGTGTGCTTCGGAAGCTCCAGTTCCTTGTCCATCTAGACTCTACTCGGCTCCTGTGGGTCAAGGTCTGTTTTGTGACCGCGAGATACCCAGGTGACCCCAGCACTGTTCGTGCCCGTGTCTGAAGCAGTTTCTCAGCCCCAATACTGTTGACTTCACGGAGGCGGGTGGGGGGGCGTCCTGTGCTTCATGGGGTGTTTGCTCACCAGATGTCACTAGTAACCTCCCCCCAGGTTGAGACAGCCAAAATGTCTTCAGACATTGCCAAACGTCCCTCGCGGGGCAGAATCATCCGTGATGAGAATCACTGTTAGAGACTGAAACAGGCGTGAATATTTACAACTTCAGAGAGATCTCTTGTGCCCAACCGGTACGCACTGGGTATTCAGGACATATTGAACGTTGGATAGATGGGTAGCTGGATGGATGGATGGATTGGTGGGAAGATGGATCAGTGGTGGGATGGATGGATGGGTGGCTGGGTGGATGGCTGGATGAGTAGATGGGTGGACAGACAACCCCATCATCAGTTGGATAGATGATATATGCGTGTATGATTGGATACATGAGCAAATCAATGCAACTTGTAAGTTCTGGAATGTGCCTACAACTCTCCTGTTTTTCCAAGTGCAATATTCTACCCTTTCTCTGTTCAGCATGGTGGTCCTTAACTTGCATCAGAACCCCTGGAGGGTTCACTAAGACTCAGATTGATGATCCGAGCCAGAATCGATGGTTCAGTAGAATCTCCCACCTGGCAAAGGCTCTCAGCCCAGTATCCTTGTTCTTTGAGAACCACCAGCCTCCACCCTGCCAACCTGTCGGCTCTCGGAGGTCCTAATCCATGCAGGTGCGAATGGCTGTTGCCTTGACTGTGGGCACATGCTGCAGATTTGCCCCTCAGCTGTACTGACGTCCTCAAGGCTAGGGGCGCTGTGCTTTGTTAACTGTGACCAGCAACATTGTGTCATGCAGGAGCTGGAGGAAAAGGCAGAAGCTCGGGCCCCACCCAAGCCTGCAGAGCTGAATCAGCATTTAAAACTATTCTTGGCATGTTTCCTGGGCACCCTGGAGTTTGAAACCTGCCCTTGGACGTTCCCACAACTCTCACGCTCAGAGCTGGGACCGACCAGCCTTGCTGACGAGTCCCGTGGACAGCGTCTCTCCCAGTGTGGGCTGGAGCGTGCCTAAGGCATACTGGCCACCGTGTCTTTACCCGACATGCTCTGCCTCGTGGAATGCCTGAGCTGGCCTTGCTTTCTCCATGGAGAACGTCCCAGGGGGCAGTGTCTGGCTCAAGGTCACACGATGACCATGAGGCAGAGGAGAGACTGCCATCCATTCCCTAAGCAGGAGTGAGAGAGAAGGGGTTGCCGTCCACAGCAGTGATGTGGGAAAATGTGGAGGGGGACTGCGAAGCCATTAGCTTTGTTCTCCAAAAGTCGTGAGACGGGAGGTGACCTCCAGGTGTACAAAAGACCAGGACCTAATGCGGCTTCTCTCATTTATTTGGCAAGTGTGCATTGGGTTCCTAGAGCCCAGGTGCTGCTATCTGGAGTGGAGTATTGAACAGGAGAACAAGGCTCCTTCTCAGTGCCTTATCAGTGGGGCTGAAGTACACCTGAACTTTAGTCCTTAACGACTGTGTTCGTTTATTGCGTGGTTTCTGTGTGCTGTGTACATTCAGTACAAGGAGCAAGTGTGCAAGTGAGTGAGTGAGTGTGTGTGTGTGTGTGTGTGTGTGTGTTCTGGGGAGAGAGAAAGCCCAGAGCATCCTGGGCTCTCTGGGGTACAGAGGCCCTCAGACAGTGGACCTGCCTTGTCCTGAGGGTCAGGAAAGGTGAGAAGGTACAAGGAGGTACCTGTCCCTGGGATGCTGGGGAAGAAACTGCAGGAGAAAAGGTCAGGAAGGATGGAAAGTCCTTCTGGGCAGACAGCAGCACCTGCCCAGGCCTGAAGCTTCATGAACTGCGATAAGGAAACCTTCAGGGTAGAGTCACGACTCTCTTATACACAGGAAACGAACCCTGGGTATTGATTCTAAGCAGATGTTACAACCAGTTCAGAGGGAAAGCCAAATAAAGCTCAGATGTGTACAGAGTTTTAAAAAAAAAAAACAAAGGTGGACATGCATTGCAAATGGAGGCCGACTGGTCGGACAAGGAAAAATCTGCTTGGTCTAACATTTGCCTACAACTTACAAAGGGGTTTCAAAGGAACACGGTCTCCATATCATGAGCAGAGCTAAAAATCAGAGAACCGAAGGGCTGGTGCGGCACGTAGACCGTGCATGATTTTCTGTTGGCACATGGCTTTTTTCTGCCTATGAAACCAGTGTCCAGAGGACAGGGAGGCCTTCAGCAGGACACAGGATGGAGGGGAGGCTGCAGGAAGGGCCCAGTGGTGACCAGCCCGGTGCCCCACCGCCGTGGTTTGGACTTGGCTCAGAGACCCACGGGGAGCCGTGGCGGAGTTTTAAGCAAGGTGATGATGCTATTTTATTAGCACTTGAGAGAGATCCTTCTGGAAGCTGGGCAGACAGCGGACAAACACCTTCTCCCCCCGTTGGGCCCAGGTTCCATGAGGGAAGCCAGCCAATCCCAGAGGCAGGCTGCTGGCCATTCAGCAAAAGCTTTTAAGGCCTTACAGCTCCTTCGGGGCAAGGCTCCTGAACAGCAGCCAAAAGAGCAAAGCACCGCCTGGCAGGGCCGTCCCCAGGGGAACCAGCCTGGCCCCCTCTCCCTGTCCAGAGCTGCAAATAGCTCCCTGCTGGCTTTGCAGGCTGAGCGTGTCCGGGGACAGGCTGGAAATGAGCACACCCAGGAACATTCATGCAAATCACTGCCCGCTGCCGATTCGCATGCCTGGCACCCAGCCCTGCCTCGGTGCCACTGTCCTCCAGGGCGCCCAAGGCAGGGCCCGGGGAAGAGCCGCACACAGCAGAGCGTGGACGCTCTGACCTAGGGACAGGTTCCAGGCCAGGTCACGCTCAGTCGAGGAATGTTCAGAGGACTGGACTGAGTTCCATCGAGATGACAGTGACCCGCCCACACTGGCCGCTGAGCGGGCAGGGAGGGCGTGCTCAGAGCCCGGCAGGTGCTTGCGCGTCTGGCTGCTCACAGCGCCCTGATGAGGCGAGACGGTCAGATGTCAGAGATGGGAAAAGCAGCTCGGGGTGACCGGCTGCGTGGAGCGAGGGCAGCCAGGCTGGAAGACTCGGAGCCCAGGGAGGCCCCTGGTGTGCTGGTGCTGTCTGTGGCCCCCCAGGCTTGCCCCCCGCCTCCGTGGAGCTGCAATGTCTTTTGCTTTGGTCACAGCAGGGCTGGGGGGGGGGGACCCGCTGCCACCGCAGATTCAAAGGGACAGTCCAAAATGCCGAATAGACGCAGCGATTGTGGAGAAAGCAGTGGCCGTGCTCCAAAGCCCCGGAGACAGGGAGTGGGCTGCAAGGGCCCTTCAGAGACAGGGACACTTGCTTCCTGTCCAGGGTTGGCATTGAACGGTGGCTGTTGAAGGATGGGTAGGAAGCCATGCTCTGGTTTTTGGGGAGCCATTTTGGTCACTTTGGTTTCTCTCTTAAGAGGATCGGGTAGTGGGTCCCAGGAGAGAGGGAAAAAGGGACCCCGAGGTGGGGATAGACAGTTGGAGGCAAAGTTGGCCCAGAGTGGTCAGCCATCCGTCCACCCACCCGCGGGGCAGGAGCTCTGGTCTTGGTCCCCCTGTTCTGGCCTTTTCTGAAGCTGGGCCGTGGCCGATGTCTGGGCTGAGTGCACCCTCCCCATGGCAGCCTGCCATCAACCCATGTGTCCCCGTGCGGACACGGAGGCCTGCCGTGGCCCTGTAGGCCAAGGAAGAAGGGCTCTGTTGGAAACCAGCAGTGCTGCCCGCTCCCCGAGAGCCCAGGGCCAGCGGCTCCTCTCTGCAGACCTCCGAGAGGCCTGAGGTAGCATCAGCAAGGCGGAGGAGTGGACCTGGTGACATTTGGCTCTTGGAAGCGGTATCCCAAGACGTCTCCAGTACTGCAGATTCACATCTGTGTCGGGGCGGGGTTGAGAGGCAGGTCCCCCCCCAGAAGGGCCTGAAACTCTCGGGGTGCTGCATTACTCTCTGTCCCTTCTTATGGGAACGGAGCACGTTCCTGTCATCAGCCCACTGCAGCCGCGTGCGGCATGTCAGAGGTCACTGCATTTGCCCGGGTGGACTATGCACGTCCATCTCCAAGGACAGGCCAACGTAGAGGTCCTTGCCCTTTGCTACCTGGGGGTTGAGCACTTCCCCAGCACATTTCACGGGAGATTTGCTGAGCTCAGACCTTTGAAGGGTGCAGAGGTATTTCCTAGGTGATAATAGGTTGCAACTGAATTTCACCAAGATGATCTTTAACCTAGGAGGTTGTAAATCCGAGCCTGCTCTTCTTCCAGGGCTGCAGGCTCTGTTCCTGCAAAGGCTTAGTGGAGGGCAATGGGCAGCCCCCCTGCAACTTGTCGCCTAGCTGCAGGTGCGGGGAGGTCCACAGGTGAAGCTGGCCACCCTGAGAGCCATGAACAAGCTAATGAATCAAAGGTTGTGTGGGGCTCGGCTTTTAATAGGGGACCAAAGGGCCCTTGCCCTGCCTTCTGTTAGGAGCACCTCACCTGCATTATCATTTAACCCTCAAGAGCCCTCGAGGTAGTTCTGAACCCGGCAACGTTTTATAAACAAGGAAATAGAGGCACAGAGAGGTGAAGGAGCTGACCTCCAAGGTTAAGTGTGGCGGAAGTTCTCGCCTTGCTGTGTTTGGATTGCCTGGGGCCAGGGCTGCCCCGTGGTAGAGCACTTGCCTGGAACGTGCAAGGCCCTGGGTTCCATCCCCAGCACCGCAAAAAAAAAGTAAGGGAGAGAGAGAATCGGTCAAGGGCATCTGTCCAGCAGGCAGCCCCCTCTGGCCTAGGACAGGTCCCCTGTCACTCAAGCCTTCCCGGTGCCCAAGCCGGGTCCCCCACCTCTCCTGGGGAAGCCACTCTCCCCTGGCCGCCTTCTGGCGGGAGTTTATCACGCTGTTGAAATTCTCAGCTCATTCACGGTCTCCAGAACTCTGGAAAGTCCCTGGAACTCACCTGTGTCCTTGTCCTGGGACCTGGTACCCAGGGAACGTGAGGTGAGCAGTTGCTGAGTGACTGCGACTGTGTCGAGAGATCAACTCTCTGAGAAGTTCCTGAGCAGGTTTGGTGCCTATTTAGGTCCTGAGTTGGCTTGGAAGGATTTGTTTTGCTCTACCTTGGCCTTTCTCGTCAACGAGCCCTTTGCTTCGAGATCCCTGTGGAATCTCACCCAGTGGTAAGAAGTGATACCGAGAGATCCCAGGCGCCCTTTCTGTGGCGTATCCCAGTGACACCATCTTGCTGGCCTGGACACACCGGCGTGGACACCATCCGCCTGTCTTATTGGGATTTCTTCAGTTCTACGTGCATTCCTTTGCACTTTTGGTGGCTGGGGGCTGTTTGGTTTTGCTGGGGATCAGACCAGGGCCTGGTGCACATTCGGCACGTGCCTTTCTGCTGAGCTGCCCCCGCCCCCACCTGCACACTCGTGAACAACTGCCGGTCTCACAGGGGCCGGCTAACAGCTGAAGGCAGCAGTCTCCGTCTTGGGTGACTCAGAGCCTGACTCCGAGAGGCTTGGAGGTGGCGCTGGGAGGTGGAGGCCGCGGGTGGCGAGGAGGGCAGCCCTGCAGGGCCCCGTTGCCTGAGAGTGGGGGCCCTGGAGAGTGGGCGCCGGAAGAATCATCTGAAGCCTGAAGCGTGAGGAAGAGGAGGGCGTGTGAGGACAGGGAGACGGAGAGGGGCACAGACCGCGGGCTGTGAGAGAACTTAGGGTGTCATCCAGGGGCGCCCCGCTTACAGCTCAGCGGTTTCTGAGGCTCAGTCCTTCTCATCCCTGGTACCAGGGTTTCGTCTTAGCCGAGCACGGCCTGAACCCTTGTTTCTGGGTTCGAATCCCAGCTGGGCTGCTTCCCAGTAGTGAAAACTTAGGCAGCTGGGTCTGCGCTGGGTGCCGAGTCTCTAAGTGGGTGTGACAGCTCACGGACCTCGTGTTCACGTGTTCACTGTGGGGCTGAAGGAGGAGCCCAGGGGAAGCCTGTAGGACAGGCCTGGCGCATGGACGTTGCTCAGTGAACATCAGCATTCTTCTTGGTGCTCCCTTGCTGTTTCTTTAAATCAGATTGGTCGGCTGTGTTTACTGAGCTTCACCTTAAGCAGCTAGATCTGTGCAGGCCAGGTCTCTCTCTCTCTCTTTTTAATCTTAATGCAATTAAAAGGAAAACATTGCCATTGAGATAAATGTGTCATCTGTTATTTTCTCTTGGGAAATGCATCCCAGGAATCCAGGGCAACTTGGGGGTGCCTTCTTGTGTGTCGGGCAACTCCCGTGACTCTGAGCCTTTGCCTCCCTGTTGGGGAGGATGGGCGTGGTAAAGCAACCTCCGACGGAAGTATCGTGGGCACGTAGTGAGCCCTCCAGAAACCCTTCCCTGGCTTGAGCCTGCTCTGTGGCATCAGATTGCTTGTCTTCTCTGAGCCTTGTTTTTTTTCACTGTTAAGTGGGAGAGTTGGGCAAGATCTCCATGAGGTTTGTAAGAAATTGTGAAAGAGTTCTTGATTTGAAAATTCCAGTTGACACCACCACTTTGCTAAAAGAGGGGCTTGCATGCCGGTGGAATGATGGCTTGGCTGTGACAGGCGCATTCTTGAGGCTGAGGTGCCCCTGGAGTACCTCAGCTGTCTGTGCTGGGCTAGGTCCAGGCGGGAGTTCATGGGCAGAGAGGAAAACAGGGAAACCCAGTAGATCCCTGCTTCCTGACACTTTGGCTCCAACTTGGGGCCCAGAGGGTCGTTACCTGGGGACACTGACCTGCATCTCCGTGAGCTCGGTTCTTTGTTCTGGGCTCCTCATGCCTGAGATGAAGAGCCCAGGTTTGTCTGGGGACGTCCTTTGGGAGTAAGAGCGTCACGCTGATGCCACATGGCTTCAGGGAAAAGTTGCTGAGTCTCCAAGACATCGCGCCACATGAGTTGGCTTCGCAGAGAGAGAGGAGAAGGCCTCAGAGATTTCTGTTAAAAGACTGGAGTGAGAAGCAGATGGCTCCTGGTGGTTGTGATAAGAGGCGGGCACCTTGCTCTAGTTTTAATTTGCTGCAGGAAGCAAATGATGGTAAAGATTGCATTTCTCTGCCTCTGCAGAATAATCACCCTAGGCATCATGCTCGGTTTCTGCAGAAAAACCAGGCAGCCAGACAGACCTCGGTTCCAATCCTGACTGCCACCCTCTTGGTGCAAGAACAGGGGCACGTTTCGTTTAACCGTCTCTGAGCCTCAGTGAACTCACGGGCAAAAAAAAAAATCAGACCACCACGGCTTTTTTGAATATTTATTTTTTAATTGTACACAATACCTTTATTTTGTTATTCATTTTTATGTGCTGTTGAGGATCGAACCCACGGCCTCGTGCGTGCCAGGTGAGCACTCTACCACTGAGCCACAACCCCAGCCCGGATCACCATGGCTTTGCAAGGTGTTTAAGAGCATCCGTCGGTGGTGGTGTTTGGAAACCCATCTGCACAGGGCGAGTGTAGATAAAGCCTGGCCCACCAAAGGGCCCTGTGGCTTTCTTTGCCTCCGTTTCCTCATCTGCCATGTGGGAGAAATTTGTCCTGTGATGGGGAGAGGCTAAGTCTTCAAATGAAGAGCATCTGCCATCTGTAGAGAGAGCAGTTATTGGTGGTAACTGTAGAGATGGGTTTGCCCCGATACCTGCGGTTCCTCAGGACTGCGCCCTAACCCCAGGGCCTGGGCAGGCAGACGGCGCACAGAACCTCAGGCCTGGACACCGGGAATCTCTGAGCCATCAACTCCAAACCAAGTCCCTTCACCAGCCGCTGAAAGCCCCTCCCGTGTGCCTCTGGAGGTGATCCCCCGTCCAGCAAGAGAGCTTTCTTAGTTTTTGAGCCAAAATCTGCCTTCTGGTTACTTCTTTCCCATTTTACAGCTCATGGAAGATGGCAGCCAGAGCAGAACCAGGTCTGGCTGCGCGGCTCACGCCCGTGACCCCTGGGCCCCATTTCCTCTGTAATCCAGGTTCCTTTCGCCCCCACCCTCTGCCCAGGACTCTCCAGGGTGGGGCACAGGCAGGGGTCAGGAAGAGCCAGTGTGCCCATGGCCGCGGGGCGCTCACAGGGAAGACGGCTGCCTGGGCCAGGAGCCCTCTGGAAGGTGAGGGTCTGGGCTGTCTGACTGTGGTCCTCGACTCCTGTAGATGTGGACAGGTTAGCAGGGAGTGTTCCAGCAGCCAGGCACTGTAAGGGGCAGACCTAGGCAGGCCCGTGTGGACAAGCCTGTCCACGCCGAGAGTCGCTGTTCACATCCCCGCGGGGGACGCGCCTCGGTGGAGCCCATGCCTGTAGTCGGCCTGTGGCTCCCGTCCCCAGGGGCGAGTGCAACCCAGGAACTTGTCGACATTCACCTTGACACTCCATCTCACATCCACTGTGAGAGGAGAGAGGGGAGCGGGGAGTTTGTGTGGTGTCAATCAAGCTGTCAATCAAGGAACGAGAAAATGAGGAATAAAAAACTCCAACAGAAATAAAATCTGGTGGCCTGAAGTCACGGCACTAGTGCCAGCTGGGGGTCAGGGAGAAAAGCTGTGAGGCCCCAGAGAAGCTCATTCCAGGCAGGTCCGCAGCAGGGCCCTGTCCTCAGGTCACAGGGCACTTGAAATGTTTTTTTTAATATTTTTTTAGTTGTTGATGGACCTCTATCTTATTCATTTATTTACACGTGGTGCTGAGGATCCAACCCAGTGCCTCACACCTGCGAGCAAGCGCTCTACCGCTGAGCCAGCCCGGCCCCAGGACCTGAGGTCTTCCTTGGAAGGCTGGTTCTATCCTCCTGGTGGTCAGAGGACTGCGGTGGCTTCCACGATGGGCTTCGCTTTACGATAACCCCGTGAGCTGCTCCACGCCAACTGGATTGAACTGCAGCCCCCCAGGGGGGCGGGGCTTGGGTCCAGGTGGAGACAGGAAGAGAAAGTGACTTGAAAACTCTCTCTGGACAGAGAGAACCCGGACGCTGCTGGACAGAGTCCAGGAGAGTGCGGTCAGGGCCTGGTGCTTCCCGGGTCCCGTGCCAGCGCTGGGTGTGGGAACCTGCATTCCTTTCCTGGTGGGTGAATTGTCAGTTGCAGAAGATGAAGGCGGGTAGATTGGAGAGGGCGATAAGCACCTCTCTGGCCTGGTTGCCAACCACAGGTCGGAAATATTCAGAAAAACACACTTCCTCTGAGCACGTCCAGACGTTCTTCTTGTTCCTTTCCCTTAAACTTCATCGTAGAACAACTGTTTACCTAGCTTCATTGTGTTAGGTATTAAAAGTGATCTAGAGATGACTTAAAGTACACGGGAGAACTGGATCCCCGGCGTGGCTCCCAGCTCTGGGGGAGGCCGAGGCAGGAGGAGTACAGTTCAAGGTGAGCCTGGGAAAATCAGTGAGGCTCTGTCTCAAAACAGAATAGAAAGGACTGGGGGTGCAGCTCAGTGGTAGAGGTAGTGGTACCGGGTTCCATCCACAGTACCAGTGCATAAATAGGATGATGCATGTAGGTCATCTGCAAATACTGTGCCGTTTCATCTAAGGGGCTGAGCATCCATGGGACAGCTGTGCAGTCGTTCCCTGGGGTCGCTGTAACAAATCGCCACAAGCTGGGTTCCTCAAAACCACAGGAGTATGTTGTCTGATACTTATGGAGACCAGCGATTCCAGGTCAAGGTGTCCGCAGGGCCCTGCGCTCCCTGAGGGCCGGAGTCTCCCAGGCTCCTCGGCTGCCAGAGGAAGAATCTGAGCCCCTGAGCTCACGGTTCCTCTCCAGCAACTGCCTTCTCACCCCTGTCCATGGCTCCTGGAGGCCACCCGTCAAGCTCCCTGCAGACAGGAGGAGATGGACCAGAGACCAGCAGGGCTGACAGACAGGTGGGCAAATGGGCCAGTGTCCCTGCAGGTGCCCTCCCCTTAGACCCACGGAAAAGGACCCTGAGGTTTAGAGAGGTCAGGCCACCTGCCAGAGGGACAGGAGGTGGGGGAAGCGCCCGTGTTTCAGCGGCGGCACGGCCCTGGGTGCAGAGCCCGCCCCTGCCAGGCTCCTGGCGAGGGCTCTCCCTCCGTGGCGTGAACTCGGCGCCTCGCAGCAATCCGTCACCCTCTCTCGCCCCAGGGGCTCAAGGGGCGGCCTGGATCGGGGGTCACACCTCCTTTATCCGTGGGGTTTGTCATGCAGTTAGGGCCACTCCACCTGGGGCTGTGGCCCGCGGGCGGCTGGAGTGGGCGGACCGTCCTCGGTGGCTTCTCTCTGTGCACGGGTCTCCTGCTCCCGGCTCTCCGTGTGGCTCGGACTTCTCCTGGCTCAGCAGTCGCAGAGCAGTTCCCTTCTCATGGAGGCTGGCCTCCAAGGGCAGCAAGGGGCAGTGCTGACCCTGGTAAGAGCGGTGCCAGGAGCTGGCCCAGCATTGCTCTGCCACGTGGTGGTGGCATCCTGACCAGTCACACGTGACAGTAAATGCACTTCAGCGCCTCACGCGCAAGTGGAGTATAACTTCTCGTCCTTCTGGTTGCACATGATGCAGAATCACACCGCGCCCGAAGTCATGTGCGATCCATTCCACTGTCCTTCCACCCCCAGACACCCTCCCCTCCCTTCACGCCCCTCTGTCTGATCCAAAGTACCTCTCTTCTTCCCTAACCTCCACTCCCTTATTGGGATTAGCATCCTCAGATCAGAGAAAGCAGTCAGCCTGCTCTTGGGGACTGGCTTACTTCACTTTGCATGATGTTTTCCAGCTCCTCCGTTTACCGGCAAATGCCATGATTTCATTCTTCTTTAAGGCTGAGTAATAGTCCATTGTGTATATGTAGCACATTTTCTTTATCCATTCATCTGTGAAAGGTATCTAGGTTGGTTCTGTAGTTTACTATTGTGAATTGAGCTGCTATAAACATGAATGTGACTATGTCACTGTAATATGCTTTGGGTATAGACTGAGGAGTGGGAGAGCTGGGTCAAATGGTGGTTCCATTCCCAGTTTTCTGAGGAATCTCCATACTGCTTTCCATAGTGGTTGCACCAATTTGCAGCAATGTATGAGTGTGCCTTTTTCCCACATCCTTGCCAACATTTATTGTTGCTTGTATTCTTGATGATTGCCATTCTGACTGCAGTGAGATGGAATATCAGTGTGGTTTTGATTTGCATTTCTCTAATTGCTAGAGACATTGAACATGTTCTCATATATCTGTTGATCCACATTGGTTTTTTACAACAGCTGTTTTGATATGATTCACCTGCTACACAGTTTGCCTGCTTAAACTGCACACTCAGTGATTTCATTGTTGTTGTCTCAGCCACTTTAAGTGTACAATTCAGTGGCTTCGGCTGCCGTCACACTGTTGTGCAACGATCACCACTGTTTTCAAAACTTCTAAAAAGAAACTCTGCAACCATTGAAAAATCACTCCCTTTCCCTTTCCCCATGTTTGTCCACTTTCTGCTGCTATGACGCAATACCTGAGATAAACAACTTAAAGGAGGAAAGATTCATTTTGGCTCACAGTTTCAAAGGTTGGCAAAGATGGAACTCCAGTGTGACTCTGGACAGGTGTCTTGGCTGCTCTGTGCCTCGGTTTACCCTTTTGTGAAATTAAAATATAATAGTGTATCATGCCACATCTCTCAGTGATCAAAATACAGTAGTCCCCTGCTTTTCTGCAGGGGATACATCCCAACACCCCCAGGAATGCCTGAAACAGCAGGTGGTATCAGACCCTGGAGGTACTGCAAATTCTCCTGATGCCTGGCAGCCTGCCCACACAGTCCTGGGGTTCATCTGTCCTCCGTGGTTTATGCCTGGGGCCATTATTAAGTAAAAGTAGGGGTTCCTTGAACACAAGCACTGTGACACTGTGACACTGTGACACTGTGACAGTCCTTCTGATGGCTGAGGCCGCTACAGAGAGGCCGATGGTGGTTGACGTGTGCAGCTGCTCCCAGGGATGAATCGCATCTGGGCAGGACAGAGCGGGACCCTGCGAGGCTCCACCCTGACTTTCCACACACTGTGACTCGGTGATTTCTGGAACTTTGCACCAACCGTTTCAGACCCTGGTCGACCTCAGGAACTGAAATGGTGGAAAGAGAAGCTGCAGCTTCGCGGGGATTGAGGCAGGTGGGTTGATGCCGCCCTGAGCCCGCAGGTCTCTGGGGATGGGGGAGACAGGAGTCAAACAAGACCCATGTTAAGGTGGGAAGGGGGAAGGGCCAGGGAGGGCAGGGTGCCGGGAACTGGACAGCACAGACCGGAGGAGGACAGGGAGGGAGCCACCTGGGTCTCGGGCTTTGGGATTGGAGAGACAGCCTGGGGTGCAGGGAGAAGAGGAGGGCGGGGTGGAGGACAAGCAGGCCTGCAGGGCCTCCTGGAGGCCGTGTAGTCTCTCCCGTGGAATGAGGACCATTGGAGGACTTTGACCAGAGGCAGGACTGAGGAGATCTGACCGAACCTTTGCAAAAAATGCCTCAGGCTCTGTGTGGGTGGGACACAGACTGAGCAGGTTGCTGGCGAGGGGCGAGGTGGAGGGGTGCTGGTGGGGTGGAGAAGGGGAGCCATCTGGATCTGTCTGTCAGGTGCACCTGGGGGTTGGGCGTGATGCAGAGAGGGCTCTGGAGGGTGGAGCAGCGTTCAGGTGGAGTTGGAGAGCAGCTCTGTGGTCACGGTGTCCCCTCTTACGGGTTCCTGCTATTTATAGAGAACAATGCTGGCTCTCCAGACATCGTGGTGATGGGAAGGCTCCCGCCTGCTGCATTGCTGTTGAAAACAAACTTTCTTTTCTTTGGGTGCTGGGGACGGAACTCAGGGCCTCACACTGCCGGCCAGTGCTCCACCACTGAGCCACCGCCCCTGCCCTAGAAAGCAAGATGGCTTCAAGGAGAAGTCTTATAAATGGTGGTAAACATGGGAAAAAATGAGCTTGGGCTCTGGATAAATGCTCTTTGTATGCTGATGTGTCAGGGACCCTGCCAAAGTGGGTCTGGAGATTTCTCTAAACTTGAACTTGGTCGACAGGAAGTAGGACAGACCTGTGGCTTGAAGGCTGGGAATGCCTGGAGCAGGGGCGGGCAGACTTTTCCTGTAAAGGATGTGTTCGGCCTGGGGTGGGGGGTCACACGGTTTCTCTCCCAGCTACAAGAGCACTCTGGGTGTAGCCGGGTTACAATAAAACTTTATTAACCAAATCGGGCCCATAGCCCTGGTTTGCAGACCCCGGTCTAGAGTCGGATCCCAGGGCAGGCAGCCTCGCCCCAGATATCCTTGTTCCTGGCCTTCAAGGAATTCCAAGCTGAATTCTGAGCTTCCCTGGCTTCCACTGTCCTGGGATTGGTTTCCCCGTGAAACAAATGCGCTGAACTCCTGGATTTGGCGACCTACTTCCCGCTGTAAGCATTTCCACCTGGGGACTGGAAGACAATCTGACCTGGTTCAATGCCAGAAGACTCACGTCCTTTTTATAGTGCATTTGGAGGTTCGTCTCCGCTTTCCACACCTTCAGGATCCAAACGGAACACAGGTCAATTTTCAGGTACCTCTGGGGCTCTCTGTCAAAGCCACGTCGAGTTATTCGGTAGCTGTTGTCCCATAATTAAATGTCTAGACACATTCGCTGCCGTCCCCGGACGTTCCCCTCATGCCCTGTTAAGGTTTCTCTCTGGATTATTTAGAAAGGTCAGGAGGTTCCCTGTCCCCCAAACGTGGGGTAAAACCAATCATACAGCTCATTCACAAAGAATCCGAAACTGCGAGAACGTAGGGGAGCAAACAGCCTCGTGTCCAAGACAAAACACTGTCAAACAGAAAGCCCACTTCTTTCCAGACTCCCTTCACCGGGTTTTGGTTTATGATCTTGTGTTCGCACCTCTGCAACATCACAGCCAGGCTGCCTAGGAAATCTTATGTGATTTTTTTCCTTCTCTCATTACATGGATTCAGAAATCATTTGCCTGTCTTTTACTTGGTTTCCAGTAAATTCCAGTATGATCCAGTCTTTGTTCGACCCCAGCCGTCCTCTGCTGTTGGTGTTCACGTTGGTTTTGGTCGTGCGCTCTTCTAATCGACACCACGCTCCACATCTCTCCACAGAACCGTTCCCTCATTCAGGTTTATCTGCACTGGCTCGGTTCCTACAGTTGGGATTCTTTGACATTAAAAGTTTCAATATCTCCTTCTCCCTGTGGCCCCATGGTTTCCCGTAAGGGTCAGACTCGGTAGCCCCCAGGAGTGTCTGTCTGGACAGGGAGCTGGGGGTGACGCTCTGACCCGCAGCCCTGAGGCCAGAGGTACAGAGGCTCCACTCTCAGGGGGCTGGCTGGTTGGTTGGCTTGTGGGCGCCACCCCTGACGCACCCTGGGTTTTACAAAGCGGTTAAGCGAGAGGGCACATTTCATGGTCCCTTCGCAGTGAGTGACGCCGTGGAGTGAGTGTGACTCAGTATGCCAGCCACTTGCCCACGTCTGGGTCCCGCCTGTGTGCCCTGGAGTATCGTGGCGCACAGTAGGCTCTCAGGATAGACGCTTCATATATTTGTAACTTTTTTTCTGAGCCCTCATCGCCCCCACCTGTGAAATGGGAATGAACGAATTCATTCCACAGATACTGCATGTCCTGCCTCGTGCCCTCGGGGACCTCGTATCCCTGCATGGCTCTGCTGAGCCACCACCAAGGACCACGGTGGCCAGGAGGAGGGGTGGGACTGAGGAGACCAGCAGATGGACTGGAGACACCTCAGAGGCAGATTTGAGTCCCACTTCTAGTGGTCCTGGTTCAGTCGCAGAAGTCGGGCTGACCGCCGCGGCGGTTCACGAGGGCGTTTCTAAACGTGGCCACACTGTGAGACCGGGGGAGCTGGCGGGACCCACCCCGGCGTGACCTCACCAGCACTCCAGGATGATGCCCACCCCAAGTTCACATTTCGCCCAGGCTCTGGACTAGCCCAGAGTCACCCCAGAACCAGGACCCGTCATACAGTCACTACCGCCATGCCCGTCCCCACAGGGACATGGCCTGACTCCCGCGTCTTAGTGAAAATGAGGGTGGGGCTTGGCTGGGGGAGAGAGCCTCCCGAGACCCTCCAGTCCAGGACAGGAAGAACCCAGCAGCTCTGTGTTCCCAGGGGACCTGATCTCAGTCCCCTGGAGACAGAAGAAGAGCGTGGGTGGCACGGATCACCTGGCGGCTTCCCTAGGTCTCCGCGGGTGAGAAGTTCAGGTCGGTCGCGTGCCTTCCAACTTTTAAATGATCTGACCTATTGATTCATCGGATGGTTTAAAACTAAGTGCTACAGGGCAAGTGCTCGTCTCTGGAGTTTCATGTTTCCAGACGTGTGGCTGGCAAGAGGTACAGAGCATTCTAGAACATTTATTATCAGTCGGCAGCGACAGGAGACCAGGGCTTTCAATCAACCTTGGTTTGAACTCCAGCTCCTCAGATGGGCTCCAAGACGGTGCTGTACTCCTCCTCTACGTGAGCTCTCTTCTCCTCTGCAGCTTGTGAGAGCCCCTGTGCCACAGGGCAGGAGAAGAGGTGCCAGGGGATCGATCAGCCAGTGCTGGTCACTAGCTAAGGGTTCACCTCCTTCCAGATGTGTCCCAGCCCTCCCACCTGGGCTACATTCTCCAGGGAGCCACACGTGCCCGCGGCACCCAAGATGTGGGTGGGCTGAATTCAGATGCGCTGGAAGCATAAAATACACACCTGATTTTGGAGACTTAATTTGCCAAAAAATCACATAAAAAATTTCATCAAGTGGTTTTTATATCGATTACATGTTGAAATGATACGTTGGACCTAGATTAAAAAGGACATACAACATTTACATCAGTTACCGTATATAGTCTGTTATGCATTATATATATTTTATGTTATATGTGATACATTATACATAAAATCATATACATCACACACAAAATATACATTAAATGGAATATAGAACACTATACACAGGTTAAATGGGGTGTTGTACATATTATATATTATACATTACATATAATGTTTTTCATATATTGCACATATCAGTTAAATAGATGATACATTGTACATAGGGTATACATGATGTGTAGGTTACTTAGACTGTACAACATTAATTCCATCTGTTTCTTTTCAATATGACCTAGAAAACCTAAACTAGCACATATAACTCACATATATCCGTCTTTTCAAGAGCATTGGTCCAAAGGCATGATTTAAGAAGCAGAGATGAGGTGGGCACAGTGGCACATTGCCTGTAACCCCAGCGACCCAGGAGGCTGAGGCAGGAGGATTGCAAGTTGGAGGTCAGCTTCAGCAGTTTAGCAAGGTCCTAAGCAATTTAGTGAGACTCTGTCTCAAAATGAAAAACAAAAATGGGCTGGGGGTGCGGCTCAGTGGTAGAGGGCCCCGGGGTTCAATCCCCAGTGCCAAAAGAAGGAGGAGGAGGAAGTGAGGAGGAGGAGGAGGCAGTGGAAGGGCATGAACTTGGCAGTCAGAACGCCCCGGCCTGCCCTGGGCACGGCACTCTCGGGAACTGGCAGGGCGTCCCCTAACCTGGGCGGGCCTCTGCCAACGTCTGTGAAGTGGGAGCGAGGCCATACAAAGGCATTGATTGGGACCTCGATTCTGCTTAGCGCAGCCCTGGGCGCACAGTGGGTGCTGCAGCACAGACAGAGGCCGTGGCCTGCTGTGCGTGTGCTGGGATTGCTCGTGTGCAGAATGGGCTGAGTACGTTCCGGGGTGAGTGCAGTGACTCTCCTTTGTCCCGCAAGCTGGGCTGCGGCCTGCCCTCTTCACCTCCCCACTGAGATCCCTCAGAGCAACTCGGGAGGCGGTGCAGCTCCTCGTGAGATGAGGAAGCTGAGGCTCAGGAGCACTTCCAGGTCTGAGCAGGAACTGGCCCAGGCCTCCTTCTGCCAACCTCCCCGGACTCTTTCAGAACTTTCCAAGCCTCCAAGGTGCATTTCTGCGTTTCCTTCGCCCTCCAATTAAATGGCTCCCGTAGCGGTCCCCAGAACAGGAGAGAAAACCAGGCTGCAGTGCAGCCCAGCAGCTGGCGAGGCTGACTCTCCTGCTGGTGCCGTGCTGTTGTTACCTAGGGTGACCTGCGGGCAGAGATGCCGCTCCTGTGCTCCACTCTTGTTTTCCAACCGCGTGGAAAGCCGTCTCAACACCTGCGACATGTTTCCTGGACAAATCAGTACCCACTTCTACCTCAAACCAATGCAGTGGCCAAGGATAAGGAGCTGCCTGGCCTGGGGGGGCACCCCACACCTGCTCATTTACAATTCGTTTGAACTTAGTATATGAAGCACTTTCCCACAGCGGCACACAGAGCACCCCCTCACTCTTTTTACTGGACACGTGCTACTCTATGTCACGGGTGTGCCAAAATTTATCAAGACAGTTTCCACAGATGGACACTTAGGGTCTTTTCAGTTTATGTCAATGACACAAATTCCTGCAAGTGGATCTATGCTGGAGAAAATGGTCTGTGTTTTTAAAATGTTATAGATTTAGATAAATTGCTCCCTGAAATATTTGCAGAAACTGCCTTCCCACCGGCAGCGTGTGAAAAGCCCCACACGATCCGCGTGGCCCGATACCTCAGGATCATAAGGCAGTGTGGAGAAGGCAGAGAGGGGGCGCGGGGGCAGCTGGGAGGCCAGTCAGGAGTGGGCAGCTGAGAGCAGGGACAAGGGAAAGAGCAGCGGAGTCGGAGCCCAGGGTTCCTGTGGAAGTCCATGCCCAGGGCGTGGGGGTGAGTGGAGGGGTGAGGAACCAAGGGCCCCTCGAGGCTCTGGCTTGCACACAGTGGTTGTTCACTGCGACGCCGCGCACAGCAAGGGAACGGGTGTCGTAAGGGAAAGGCCATGCTGTGGCTGAGGCTGCGCTGAGCTTGGTGGGCAGGGTCTCCTGTTGGGGCATAGTGAACCACTGTGGAAACCAGGAGTGTGCCTGAGGCCTTGCAGAGATGGGTGAGTTGTTGGAGAGGTGGATGGATGACAGAACAGGGGTGGATGAGTGGAAGAGAAGGTGAATGAATGGAAGGATGGATGGATGGACGGGAGGGTGGAAGAGAAGATGGATAGATGGAAGGGCGCATAGATGAGAAGATGAATCCAAGAGGGTATGGATGGATAGAAGAAAATATGGATGGATGGATGGATGGATGGATGGATGAACAGAAAGATGGACAGGTGGATGGGAGAAGAGAAGGATAGATGTGTAAGTAGACAGAAACCTAGATTTTACTCTGTTTAGATTGAGCCATATGAAATTGCTATTTTTCTTTAATATCTATTTTTTAGTTGTAGTTGGACACAATACCTTTATTTATTTTTATGTGGTGCTGAGGATCACACTCAGGGCCTTGCACTTGCTAGGCAAGTGCTCTACCGCTGAGCCACAACCCCAGCCCCTGAAATCGCTATTTTTGTTGTTCAAAAATGATCAGATCTTGGGATTGGGGCTGTGGCTCAGTGGTAGAGCGCTTACCTAGCATGTGTGAGGCCCTGGGTTCAATCCTCAGCACCACATAAAAATGAATAAAATAAAGGTATGTAGTCCGCCTACAACTATAAAAAAAATTTTAAATGATCAAATCTTTGTTTTATATAGGCCAAAGTATTTTAGAGCAAGGGTGCTGATGTCTGCAGTTTATTTTGAAATGCACCGAAAAATAGGATTGAGAATGGATGGAGGGTAGACAAGTGGTGAAGCGAGGCCGGGATGTTGATGGTGGAAGTGGTGTGTTGGGCTTGTGGGTGTTCCGGTGAGATTCTTTCAGCTCTCCCATACAATGGAAATTTCCATGACATATTCCTGGGAAATGTTTCCCCATGGTAATTATTGGCAGTTTCGTGTAGTTCCACCCAATACTTATTTCTCATTTGCCAAGAGTTCCTTCCGGGTTCCCAATCGGTGACATCCACAGACCTGCCTTGCTACAATCTCCTTTGGCCTGTTCTCCCCCGATTTGGAGGGCAGGGGTCCGCCTTTCTCCCTCCCAGAAATCAGGTGGAATGGCCCTGATTGCTGATCACTGCGCCCAGTACCCGGTATCTGGCTGGTAATAATTATAGATTTCCTCTGCGATCTGATCCCATTGGTTGCCGGGGCAACGGCGTAATAGCTCAACTGAAGGGCTGTCACGGTGATTTAGAACCCAACTGCTCCTGCAGCCTACAGTCTGGGTGCCCCCACCCCTTGCCGTTGTCATGGCAACCGATGAGCTGCACATGACCGAAAGCTCTGTGTCACCCTCCTTCCCCCTCCCTGTCCCGTGACCGTCCCCACTTCCTCCTCGGGGCCCCTCTTGGGCGGGCGTTGACCCCAGCCAAGGCTTTGGGGGAGAGTGACTGATCCCCAGGTTACCCCAAGTCCCCGGGAGGGGGTCGGAGGACCCTAAAGCCAGAACAGCCCCTCCCGCGGGGTCTTGGAAGTGGCTTGGCACCCCTCCTGGCTCAGCCCCTTTCTGCTGAGCCTGGCTCTGCTGAGCAGCCCGCACGGGCGTCCTGGGGAGCCATTTAGGAGTCTAGGAGGAGGCCTGGGAGGGGAAGGGGTGGGGACGGCTGGCTTCGGAAGGTCTGAGCTTAAACCATCTTTCTGGCTTAAACCAACGGCTTAAAACATCTTTAAAAAAAAAAAAAAAACTGTGTTCCGTTTTCCCTGTTTATCTCTCCCTTCCTGTCCCTGGTTCCCCTTGTCTCTTGTGACTCTTCCCCTCCATTTCTGGTTTCTGTCCGAGAGCCCTCTCTCTCCAAACCCTCTGCAGTCCCTGGCTCTTCCCTCCTCCTCCTCCTCCTCCTCCACCTTGGTCCTCTCCCTGAGCACTCGCTGGATCCCAAAACTGCTTGCTTCCCAAGGGCCCTCTTCTCCCTCCTGAACCTGACCCCATGTTCTGGCGACTGCCTGGAGGTCCGGAGCACCCTCCCACCGTGGGAGCTGGTACCCGGCAGCAGCTCTGAGGATGAGCCCAGTGAGCCGCGTGTCTGGGGCTCTGCAGCATGACATAGAGGGAGTGCTTTAAGCAGAACAGGCTGCAGGACCCTGACTGCCAGGCACGTGAGTGCAAGTGTGTGTGCTGGTATGTGGAGGTGTCTCAATGCAGTGCTGGGGTGTGCAAGTCCGTGTGTGTGCCCGCGTGCATGTATGTATGCAGACACACCTGTGTGAGGCTTTCTGTGTGAAGGACACACAGACGTACATGACAGATTTTTCAAGGATGTTCTCTTGAGCCTTTTTGAACCAGCAACTAAATAAAGATAGATACAAAGATGATAAGTAAGCAATTTGCTTTCCCCCGGAGGCTTGCAGAAAAGTCTGCGTGCATCTGGTCCCCGGAAATGCAACAAGGGTCGCCTTGAAAAGCCTTTTGACTCAAGCCCCAAAATAAATCCCTCCCTCCCGTTCTCGGGGCTGAAACAGCACTCGCATCCCTTTCTCCTGGAAGCCGAGCGAGCGAGGCCGGCAGATCGGGAGGCGCTGTCAGCGGGCATCTCGCCTCCTTCCCTCCGCCAGAGTTTGCAGGGAGAATCTCAATTGACAGCCTGCAGGACTCACGCCCGGAGGGGTGGGAGGAAGGACTGCGGCTCCCCTCGCATCTTGTGGACAAGATTCAAAAATTCATTTTGGAATTTTACACGGGAGCAGTCCGTGTCCCAAGAGGCAGCAGAGGAAAGAAATTTTACAAACAGAATCTCATTGGCAGCGCAAGGTGCGGGAATCCTGGAGGCTTGCCTTCGAGATCCCGCGGTCGGTGTTTGCGAGCTGGCCGCCAGGTCACCCAGAAGGGAATCCTTTGTGCGTGGCCTGTCCCCGGGCCCTCGGGAGACTTGGAAGCCATTGCTCTGGGTGAATACTGATGGTGGCCTGGGCACCGGGGAGAGAGGAGACAGCCAGACCCACGCGCCAACCTCAGGAAGTTTCTGCTCCCAGTGGAGACAGACCCGATCCCGGGGGGCCACACGGAGGCACGGCTGTCTCCTCCCCTGCCCTGGCCTCTGGCTGCCGTGGCCACTCTTGCCCACCTGCCACGGCCCTAACTACCTTTCCACTTCCTCTCCGTGGCTCCAGGAGAGCTTTACCCTCCACCAAGTACCCCCAGTACTGTCCACCGTCCTCCTGGGCCCTCACAGTGACCTCTGGCTCCTGTGTCCGCAGCCTCCTTTCCCACATTTGCTCATGAGCTGCCGTTGATTTTCGGGGAATTGAATTAAAACCTTGAGACTGACACATGCTGAGTCGGTGCCCTGGGCTCTTAACAAGGGCCACAGACCCGAGCCCAGCGTGGGACCCTGGGCAAGGCCTGAATCAGGGGAACAAAGCACGCGGGTGCTTCTTCAGTGACACATTTCTGGAGAGTGAAATGCTTTGTGTCTCGGATGGCTCCTGCTGAGGTGGCGCAGGGAAGTATCCTCGCTCTTTGGGGGAACCAGCTGAAGGCTGGAGGGGTGAATATCACAGTGGCCGTGACTAGCTCTCAAATGGCCCATGGATAGCCAGAGTGGTGTGGACATGGCCAGGCACGAACCCTTGGTGTTTGGGGACGTCCAGTCCCTGTTGAGTGCACTTGCGACTTTTCTGAAGGCTCAGAACTTGCTGCACAGCCACTACGTGCTGGGCACGCTGCCCGGCTTTATCCACAGATGATCTCCATCCCCAGAGCAGCCGGGGTGGGGCCCACCGTACCCATGTTCCAGGTGGGCAAACAGAGGCAGGGCCAGATTCAAGCCCAAGGCAAGACCGCATTATTAAGAGACACTTCCCTGATTATTGGGAAGTGACTCCAGGTAGCTCAGCAGTCCTGTTCCTGTCCAAGAAGCACCTGGGGTCTGAATTTAGAGCTTTGCCACATGGTAGAGGGTGAGGGCGCTGGATCTGTTGCCAGCTGGGGTTCGTAGCCCGACTAGCAAACTTAACAGCTGTGTGATGTTGGGCAGGTCACTTGACTTCTCTGGCCTTTCTTCCTGCTTTCTTTCTCTTTCTTTCTCTCTTTCTCTCTTTCTTTCTTTCAAGAGTCGATAATGGCCACATCTACTTTGGAGAGTTGGTGTGAGTTTTTAAGGGCATTCTGTGTGATACTTAGAGCAGGGTGTGGCCCTCAGAACGTCATGGGTAAGTGCTCATTGACCCACGGCTGCTGTCGTGGCTGTCACTCCTATAGTAACTGCTGTCGTTGGAACCCTAGTCCCCCCCCCCAAGCCTGGAGGGGCCTCCTCTGTCCCCAGGGCTCCCTGGGTCCGCAGCCTGTGGACAGTATGGGTCCCACACACAGAAGCCTGTGCTTGGAAGATTGCTCTGCTGCCACCAGCTCGATGTTCTCAGTCACTTGTTTGGCGAGGGCCTGGAATATCTGTTTTGCATGGGTCCCACCAATCACTCGGCCAGTCCTGTGTCACCTCCTTATGCGGCCCCGTTGATGGCAGCAGTCAGGCTGCGCCACCTGTCCCTGCAGCCCACAGGTCAGACTATGTGACATCAGCCACACACCAGCCCTGGCCTGAGCCTCAGCGCACAGGGTTCAGGACAGCGGCCACCCGTGTCCAGGCCGGCTATGGTGCACTTGAGGTGGGGCTGGTCCCAACTGAGATGCCCGTGTCATTTTGAAGACTCAGTATTTAAAAAACGTAAAATACCCTCTTGTTGGTCCTGATGGGGATGGTGCTGGATGATGTATTTGGGGAACCTCAGGGTAAATCAGATGCACTATGAGAACGGCGCAGGCCGGGGGGACCAGAAGGTGGGAGGCTTCCTCCGAGGCGTGCATCGGACGCCTGCGCTGCATTTCCGGTGGGCAGCCCCGCCGCAGACCAGTGTCCCCGTGACTTGTCCTGGCTCCGACCTGAACCAGACAGCAGGTGACACGCTGCAGCCCTGGCGCTCAGGCCTGACCCGAGTCTCCCAGTCAGCAGGCTCCGTCCCCCGGGCGCCCGTGTCCTCTCCCTCTCCTTCCTGAGGATGTTCACAGGCCGCGGGGGACGGGAGGAACTCTGAAGTGGGAATCGGGAGGACTCACTGGGGGATCCAGTTAAAATCCCAGATCGCCCTTGGCCCTGCTCCACTCTCGGGGCCGAGAGGCGCGGCCATCAGAGCCTCAGTCCAGGGCTTGAAGCTGACGTTGGCCCTGACAGGCTCAGGGACCTGGGACAGTCACTGCCCTCTCTGGACTCCAGCCCCATCCGTGCGGTAGAGTGGACAGCGCCTGGCGTGTCACACCATTGCAAGGACAGGCTCAGCTGATCAGACGGAGTGCCAGCCCAGCACCTGGCACGTGGGGGCTGTGCCCGGATCCCTGTGTGCGAGATGGGATCCACGTTGTCGAGGAGGACGCACGCAGACTGTGGGGAGGAAGGAACCTTGCTCCGAGTGTCCGTAGACCACATGCAGAGAGGCAGACACGCAGCACGTCCGCGGCCTTACCAAGAACCCGCAGGCACCGGCCCTGAAGAGCAGGCTGAGAACCGCCAGGCAGCTTCCCGTGGCCAGGAGAATGCAGGCGGGACCCCACGGTGTCCTGAGCACCCGCTGCGGGCCCCATTCTGGCCCTGGGAATGTGCCTCTCCAGGTGTGTGCTTTCCAGAACCACCTCCAAGGGCTCCCGGGCCAGCCTCTGCCTCTGAGTGGTCAGTTCCTAAATGGTGGCCTCCTGGGGTCTCCGTTTGGGCACAGAGATTAGAGGCCTCCTCCTCGGCCTCCGTCCAGGGCAGCACTGCCCTCCGGGTTCCCACCTCCATGACGCAGACTCCACTGAACCGAGGGCCTCTGTTGGGTGGATCCGCGTACACACAGACTCAGGGGCTGGAGCAGGCTCGGGTTACCCTCCTGGGCATTTCAGCTCCTCGGAGCTGCGAGGCGCAACCTAGATGCGGTGTCTGCAGACATCCCTGGCTCTTTGGGTCTGTGAACCAGGTGTTCACACATTCACAAAGCCATCCTGAGATGACCAGCAGCAGAGGGGTGGTCCTGGTCCTCCCCAAGGAGCCAGAAAGGAAAGGACTCCTGCCGCGCTGGCCACAGTGGGACCCGCGCTGGGAACACTCAGTCCTCTGGAGCACAGAGAATGTGATGACCTCCGCTGGGTGTGACACACGCTGGGACTGTGCAGAGGACCGGTCACTGTGTCTCATGATGCTGACAACCCTCATCAGGCTGTGCAGTCATCTCACGGGTCTGCTTGTTTATGTTCTGGCTCTTGTGCTGGGAGGGAAGGAAGAGGTTCCCTGTGTGGTCCCGCCTCCCTGCCACCTGGGCCCTCGGGTGGTGAGGAGACACCAGTGCCTAACAAGGGAGGGAGGGAGGAAGAGGGCTCTGAGGACAAGGGAGGAGCAGAGACGTGACCACGGTAAACCATGAAGGATTTTGTGTATAAACCACAGAAACCCCAACCACGGTAACTGCTGAAACTTGGTGGTGAGCGTAGCCAAGTTCTTTCAGCTCACCTGTAGCTGAAAATTTTCATAACAACAAAAAGTGACCAGTGACTTGAGAAACCCAGAAGGGTGACCTCTGACTCTGAATCGAGGGCCAAGAAGGCTTCTCAGAGGACATAACTTGAGGCACCATGAAGAGGTGCAGGCAGTTCAGGGAATGTCGGCAGGAGGCGAGGCAGAAAGGACGCGCGGACAAGAGGACACCCCTCCGGAGGCACAGCCAGGAAGATGGAGGGTGCTGCGTGTCCAGCCAACACCTGGGCTCTAGCCTCGGGCAGCTGGGAGCCTGGGAATGTGCAAGCGCAGGCATCAGTGGACCGCCACCTTTCCTGCCCTAACCCTCCAGTGTGTACACGTCGTCACATGCCGACACCCATCAAGAGCTTTCCGAGAACCATGATCTCACTAAAGGACAAAATAAGGCACCCGCAATCCACCACAAACCACGTGATGTGGACGTCCTCTCAGAGGATTTAAAATAGCTGATGTAAGAACACTCAGTGGACTGCAAGAAAACAGAAATGATCCAAAACTTTATCAGAGAGATTCAACAGAAACATTGACGTCATTTTTAAAAACCTTTGAGTTGAAAAGCACACTAAATGAAACGGAAAACATTATAGAAGGCATTAGTGGCAGAATAGACCAGAAGAATCAGTGACCTTGAAAGTTGGCTATTTGGAAATTTAGTTGGAGGAGAAAAATGTAAAAATACTGAAGAGAAATAAAGCTTATGGTAATTTTGGTATAGCATGTATTGGGATTCAAAAGGGACTTAAGAATGCCAAAGGGGTAGAAAGCTTCCCAAATCCAAAGAAAGTTACAATATTCAGGTACAGAAAGGTCAAAGGTGACTTGTCAGATTCAATTCAATGAAGTCCACATATCATAATCAAGCTCAAACATGAATTCTACTTAGAAATAATGAGATGAACTTCCTGTACATCTTTTTGAAAATATATCCCCAAGAGAAAATCACGTAAAACAACTTGCAATTAAACTTTATTTGATGCCAGATGAGAAATAAATGTTTTTAAAACTGTAATTTTAATATAATACTTATTTGCTTTGCATGTGCAGACCAACAGCTTCTAATACTGTACCAGTTCCTTCACCAACATTTATTTCTAAAGTAACTCAATGGAGGCTAAGATTTCAATTACATTTTTCTTTTATTTGTATATTTACTCTGAAGGTTATTTTTGAAAAATACATTATTTCCATTTGACTCTAGAGGTCATAGGACGCATAGGCCATTATGTAACCAAATGCCTTCTCTTTTTTAAAATAAATTTATTTATTTTAATTAGATATATATGACAGCAGAATGCATTTTGATTCATTGTACACAATTGCAGCACAACTTGACATTTCTATGGTTGTACACAATGTAGCGTCACACCACATGTGCAGTCCCACATGTACCTGGATGTGATGTCCATCTCATTCCACCATCTTTCCTGCCCCCATGCCCCCTCCCTCCCCTCCCTCCCCTTTGCCTAGTCAAAGTTCCTCCATTTTTCCTCCCCCTCCCCATTATGGGTCAGCATCCACTTATCAGAGAGAACATTTGGCCTTTGGTTTGGGGGATTGGCTTTCTTTGCTTAGCGTGATATTATCCAACTCCATCCATTTACCTGCAAATGCCATGATTTTATTCTCTTTTAATGCTGAGTAATATTCCTTTGTGTATATATGCCACAGTTTCTTTATTCATCCATCTATTGAAGGGCATCTAGGTTGGTTTCACATTTTAGCTGTTGTGAATTGAGCTGCTATAAACATTGATGTGGCAGCATCACTATAGTATGCTGACTTTAAGTCCTTTGGTATAGACCGAGGAGTGGGACAGCTGGGTCAAATCATGTTTCCATTCCCGGTTTTCTAAGGAATCTCCTTACTGCGTTCCAGATTGGTTGCATCAATTTGCAGTCCCACCAGCAGTGTGTGAGTGTACCTTTCCCCACATCCTCGCCAACACTTATTGTTGTCTGTATTCTCGATAACTGCCATTCTGACTGGAGTGAGATGAAATCTTAGAGGAGTTTTGATTTGCATTTCTCTAATTACTAGAGATGTTGAACATTTTTTTGTATATTTGTTGGTCGAATGTACACCTTCTTCTGAGAAGTGTCTGTTCAATTCCTTGGCCCATTTATTGATTGGATTATTTGGGTTTTGGGTGTTAAGTTTTTTGACTTCTTTATATATCCTAGAGGTTAGTGCTCTATCTGATGTGTGAGGGGTAAAAATTTGCTCCCATTCTGTAGGCTCTCTCATCACCTAACTGATTATTTCTTTTTCTGAGAAGAAGCTTTTCAGTTTGAATCCATCCATTTATTGATTCTTGATTTTATTTCTTGCACTATAGGCATTTGGTTAAGGAAGTCGGGGCCTAATCCAACATGAAGATTTGGGCCTACTTTTTTTTTCTATTAGGTGTAGGGTCTCTGGTCTAGCTTCAGTGCTAAAGAACAAATTAAGTATAAATAGTAATAACTAAATTAATATGATAAGAGATAGATAAGAGACAATGTCAAAAATGTAAAATAGAATAGCAAAAATTCAAAATGTGGAGAGGAATAGAGTGCAAGTCGGGTTTTTGTTGTTGTCGTTGTTGTTGTTGGTTCTTTTCCTTTCTTTACATCAGTTACTATCACTCCAAAATAGCTTGTCAGAAGATTTTTTTCTGTAAGCCTCCTAGAAACCACAAAGCAAAAATCTCCAATAGACAAACCAAAAATAATAACCCCAAAATCAAAACCCACTACTAGAGAAGCAGAACTTAGCCACAAAGGAAGATGTAAGAGAGGGAGAAATAAAGAAAGCAATAACCACAAGACTAGAAAACAAATCACAAAGTATCTGTAGTAAGCTCTTACCTATTAATAATTACCTTGATGTAAATGGATTAGATTCTCTAATTAAAAGATGAGCAATTGAACAGATTTTTTTTCCGAAGGCCCAACTGTATGCTGCTCACAGAAAACTCACTTCACCTCTAAGGACATTCATAGGCTGAAAATGACGCTGTGGAAAAAGATATTCCATGCCAATGGGATCCAAAAGAAAGTAGAGGTAGAGGGATGTGTACTAGGTAAATAGACTTTAAGCCAAACGCAGTAAAGAAAGACGAGGAAGGGGGAATTCAATCTCTCTTCATAATCAAGGCTCTGAGAAAATCAGGTATAGGAGTAAGATACCTCCATATAACAAAGTTCTTTAAAAGTGAAAGGAGAGGCTCTAAGTAACGATCTCTCCGCTGACATCATAGTGAGTGGGGAAGCTGAGAGCTCTCTCTGTAAGTTTTGGATCAAGACCAGGGTGAGCATGTTCACCATCTACTTCTGGAAGTTCTGGCCAAACAATCAGGCAAAAGGAAGAAAGAAAAAGCATATCCAGATTAGAAAATAGCAAGTCAGATTGTCACTGTTTGTAGGTGACATGGTCTTATACACAGTGAATTCCAAACACTATCAAAAACTAGAACTAAAAAACAAATTCAGCGAAGTTGCAGGATACAATACCAACAAGAAGTCAAAAGCTTTCCTATACTCCAATAGCAGATTACCTACAGAACAAGTCAAGGCAGCAATTTCATTTATAATAACTACCAAAAAATAAAATAAAGTACCTAGAAATAAATTTAACCAAAGAGCTGAAATGTCTCTACAATTAAAACCATAAAACACTGATGAAAGAAATCAAAGAAGACACATGAAAAACAGAAAGACACCCCATGTTTGGGAAAATAAATGTTGTTAAAGTGTTCATAATCCCCAAAGTGATCTGCAAATTCAGTGAAATGCATCATATCTAAATTCCAATGACAGTTTTCACATAGATAGATAAAGCAATCCTAAAATTCACATGGAAACACACACACACACACACACACACACATAGACAAAACGATCTTGAACTAAAGAACAAAGCAGGAGGCATCCCATTACCTGACCTCAAAACGTGCGACAGGCCTGGGGTGAGGCTCCGTGGTAGAGCTCGTGTGTACAAGTCTGAAGCCCAGCTAGAGGGGCAGGCGTGCGTGCGCGCGCGCGCGCGTGTGTGTGTGTGTGTGTGTGTGTGTGTGTCTATGAAGCGTTACCATACCTCTGGAATGAAAACAGCACAGTGCTGACATAAAAACAGACAAACACATCAATGGAACAAGATGCAGGGCTTAGAAGCGAACCCCTGACCTACAGCCAGCTGATCTTCAGCAGAGACCTGAGAACACTCCTTGGGGACGGGATGTCCACGTGCAGAAGAATGAAGCTTTTCCCCCACCACCACCATATTAAACACACACCCACCCACTCAAAAGGGATTGAAAACTTCAGTGCACAACCTGAAACTATAGGAAACTCCTAGAAGAAACGTAGGGAAACGCTCGGGACCTTGGAGCAGGCAAGGATATTTCTTTATAAGACTCCCCAAAGGATCGGAAACCAAAGCAAAAATAGGCAAACGGATGACACCAAGCTAAAAAGCTTCCGCAGAGCAAGGGAAGTCCCGGGTGGAGTGAAGCGACAGGCTACAGAACACGTGAGGACATCGCAGATGTGCACTTGACACGGGGCTTCTACCCACCGTGTATACGGAACTCGAATAACTCAATAATAGAAAAGTAAAATTCAACTAAAAAATGGAAAACAGACCTCCATAGACACTTCTTAAAAGATGACCGACAAGTGGCCAATGGTATCTGAGAAGATGCCCAACATCAGGAACCTCGGGGCAGTGTCAGAGAGAACCACGTGAGTCTCTGAAGGCCTTCAGACCCCAGCAGCCTTGTGGCTACCTAGCTAGCTCCGCCCTCGCGGCTGTGTGTTCACGTGCAAACAGCAGAACCCCTCGGAGCCTGTTTCCTTACCTGAAAGATGGGAATAGGAGTAGACAGAGGGTGTGTGAGAAGCCTGCAGTCCTTAAGGAGGAGGGTCTCGCTGGTGACAGGCGCAGGATTTGCGCACTTGGCAGTTCCTAGAGCGTGCAGGTGGCCTCCTTTCTCTGGAAGGGAGCTGTGGCTGCTCCCGCCACACCGACTCTGTTTGCAGGTGGCTGGTCCTTCCCATGGAGCACGCGGTCCCAGAGAACAGAGGGCGACCTGTGCCGGCTCACCCCGGGTTACCAGGGCTTGGTGTGGGTGCTCAGTGGACATTTAGGGAACCCAACAGAAGCAGGACCTTCGGGGGCGTGGGCCGGGGCGGCTCTCGCAGCACCTGGGGGGCACCCCGCTGGCCCAGGTTCTGTGCTGCTCTCCTGCTTCCAAACGAGACCTGAAATCCAGCCCCCACCTGGCCACGCACCTCCTTCCCGTGGGTTTCCCACACGGAACCGAGGCTCCATGTCCCTCCCATGCCGAGGACTTCCACTTGCCACTGCGCCTGGTCTTTCTGCTCACAGATGGGTCTCTACCTGCCCCCGGCGGCCTCTCCTGAGTGTCTGGTGTGAGCTCACCACGTCCTGCCCACGGAGCCTGGGCCAGGAGGACCCCGAGTCGGCCGCAGGAGGGTAGGAGGCCGGGGCCCACAGCTTCGCTGTGGACCTGGGCCTTCGGGCTGGTCGCAGGCCACTGCGGGTGCCCTTCCTGACAGGCCATGGAGGAAACGCCTCCCCCAGGCCAGAGAGGTCCTGGGAGCAGAAATCCCACGGGGCACTTTTCCTGCGGCTCCGGGTTCATCCTGGACCTTCCCAAACTGAGGGCCTCCTGAGCTTGTGGGCAGCTTCCTTCCTCCCATCCTGCAGACGAGGAAGCCGTGGGGGGGAACAAGGCCCCAGAGTCACCAGGATAATATCTATCCCGGCTCCTGTTCCTCTCAGCCGCCCCTCAGCCTGTTTCCAGGAGCGGTCCCCCTCTCTCCTGCCCCCAGGGGCTGAAGACTGTCTCTCACCCCAAGGGGCAGGAGCAGGGAACCCTGCGGACCGGGAGGGTGGGCTGGCGCCCAGGCTGCACCGAAACCAGGACGGGCTGCTGGACGGGTGGGGAGGGGTGGGGAGGGAAGACGGCAGCGATAAGCTCCGTCCCAAGGCCATCCGTCAGTGCCCATGAATGGGGCCCAGTGAGCCTTCCGCAAAGGCCCAGGGCTCGGCTTTATTGGTTGTCATGGCAACCCCTGGCCTGGACAGCAGAGCCACCCTTGGCCAAATGTATCTTTGTGCCCCTGGAGTCTGCAGGAGAGCTGACTGTTGGGGCTGCCGCGGGAAAGGAATGTCCTGAGAGCCTGCCAGTGCTGTCTCAACCGAGGTAGGGCCCTGAGAGGGAGCACTCGGAGGCCCCACAGAGGCCCAGGGGCTCACTTCTGGCCACGATGCAGGCAGGACTTCCCTCTCACGGGCCTGGGAAGCCGCACAGGAACAGGACACCCTGGGCACAGCACATCTGTCAGGCGTCCAGCACTGCTTCAGGGCTGGGGACACAGCACCGACTGAGCCCCAGGTCTCGTCCACCCTCTGCTAGCTCGGGAAGTGGGCTCATGGGCCCATTTTACAGACGAGGAGACTGAGGCACAGGGGTGACTTCACATGCCTGACGTCACACAGCTGGTAAATGCGGAGCCGGCAGAGGCTGCTCTGGGGTGTGCTTCTTTTGAAGGATGCAAACATTTGAAAGATGGCAGGTGGAAGCGAAGGAAGAGAGGCCGCTTCATGTCCAGTGCCCCTCACGGTGTGTCCCCCAGGGGCCATCCCGGCTTCCTGAGTTGTTTGACTTTTCAAGGCCAGACCCACCCCTTCCAGGGCCTTGGGGTCACACAGGGGATGTGAGGGCCCAGGGGTCCACGGTTCTTCTCCCCTCCAGAACCTCCCGGGCGGGGCAGGGCTCATGCCTGGGAGACTCAAGCTGGGGTGCTGTGGGAGTCCCTACCTAGCTCCACGTGACGGTCAGGTGTGGTCAAGGCTGCGAAGCTCTGGCCTGTGAGCCCTCAGACAAGCCCAGTAAACTTCTGAGCCTGTCATTCAAGGCAAATCCTGCAAATGCCTGAGATGACTGCGAGGAGCGGCCCCTGTGGTAGGTGAGAGTAAACGGCAGCAGGCATCCTTACTACTGCTGACCTCTCTCCCGGGCAAAATGGGTGGACCTCTCCCCTTTTACCCGCCTGCCTCTCATCTTATTGATTTAGACATTGAACTCCGCCTCCTCGAGATCCCACCCCACCCCAGCTCCCTATGCACTAGGCAGATAAGAGGAAGCGGGAGAACCCATTAGCATTTTAATTAAAGGCAGGGGATGGGGAGAAGTGGGTGGGACTGAGGAGTCCACTATCTGCCCAGAGCAGGGTTTTCCACTTGTCTTGCTGGAGACACACAGAACAAACAGAACTTACTGCAGATCCAGAGCAAGGCCAAAACCAAAATCACCCTCGCTTGCCCTGGACCCTGGCCATTCCATTCTGTTTACTGTGTGGATGGACTTAAGGTTCTCTTTCAGATCTGATCACTTAGAGGAAAAAGCCCCCACTGGGCGCCAGGCTGTCTGTGACACCTCACACCTGCTGGTGGCAGAGGCTTGTCTCTCATGCTCAGGGCCTGGGCTTGATCCCCAGCACCGCGTGAGGAGAGGCCAGGCGGGGCGGAACCTGGGGACTCTGTGCTGTCCCTTTAAGTCACTTTTCTGTTCTTTCCTGTCACCTTTGTTGCAGCAGATCAAAGAAGAACCTCAACTAAAACTGTTTAGAAAACAAGTTGATTTTAAGAAAAACTCTCAGTGATCACAAGTTGCGGAGAAAAAGTCGAGTGCTGCGTTAAGAACAGGCCTGGGGGACGCGGGGAGATGGGAGGTTTCACAGGTGGGGACAGTGGGCAGCCAGCCTGCTTTCCTTTCAGATCTGGGGGTTTCTCCGTCACCTCGTAGTCACAGCTTCACGGTGAGCCAGGAGCCTGAAAGCAACCCCCTAAGACTGGGCTCTTCCTGGCCCCCCTCCCCACTTTCCAGATGTGCAGATCCCAGGTCATGGGATGGCAGAGGGCCTGGTGGGGGGGCCGGGGAGACGCTAAGGCCACTCTGGACAGGAGCAGGGTCGGGAGCAATGTCCTGAGAGTCCTCCACATGCTTCCAGATGGTTCTCAGGGTCAGAGTGTGGCCCAACACACACGTTCACACCTGAGGAAACTGAGACCAGCAGAGGAAGGGTCTTTGGTCTCTGGGACAGACAAGGGCTCCGACCTTTGTGATCAGAGAATGCCCTTACTCCAGGCCCCACTCACGGCCGGCTCTCCTCTCCTACAAAAGCCGAGGGCCAGCTCCACACATCTTTTTATTTTTTGTTGAGATAAACATAACAAGTTTAACTACTAAACCACTTTAAATGGATAATTTGGTGACACAATGTCATCCAGCCATCATCTCTATCTCGTTCCGGAATGTTCCATCACCCGAGTCGGTTCCCCCCCGGATCCAGCAGTCCTGCCCTATCTGCCCTCCCCAGCCTCTGGCGGCCTGTACACTGTTCTGGGAGTTGCGTGTGAATGGAATCAGGCCACGTGTGCCCTGAACATCTGGATTCTCTCACTGGGTGACTCATCACCATCATCAGGCTTCTTCCCTCCCACCAGCTCCCGCCATTCCAGCCCTCCAGCAACCCCTGAGCTCACGTGACCCCCGCATCTCGTGGACATGCCAAGTGCATATCCCCTGCCCCACCAGGCAGCCTGGCTGAGCACAGACCCTCTGGATAAGAACATCTGGGACCCTCCCCCACTGACAGGTGGGACTGGCTCTGTTCCTGGGGACCGGATTCCAGCCAGTCCTGTCCCCAGCTTCCCTCTGCACCCATGACTTCACATCCCCCTGCATCTCTGCACCAAACCCTCACACCCCTGAGCCTGTGCTCCTACGACCCCTGGAATGTCCATGGAACAGCTCAGGGACACCTCCCTGGCATCCTACCCCTGGCCAGAGGGATTCTCTCCACCTTGCCTCAGCACCCTGTTCACAGGGCCCAGAGTGGGGATTCCTCTCTGTCTCTCACGTTGACAGAGAGCTGCACAATTCTTATGTTTGTGTCTTGCCAGGTTATTTTAAGAATTTAAGGACAGGCTGGAGAAAGCAGCCTAGTACATTCAATTCTCCCACTTCCCCCGCCCCCAGTGGAGTCCCGGCCACTCAGTGATGAGCTTCAGAAGGAGAGCAGTGTTTTCCAACCTCCATTCTCCGCACCTAAATGACAGGGCCTTGCCTCTAACAGGGGCCTAATTAACTGATGAGTGAATTAGTGGGTGACAAAATGAGTGGACAACAGCCTCCTTTCTTAGGATTTGAAACACTTTGTGTTAAGAATTAATGTCTGATGGAGATCACGTTTTGTTATAAGGTCAGTTTCAACCTCAGGCCACCAAAATGTCACATGTCACCAAGATAAGTTTTCCAGTATGACATTCTGCAGTTGCAAGTGTGCTGTGCGGATGTGGCTCTCGCTTGTGCAGAATATTCAAATGTTAACGCTCAGACTCTCCCCAGATTCTCGAGTTTTTAAAGATGTACTTCATAGAAAGGGAACTGTGGGGAGCCTCGGTCATGGCGTTTGAGACAAAGGGCTGGAGGTGAGAGACGGCAAGTGCGCCTTCTGTGTACGCTGCTAAGTTGCCAGGCTGGCGTGGAGCTGCATGTAGCAGAAGAGATTTTTAAGAATCCATTAAATCGTCAAGAGGGGAGTGTGATTCCTCCGTCCGCTCATGGCCACACTTTCCTAGCCTACCTTTTCCCTGCCAAAATTTTCTCTGGTGAAAAAGAAAGAAAATGTACTCGCTGCACGACGGCAGTTTTACTCCTGCAGCCCCGTAGCTGCTGCAGCTAGAGGAACTTAACTTAACCCCAAAGCGAAATCAAGGGCTTTGGGGTCGACAGCCCGGGCAGCCCTCTGACGGTTCCTTTTCTGCCCCGAGATGCCTCTGTGCCAGAGGGTGGGGCAGATGAGGGTGGGCAGTGCCCTGCAGAGCGCCTCACCCACAGGCCTCAGGCTGGGTCCACTTTCACCCTGGAGGAAGGAGCCAGCGTCTCCCGGGCACAGCGCAGCTGGTTCTGGGGCCGGACCTCCGCCTGCAGAGGGGACACTGTTGCTGAGGACTATCTTGAGCTCCCTGCTGGCTTTACTGGCCTGCAGTGGAAGAGACACTGTCACTTGCATCCAAGGTCAACTTGACCTTGGCCTTGAGATACCTGGGATGGGGTGACCATCCCAATTTGCCCAGGACAGTCCTGGTATCCAAATGGAAAGCTTCACATCCTGAAGCTCTCGGTTCCAAGCCAACTGGGACAGTTAGTCACGCTGGGGCTGTTCAGCCTCCAAAATGGGCCACCAGATGCTCACTGGGTGCCCAGTATCACCTGGGAACAGGGCAGTGGCAACTCTCCGCTCCTCACACTGTGATGCCTGGATGTCTGCTCTGAGTCTGTCCATCTTGCAGAGCACAGGCCCGTCCTCACCCACAGGGGGTCTCCAGCCAGCTCTGTCCACTTGCTTTCTTTTCCCATCCAGAAAATGGGCAGTCACCCCTACATGTGGGTTCGGAGTGTAGCACAGCTCAGATGAAGAGGCGCTGAGTTAAAGTGTCTCGGCAGCACAGCACGGGCTCGGACTAAGGTGAATATTTAATAGCAAAGGGTTGGTGGTCAGAACCTTCTCCACAGCTGGGGAGAGGGGAGGTGAGACCCACAGCCCGCAGCATGAACTCTTTGTGGGCCTCAATCTGGGTTTGTGGTCTCTTTCAGGGCAGCAGCCAGTGAGGGGTCCCTGTTCTGGAAGGAGGGGTCATGGCCTTCATGCTGTTCACCCGGCGGCTGGTCTGCAGCTCCCAGCACAAGCACCGCTTGCTAGTGCCAGGTAAGCCCGGGTGGGGGGGCAGGCTGGCAAGACCTGGTCCTGGGGCGGGGAGACACTGTGGGTAAAGGACCAGGGTTTGAACTCTGCTCTCTTCCCCGCTGAGTGCTATGCAGTGTGACAGGCTCTAGTGAAGCTGGGTGGCAGTGGCAGCCATCGATGGCCTGTGGCTGCAGCATCCCTGTCACAGGGCCCTTGACTTCAGCCCGGGGCAGGTTCTCCAGGTCGCGTGTGCTCTGTGCCGTGCGCATCCTGGGTGAGCGTCCAGACAGCCACCCCCTTGCTCCCCTTCAGTACAGGAGTCCGGGGATCACGGGAGAGTCGACACTTGGTTATAAACAGGCTTCACGTGGGGCCTTGGCACCCCTGCAGGCTGATGGTAGTGTTCTGAGCGTGTTTACCCAGCCGGGCCAGGCCGTGATGGGCGGTAGTTAGTACATTCATCAGCTTCGCATCACTGCCGTGAGTCACCTGAGACCGTTTTGGTTGCAATGTCTGCTGGTCAGGTCTTGGAAAGTATCAACGTTCCTGGTTAGAATTCACGTTAATTTGGGTCTGCCCCACTTCGGTTTTCCTGCCCCTGAGAGGTTGAAGTCAGTGGATCTTGGATGCTTAGGGTGTGGGGGCTGAGGGAGGTCTGAAGCAGGAGTCTGCACCTGCCCCATGGGACAGGTGTGCACAACCTGGCTTGCGTTGGCCCTGGCTGCTGGGCCTGCCCTCTCCTGCCTGGACCTCTGCTCCTGTGCTCCAGGACAAGGGCTTGACTTCGCTGGTACACGAGCACTAACCAGACTCCAGACTCCTGCTCAGATTTCACCAGTGGGTCAACCTAGTTTCCCACATTGCCTTAGTTGTCAGGTATCGGGATCAGCTTTTTGTTACTATGATGAAGAATCTGATGGGGGCTACTTATGAAGTGCAGAGGTTTCTTTAGCTCACAGTTTTGGAGACTGAATGTCCAAATGGCATGGTGCAGACTCTAGTCTAGCAAAGGCCCTGTAGGGGATGGCGAATGGAGGACGGTGGGTGACGGTGGCAGAGTGCACCTGAGGATAATGGTCACATCACAAGCCAGCCAGCAGAAAGAGCTGGACGGGGCCAGCTTGCTCCTTTTCTGACAGCCCTCGAGAGAGAGCTGCCTCAACTCCTCCTGGGAAGCACCCCAGAGACCTAGAACCTCCCCTGGCCCCAACTCTTAGAGGTTCACCGCCTCCCAATAGCACCCCTGGGGACGGAGCTCCCGGTACCTGTGCCTTCTGAGGAGGACAACCTGTGTTCACACCAGCCCCGGGTCTGGCCCCGCTGCTCTGCCGTGTTCCTGCCTTTCCTGATTCTCCTCGAGCCCGATGGTTTTGAGGAGTCATTAGCAGGCTCCGAGGCAGCTTCTGTCTTGTGTACTTACAAAAGAAACATCTTAATGTTGACCCAGAAGTATGTTAAAATAATCCCAACCCCAGAACAGGCGGGCCAGGCACCGTGTGTCCCAGTGGGAGAGTCGCGGGCATAGACCGCAGGCCTCGTGCCGTGCCAGCTGCAGAGGGCACCCCCTCTGGGGCCCCTCTGGGGCTCCAGCCTGGGACAACGTGGCACCATCTCTCAAGGTCATTCTCAAGGACATCTGAGCCCTCCCAAAGGGTCCCGTGGAAAGGGTCCTGGGTTAAGACTCACAGGAGCCCCAGTTCCGCGGGCCTGACCTGGAGTCCAGCCCCAGCCTGTTTTCTCCTGGCACAGAGACGCTGCCTGTCTCACAGGTGCCTGGCCTCGGAGGAAACGCCTCCCGTGAAAGCACTTCCTGTGAGTCTGCGTGGGGTGGGGGTGCCCAACACCCACTTTGCAGCACAGAGACGAGGCCCCCAGCACGGGGAGGAAATGGCCAAGTCCCCGCTCTACCTGTGGGTGTCCTGGGGGAGTCGCATCTTTCTGAGCGCACGGTGCCAGATTCAGGAAGCCACACAGCAAGACACTGGCCTTTCCTTTTGGCCTTCAACTTGGCCTACCCAGTGGGCGGCGCAGAGGTGCTCTCTGTAAACAGTCCTGGGAGAGAGCGGACCGCGTGCCTCGGGCACCTCGGGCGGGCGACAGGGGGACGGGGCTCTGAGGGAAACCCCACAGGACTCCTGCTGGGTTTTCACCCCCAGCCCCCGTCGCAGCCCCCACGGCAGAAGGACCTGAACGCGGACACTCGGTGACTTGCCCTGGGACAGCAAGTGGCTGAGCCAGGCTTTGGGGGAGCCAGTCGGGTGCCAGGCCCTGTGTGCACGTGACGATGGCCGCAGGTTTAGCAGCCTGAGGTGGCCCGTGCTCACAGTCGAGGGGCTGGGTTCAGTCCCTGGAGGCTGCCGTCAGGAGGCGACCCTCCGCCCTTGATGCTCAGACGTCTAGCGCAGCTCCAGAGCTGGCGGCCACCTGCGCAGAGCAAGGGAGGCGCGGGGGGACCCACAGGCTGTCTGGCCTCACGGTGGGGGAGGCTTCTCTGTGGCCTCTCTACCCACGGGGCACCGTGAAGCAGGAACATGATGGTGGTTAGTGGCTGGAGGGACTGTCCCCAATACCATCATTTTGTGGAAAAAAAAACCTTTTTTTAATTGTGACCTTATATTGATAAATAGTGTACAGAGACGGGGAGACTGGGCCTCAGGGGTCAGGTCTGGGTAGAAAATTCACAGTATCGTATCCTCAACGAGCTCATGCGAGCATATAAGGGGCACAGAAGATGCTTTTAAAAAGAAAAGCAGAGCCAACAGCTCCAGCTGGACTTGACCTTGGGTTCGGCCAGACTCGCCTGTAGATCTTTGCCTTTCGGTAAAGTGACATTCTCTCAGTTATACAATTGAGAGGACATTGAAAATGCTCAGTCCTGCTTTATGGGTGGGAGTCAAGAATCAACTCTTTGGGCTGGTGTGGCCACGGAGGGCCATGACCTTCACTGTCTGACCCAGAGGGCTGACCTGTGTCCGTCTCCTGTCTCAACAGCACCCTCTGCCTTCCCGCTGTGCTCTTTCTTATGAATGAAGCCAGAGCATTCCATGTCACTGCAAATTTGCTTCTCGTCGCTTCTCTGTGCTTCTGAAATGAGGAGAAGTAGGTTGTTTTGTGTAGATGTTTCACTTCAAAGGTCAAAGAAAGGAAAGAGGCAAAAAAATATCCATTACCTTCACAGTATCCAAGAAAGAGGGCAGCACACTCATCTCCAGCTCAGCCACTTGCTAGCTAAATTTTAGCAAATTAGTCAGCTTCTGTGAGCCTCTTCTAGGACATGAGAACAGGGTCGTGAGGGTGGAGTGGGATAGTCCACGTCACCCACTTAGGATGATTCCTGGGACATTCACCCCGTGGGATAATACACACAGGACATCTGCTTGTGTGACTTGGTAGAGGGAGTTCAAGGGAAGGTTTCCCTGAGGCTCCAAACTTTGTTCTGTTCTCTTATGGGGTGGGGCATTTTTGTCATTATTATAGAACATTCATTACAGTGTCATTTGGTCATTTTCCACATCAAAAGCCAAAATGAAACACAGAAGGAAGGGCAGAAATACCGGGGTTGTCAATTGGGGGGTCCCCAGCTGGCTCTGCTACTCACTAGCTGGGTGACTTTGAGAAGTCACTTAATCGCTGTGGCCCTCCTCCCAAGGGAGTTGTGGATTCTCCCACCCAGGAGATAGCCTGGGTGGGGCCTGCCTAGCACACAGTAGGGCTGACTCTGTCCATTTCCCCCCTTCTCCAATTGCACAGTTGCCAACAAATTATCAGGCTCTGACTTTCAGGGTCTCTGCAGGGCAGTCCCCTGCCCTCCTCCTTCCTCTGCGCACAAAGACTCGGCCTGCAGCAGGAGCTGACGCCATAATTCATAACGTGCTGCACCCACCGGGCCCCAGCATCCTGCAGCCCAGAGCCCCGTTGGCTGGTCCTGGCCGCTCTGCCCAGCTCCCCTGCCTCCTGCTTGTCTGCCTCGGGTCCTCCTGTCTGCAGCTCCACACCCCAGCCCTTCTTCCAGGACCCACCCAGGGCAGCTCTGGTGCACCCTGCCTCACCCTCTGGCCCACATGCCCACCCCGGGCCCCAAGAAGCCTGAGCTACAACCTGACACCAAGACAATTTCTGGGGAACATAAAGGACTCTGTGTCCTCGTGGGGTCAGTAGTTCATTGTGAATGCTTCACCTGTCCCCTTGGTTAGAAAGGAAACAGCTCAACGCTGGTGAAGGACTGTCTTCACCAAAATACCCCTCTCTGCTTTACGGGGTCACATTGGCAACCCCAAGTTCCGCCAGGGAGGAGACACAGTTAATGTAAAAAGATCATCCGTGCACCCCACGACTTTAACCCTCTTCTAGCAGAATAGACTCTTCAGGAATTTCGTTTTTTAAGATGAAACAGAAGAAAATAAAGGCTGTTTTCTTCATGCTTAAATCAGTGCAGTGCTGTTTTTTTAACTAGACTTTATGTTCAAAAGGCTGCATTATATTGTGGAATTAATTCAGAAACTTTGATATCCAAAGCAATCATAGAAAATGAAGAATGAATTTAAATGTTCCTAAAAATCGCGGCGCTGTGTGGTTTGACACGCCATCTGTGTGAGTGTGTGTGTGCGTGTAGGAAATCCTAGCGGGTTTCTCCCCCCTTTTCAGTGCTGGAGACCAAACCCGGGCAAGCTCTGCTCCACTGAGCTCCCTCCAAGCCCCTGACATTTTCCTATAACCTCTCTGAACCTTGGTCTCCTCTTCTGGGTAGCGGAGGCGAAGAGATAGAGCTGTTACATGTATGCGCACGCTCATGGGAGAAAGGTCATCACCCGGGTGATTTGTCGAAAGTGTCTGCTGATCCCCTCGTCTGGTATGATTATGGTGGCAAAGGCCACCCCAGGAAGAGGAACTAGGCTTTCTCAACTAGCAAGCACATACCAGGAAGGCAGGTGGAGAGAGAGACGGAACCCGAGGGCCACTCCAAGTCCTTCGGCCCTTATCCGGGTCCAGCCCAGGTGCCTGTCACTCAGGAATGAGCAGGGCGGGCTTGAGGCCACCCCCTGTGTTTCAGCCACACACTGAGCCAAAGCACCTCAGTGACTCACCCGGGAACGTAACACCCTCTGGAAGTTCACGTGGAAAATGTGAAATGGCTCCAGACAAGTGACTTGTGACAAAGACTTTTTTTAAAACAGAAACCATCTGTTACCTGGGGGCCACCTTGATTTAGAAAGTTAATTATTCTCTCCTGGTGGATTTCTTTCTTTTCTTCTTTTTTGAGACGGGGGTCTCACTAGTTGCCCAGGCTGGTCTTGAACCCCCGGGCTCGAGTGGCCCTCCTGCCTCAGCCTCCTGACTAGCTGGGACTCCAGGTGCAGCCACTACACCCAGGTTTCCTTCTGGGTCGTTTTGAGGGTCACAGCTGGGGACACAGCTGGGGACAGAGACACCTGAATGCAGTGATCAGTGGCCAAAGGTGCCCCTGAGCACCCTATAGAGCCAAATGGGACAGCAAAGAGTTACCCAACCCAAGTAGAGCCGAGGCGGATTAAATGGTGACTAAACTTTTACAAAATCTAGGTAATTTTTATCATTCATCTTTCATGTGCTAATACTATTGGGCATCTTCCTGAGCCCATTTGTATTCAAAATTTCTACCTCAAACAATAGGGGCATAAATATTGCATGCGGTGGTTGGCTATGTTGATTGTACTTAGCTGCCCTCTAGCTGTGCACGCTTAGGTTGTTGCTCCTTTATTGTGGCCGTAGACAATACTCTATGAATACTTTTAGAGGACGTCTCCTTAAGGGACAGGACTCTGGTGTCCACTCACCCTCACTGCACTAGGGCAGGAGCTGCCTGTTTGCGCGTAATTTCAATGACATTGACTTTTCCCATTTGTGACATCTGGGTGCTCTTGCAGTGCCCAGCTCTGTCCTGACTGAGCGTTGTGGGGCAGCTGGCCAGGCTGAGGCTGAGGTCTGGTTGGGACCTTGGGCATCTGCTGGGGCAGAGCCTCATCACCAGGGGTCTCTTCTTTGTTTGCTGCAGGATCCAGATACATCAGTCAAGCTGCAGCCAAAGTGGACGTTGACTTTGATTATGACGGGCCCCTGATGAAGACAGAGGTCCCAGGCCCCAGGTCTCGGGTGAGTCCAGCACACCTGAGTGGTTTGTGGGGGTAGAGGGAGGGGGACCCAGGAGGCAAGAACACAGAGGAGCTCAGGGGCCTTCGCTGGCTGCCTTCTGACAGCTCCTACGAAAATAAACTAGGCCACTCCACACAGGAGGTAAGGAAGGCTCCAAGAGACGGTCCTTATCTGCTGCCACAATAATGCTGCACGCAGACCTGCAGGAGCCCAGGAGCACACAGCAGGCAGACGGCTCCTGTGTTTGGGGCTGTGCGGGGGCTGGGCAGTCGGCTCTGCTGACTCCCCTCCAGGCCGGGGACAGCTGGTCTTGGGCTGATGCAGGGTAGTCTCACCTGGGGTCACTGCAGTGGCATGGCTGTACGGCATGTGTCCCACCCTCCAGCAGACTGGACTGGGCTTGGTCCCCTGTGCTCAGTCTGCTGAGGCCTGGGCTCCACTCAGGCTCACGGGTACTTCCACCTGACGTCCTCGCCAGCCTGTGACTCTGTGCTCTGGGTCTAGATTCAAAGGCTGGACAGGACATCAACAACAGGGGAAGAATGTGGCAATATAGAGACATGGGGCCTAGATGTTCAGAGCCTTGAACTTGAACTTGAACTTCAACTTGAAGGACAAGGAAGGAGGCACAGAACAATGGCATAACCCTTTGTGATGCAAATTTACCTTTTCTTTGTAGATTTTGCAGATTTTCTCCAGTCATTTTTCTTGGAGTGTCTATACACCTATTGTAATTGTAACTCCTTTATGGATTCAGAAATCTCTGTATGAGTATAAATGATTAGTTATTTGGGAGAGAGTCTTGCTAACAAAAGGAGAGACTTCATCATACATGTTTCTATCGGGAGATGGATCCTAACTTCATAATAGCAAAGCACTAGAATGATTTCTCATATTCTTGTCAGTAATATTATTTTATATTTTTGCATGGAAATATATCATTTTAAAACATTAATTGCTGAAATTTGTTTTATGTAGAATTACTTTTGGAACTGAGATGTTTGTCATATCAAAGCAACAATTTCTAATTCCCAGTTTCTACGTAGAGTTTTTGGAATGTTTGGATTATAATTACAAATGGTTATTTGATAGGCAAAATAATATTTTAGTTGATTTTATTTTCTATTCCTAATGAAGTGTGAAAGGCGCCGGTAGCGGCGGCGGCTTCTTCTTCTTCTTCTTCTCCTCCTCCTCCTCCTCCTCCTCCTCCTCCTCCTCCTTCTTCTTCTTCTTTTCATAAAAAAGGAATCCATGTTTTGGTGGACACTAGATAAATACTTTCCTTCAGCTTAAATTTTTTTGTTAAATATTTAGTTTCTTTTATATTCCAGGTATCTAAATCTCACCTGTTGTAATTTAACTGGGTAATGGAAAGGTTTCCTGCCAACTATTTATATTAAGTAATTTAAAATTATTTATAATATTGATGACTAACTAATAAACTACCATGGTACTGGCAAGAGAGGGGAAAGCAGGACAGATTTCCCAGCTGTTCTGGCAAGAGTGTGTTTGCCTGACGCCCTTGTCCTTCTCCCCTGCAGAAGTTGATGGAGCAGCTGAACGTCATCCAGGTGAGTGGGGCCAGGTAACGCGGCTTGCTTCTTCTCCACCACCTCTCAGCCAAGGGGCGTAGCTTACTCTGTGCTGGACTCGACTCTGTTCTAAACCTCTTTTCTAATTGCCCTTGTGATTTCCTCTTTGACCCATTGATTATTTACATCCTGTTTAATTTCTACATTTTTGTGAATTTCCCAATTTTTTGTTATTCATTCCATTCCTTTGTGGTTGGGAAACATTCTGTGCAAGATCAACCCTTTTAAATGTGTTGAACGTCTTGGATGAGCTGCCATGGTGTGCTCTGGAGAAGTGTCCCTGCATGTGGTCTTCCCTGGAGAAGTGCCCCTGCATGTGGTCTTCCCTGGAGAAGTGCCCCTGCATGTGGTCTTCCCTGGAGAAGTGCCCCTGCATGTGGTCTTCCCTGGAGAAGTGTCCCTGCATGTGGTCTTCCCTGGAGAAGTCTCCCTGCATGTGGTCATCCCTGGAGAAGTGTCTCTGCATGTGGTGTGCCCTGGAGAAGTCTCCCTGCATGTGGTGTGCCCTGGAGAAGTGTCCCTGCATGTGGTCTGCCCTGGAGAAGTGTCCCTGCATGTGATCTGCCCTGGAGAAGTCTCCCTGCCAGCCTGAGGGGGAGGTGCCATCTGCTGGGCTGCCGGGGGCAGTGTCCTGCTGATGTTTGTTGGACAGCTGCTTTTTTAGAGTGTTGCTCAAGTCTCCTGTTTCCTTGCTCATTTTCTGCCTAGCTGTCCTAGCCTTATTGGATGCTAGGTATTGAAGTCCACAACTATTTAAAGAGGAACTGTTTCCCTTCAACTCTGTCCATTTTTTCTTCATGTGTTTGGGGGCTCTGTTGTTTGGTGCAAATATGTTTATAATTGTTGTATCTTCTTAGTGGATTATTCCTTTATCATTATAAAATGTCTTTCTGTAGTAACTTTTTTCTTGTTGTTTTCTAGTCTGTTTTGTCTGGTTCCAACATAAGCCCATCAGGCTTTCTTATGGTTACTGTGTGCATCATATATCTTTTCCATCCTTTCTCTTTAAACCTATTTATGGTCTGGAATCTAAAGTATGTCCCCTCTAAATAGCATGCCGTTGCTTCTTTTCACCCAGTCTGGCGACCTCTGACCTCTGGTTGTACTGTTTTTAATCTATTCACAGTTAATCTATTCACAGTTTAATCTATTCACACATAATTGCATTTACGTTTCCCATTTCACTTTTTGTTCTCCATGTGTCTGGTGTATTTTGTTGTTGTTGTTGTTCCTCCATCTTTATTTTACTGGTTTTTGTTGGGTTGGTTTTGCTTTAGAGCGGGGGTATGCATCAGATGAATATTTTCCTCCATAACCTTTTTATTTCTTTAATGTTCACTATTTATTTCTAGTTTTCTTAGTGGCTGCTGTAAGGTTTACTACATGTATCCTAACTTCTTGGAATTCTGTGTTAGATTTATATTTCAGCCTTTTTCATTGTGATATCTGAAACATATAGAAAAATTCACAAAATACAAAAGTCACAACTTTAAAAAACTATTAAAGCAAGCCACCCATGTAGTTACTCCCAGAGCAAGAAATGCAGCCTTAGAAGCACCCAGAAGCACCTTGCATGTCCTCAGGATGGCAGAACATAGTTGACTTTACCGATTCGGGCTTGTTCCTGAAGACTAAGCCCTCGGGGGCCGCCGTGAGCCTGAGTGAGTTTCTTCTTCCCCCAGAATGCAGAGGCTGTGCATTTTTTCTGCAACTACGAAGAGAGCCGAGGTAACTACCTGGTGGACGTGGACGGCAACCGCATGTTGGATCTTTATTCCCAGATCTCCTCTGTCCCCATAGGTAAGAGCTGGAGAGTCGGTCCTCAGATGTCCTTCCTCTCTCCCTCCCTTCCTCCCTCCTTTGCCCTCAGCCCTCCGCTTTAGATGCTCCTCCCAGCAGGCCCATCCCTCAAAGTCAGGAGGGAGTAGTGTGCGGAGGGCATGTTACGGGCACATCGTTCCCCATCCACCCCTCCCCACACCCCCAAAGGTATGGATCAACATCCCCACTTTTCAGATAGGAAAAGAAAGCTTGGAGGTGGCAGCTTGGAGAGGAACCCCCGCTAGGCGGTGAACCAAGTCTGTGTTTGTGGCCGGTGTGCACAGACCCCTGTCTTGGTCTGGGATTCCTGGAGGAACAGCCAGACGCAGGAGTGGTGTTCCGGTCATCTGCTAAGGGGCAGCCTTCAGGGGAAAGGAGAGGAAGGGGACAGTGTAGGGCAGGGGGAAGCTAAAACTGAGGGTTCTCTCCTATAGCCTGACTCCAGGGGACTCTGAGCAACTGAACCCCAGATGGGAGCCAGAGGGCTGTCTTTCTGCACCCTGTGCCAATCGGTTGCCCATCAGCTGCCCGGGGGAGGACCAGGGCAATCTCCTTGCAAAGCGGCTGCCATGGAGCCAGGGCAGTCTTCCAGGGGAGGGGGCAGCTGGAGCCATTGTCAGCCAGCACACACAGCAGCTGGGAGGGGAGGATCTCGGTGGGATGCCCACAGCACCTGCCTCCAGACTCCCCTCCCAGCCTGCACAGCACGGCCGTGGGGAGACAGGGCTAATTTGCCAATGCAGTGGCGGCTATCTGCAGCCTGGATGGGTAATGTTCCTTTGGTTGATGGATCCCGGCGGTGCTCAGTGGCCCATGGACTGTGTCTGATGAAGCCTGTCCCTTTGCAGAGGAAGCTGGCTTGTCTGCAGCAGGAGGGGTGGGGGGGGTACTGCGCTCCTCGGCCCTTTCCCCCTCCTCCCCTGAGACCCAGCCTTGGGTGTCCACCTCCTTCTCGTCCCCAGCCTGTTTCCTCAAACCTGTCTATTTCCCATGAAGATGTGATCAGACAGTAGACAGGTGACTCATGATTTGGGAACATCTGTCATTCAAGGTGCCTCAGCCTTTGAAAACATTTTAGATTCCAAGACCCACCAAACCGCATCTCCTGTTTGTGTGGGGTGCAAGAGACAGGCTCTGGACTCATCCTGGGTTCGAATCCTGACTCATTTGTTAACCATGACCCTGGGACCCATCCCCAGCGCTCCCTCAGGTTGAAACCCCAGCCATCAGTATGTGCAGGGCATAGGATCAGGTCTGCAGCTTTCCTGGAAAGACTAGGGTCCTGTGTGGTCCCCCTCTAGCCATCTTCCCTCCCGTGCCTGTGGTCTTTGAGATGATTTTTTCCAAGCTAATACTCATTGAGAGTTCACTGTCTGCCGGGTGTATCGCTAAGGCACCCCATGCTGTCTCATTAAATGACTACAGCATCCTATAACAGGGTTTCTGAACATCATTTCTACCTTACATCATTGCCAGGTTTCAGGGGGACACAGGGTCTGTCCAGTACCTTACAGAGAGTCCAGGGCTGAGGCGGGACAGGCCCTGACAACTCCACCTCCTAGCCAGCTGGGAGCCACCTTCCAGCCACCCTGTGGCTAGAGGCCCAGGGTGGGACACCCCTAACCAGGGCCAGCTCTGCTGCTCTTCCTCCTGCAGGAGTCAATCAGACAAGCAGCTTCTGGGCTTGATGAGGTTTACCTGAACGAGCTTATCCACTGAGGCAGAAAGCCTCAACACCCCACGGGGGGAGAGGAGTCGGAGCTTAATGACCTCTGGCCAAAACATTTGGAAAAACCCAGAGAGCGATCCGTCCTTGAGTGCGCGCGCTGTCCAGCCTCGGACCCCGCGAGCCTCCGTGTGGGGAAGGGAGGAGGCTGGAGGGTGTTGACTGTCCCCTTGTCCCTTCTTCACTTGGCAGCCCATCTCCGCGGCCAGCAGAGGGAGACCACGATGCTCTTCAAGTCTCTCTGCCCTTCTGCATTCTGTCAAGGAGAAGGTGTCCCTAGGGTGATGCTGGGTCTTCAACACCTGCCCATCTCTGTTAGGGAGGACCACAGGCCCTAGACCCAGAGCCCAGCGGGGACAGATTGTTCCCACTGCATTCCGCCTGCAGCTGGGTGATGGGAGGCCTCCTTTCAAAGCAAATGCATTTCAGCCAAAAAGTGAATTGATTTCAAGAAAATAGGTACAAGGCCTGTGTGCTGGCCCACTGGGGCTGCTGTGATAAAATGCCATAGACCCGTGGCAGGACAAGGCCAAAAGTCATCTCTGAGGGTTTGGAAGGTGGACGTCTGGGATAGAGGGACTCAAGAGTTGGTGCACAACAAGGGCCACTTCCTGATGCCTGGACGGCACCTCTCATTGGGTCCACACTGTGGAAGGCCACAAACGAGGTCCCTTGCTCCCCTCGCAAGGCTCTCCCACCCCCAGTCCCCTCCCAGAGCCCCCCCCCCCGACACCACCTTGGGTTAGGATTTCAGCAGAGGAATTGGGGGTAGTGGGGGCAGACTTTCAGACCCTAGCAGGATGTGGAATAAAAATCGTGATCCTTTCAGACCAGGGATTATTTCTCCAAAGTCTACTCCTCCTCTGAGAGGCACTGGGTAGTCTTTCCTCCTACACAGGTAGTTGTGAGCTCTGGCCTGTGTCCCTGAACCTCCCTGTGATTCATGCATTCAATTAAAATGTATTGACCTGAACTCGCCGCAGACCTCAGTGCCTCCCTCCTCCTGCAGATCTGGCCTTCCTGCCAGGATTATTGCCAGGATTAGCAGTAGCGGACAGAAAGCCCCCTGCACGTAGTAGACGCTCCATTAACAGAAGCTGTCATGAAAGGAGGGAGGGTGGATATGGTGGACGCGAAGGGAGGAGGAGGAGATGGTGCCGCCCAGCTAGAATGCGGGGCCCACAGCCTGCTTCTGGACGAGGAGCCAGGCGTCTGCTGCCCGCTCTGGGTCTCTCTGCTTCCACCTGCATCTTTGAGCTGACAGTGTTTGCTCACGGGCTCCCTTTGGGATTCGGTAGGATCATGCATATGAAGTACATAGCACAGAGCCTGGCACACAGTTGGTGCTCAATAAATGGGAATTACTAGTTACATGATTTCTTTTTAATATTCCAGAAGTTTATGCATAAAGCCTGAAGATTCTGAGGATATTTGTCAAGGTCACTGGGCCAGATCAAGCTGTGTTTTAGGTGCTTTCATTCGTTCGACCAACAGTGTTCAAGAAGCGCCACTCTGGGGCGGGGGGCAGACAAGTCGGACTGCAATGCCAGGCAGCGCATATTTTCTTAATTTCATCCTTGATCGTCCATGGCAAGTGTTTGAAAACACGTGATTCAAGTGCACTAATCCTGCCTCCCCGAGCCGTGCTGAGCGCCTTCACTGGCACTGAGGTTTCTAGTGGATTCCTCAGGATTTATTTGCACAAGATCATGCCATCCATCTGCAGAGAGACAGTTTTACTTCTTCCTCTCCAGTCTGAATGCTGTTTCCTTTTTCCCCTGTGCACTGACTGATGCCATGGCCAACAGCAGTGGCAGGAGGGAGTCTTGCCCTGGAACCTGGGCGGGGGAGGGAAGGCAGCCTCTCACCATCCGCGCGCTGTGGGCTCTGGGAGGGACCCTGTGTCAGGGAGATCAAGCATATCTGTGTTCCCAGTTTATCGAGGGTCTTATCATAAAACATTGGGTTTTGGCAAATGCTTTTCTGCTTCTGTCGAAATGTCCGTGTGACGTGGGGTTTGATCCTGTTGGTCTGGGATGCTGTCCTCAGGCAGCATTTGACAAGTGCTGACCACGGAGGTGTCAAACTCGGTGGGAAGAGGAGGTGGCACTGGCTGCCGCTGTCAGCTGGGCTTCCTAGGAGGGGGTCCCGCCTAGGCTTCAGGCAAGAGGGAAAGGGGGCCTCCCCAGGCCACAGGATGGCGCAAGCCAAGTGTGCAGAAGGCGTGTTCAGGGCACAGCTGCCCACCTGGGAGTGGAGAGCTCACACCAGGGCACAGGCTGGCCCTCCCCACCCTCCCTGGCCTGGTGGTGCCCAAGGCCCCAGGGCTGCCCAGAACCTGCTCTAAGCCCTACCCCTCCTCCTCCCATCGCACCACGGTCCTTTACAGTCCAGCCCCGGAAGAGTGCGGTCAAGACCTGGTGGCCCCCGTAGCAGAACAGGGTGTGGGAACCGTGGGCTCCTCCAAGACTCCCTCCCATGGAGTCCAGGTATCGCCGCAAAGCATTCTGGGGCTGGTGGAACAGGATCGCCACAGTCAGGGGGCTCTGCAGGAGGCAGAAGGGTGAAGGGGTGTCACCACGGGTCTCAGGGGTGTTGTTGCCACTTCTCAGGCTTCAAGCCACACAAACATGAGGACACGTCCATCAGGTTGACGGCTGGGATTTTTAGAAACACATGTCAAAAAAAAAAAAAAAAAAGAGGTCAGGCGTGGAGTGCTTTTTCCCCGAGAGACCCTGCCGCCATCCGGTGCTCCAGTGCGATGGGTGCTGTCTCTGGTACCGACTGGCGGGCGGCCAGAAGAGAGGGTCCTCGCCAGCTCAGCTCCCCGAGGAAGGCCAAACCGCAGCAGCACCTCGGAGTCGTCTTCATTCTAAAGGCCCCTGAGCAAAGCAGCCTTACTCAAGTCTAACTTGGCCACACAGGAATAAGCCTCTAGACTAACTTTAAAAAACTCTGTGGGGCTAGGGCCGTGGCTCAGCAGTAGAGCGCTCACCTAGCACGTGCAAGGCCCTGGGTTCAATCCTCACCACCACATAAAAATAAATAAATAAAATAAAGATATTGTGTCCATCTACAACTAAAAAAAAAGAGAGAAATAAATATTTTTTAAAAATTTTTGCGTTTTTATGACTCAGGAGGCTGAGGCAGAAGGATCACATATTCAAGGCCAGCCTCAGCAACTTGGAGAGGGCCTAACAACTTCATGAGAACCTGCCTCAACTTTTTTCATTTAAATAAATAAATATTTTTATTTTAAGATTTTACTTGAGGGAGTGTCTTTCCCAAGCCGGAGCCCATCCCCTATTTCTTTCCCATTATCACTGGTTTCTTCTAGCGAGAAGTGCGTGAGCACACCTGTGTCCCTCCTATTTTGCCCTTGGCAGGAGACCTCGGGTTATTCTGACTCAGCACAGGTAGCTCACGCTTTTCTGCCGTAGCCTGGGCCCACTGGAAGCCCTTCAGCCCATGAATGAGGGGCGGTTTATTTCCCTGGTCTGCTGTCGATGGATGGTAGGTTGCTGTCAAGTCCTGAGACAGAGAGGGTCCCATCTAAGATCCAGAGATGGAGGATGAATTCCCAGGAGAGCATTCGCTGGATCCCAGAGCACCCTGGGCCTTGTTGAGATCCTCAGTCCTCTCTGGACAGACTGCCTTTGCTTCACGCAGGTCCCTAGCAGAGCGCCACCCCGAGTGCCACCCCAGCCAGGGGCCCTGGGAAATGGCGGGGCCATCTGTCCTGCTGAGCCTCTCCTGGCCCAGTCTTGAGATTTGCCCTGACCTTGCATTCACTTCCTCTGAAGTTTGTCTGGTCCAGTGGGTCTCACACCTGCATGAGCATGGGAATCCAGGCCTGGGGCAGGTGCGGGAGGTTTCCCAGCCAAGCGATTCAGAGTCAGTGGTCAGGGCCCTGGGAATCTTCCCGTCTTCCTTTGACATGGGAAGAGTCACAGGGCTGAAGGCCAGGTAGGGAAAGGGGAGGGAGGGTCCTGTGGATCTCATCCCTAACGGTGCCCTTGTCTCCCCAGGTTACAGCCATCCTGCCCTGATGAAGCTCATCCAGCAGCCTCAAAACGCGGTATGTCTCCCTGTTGCGCTGAGTAAAGACCAGCTGTGTGTGGCCATCTGCCATACTGGTGTCTTTAGAAATAGTCTCTTCATTCATTTGTCATTCCATAAAAATTTATTGAGCCGGGCGCAGTGGTTCACGCCTGTAATCCCAGAGACTCAGGAGGCTGAGACAGGAGAATCACAAGTTTAAGGCCAGCCTCAACAACTTAGCAAGTCCCCAAGCAAGACCCTGTCTTAAAATAAAAAATGGAAAGAGCTGGGGGTGGAGCTCAGTGGTTAAATTCCCCTGGCTTAGATCTCCACCCAGTACCAAAAAAAGAAAAAAAAAAAAGATTATTGAGCTCATCTGAGGCACCGGGAATGACTTGGTGAGCAATCACCCAACCCCCTGGTGACACCCAGGGCCTGAGGGAAGCCACGTGGTCTTCAGGCACCTCCTATAGCACGGCTCTCAACTGTGCACCTGCCACCTAGGGAGGCAAACACTCTGTGTCTGGGGACAACTGGGTGTTGGAGGGTGTTCAGTGCCTCCCTGACCCAAAGTGTCTGCAGACGTGGCCGGGCCCGCAGCAGGCACCCCTGGCTGAGAGCCCATGAAGTAGGGGGCTCGTCTGCCCTGGGAGGGGCTAGAAAGCCACCGTGCGCCTACGAACACAACCCACCCACGTCGCTTTCCCAGTTCTTCCCCATCCTGAGGTTGGGGAAATGTCCTGTTTCCGTCACTACCGTGACAACTGACCCCGACCTAGGTGGCTTAAAGCTGCACCCCTGGACCATCTCAGCTTCCGTGGCCAGGAGTGTGGTCTTATGCCACTCAAAGCCACGTCTAAGTGACTCATCTTGGGGGTGTCCTATGTGGCCGAGACTGTCCATCCTCCTGGCTGTAATCCCACTTGTGAATACTCTGCTGTTGGTGGCACGTGGTGGGCTCCAGACTGGGCTCTCGGTCTGCCTGCGGGCGGGCACACCTCCCAGGTCCTCGGGCTACCGCGCAGGCCTGGAGTCACTGGCCTGGGTGGTGTCTGGGTGGAGCTTCAGCAGATCCTGCCCGTTTTCTCAGCTGGTTGCTCCCATCTCCACTCCCACCAGCAGCGTGGGAGGGATGCTGTCCCCCATCCCTTTGCCAACACGGAGTGTCATTGGGGTTTTCATTTGCCCCAGAGAGGGACATCCTCTTCCACATGTGACAAACAGTTTGAGTCCCCAAAATAAATCCAAGGCAGGCCGGGAGGACCTCAGCCTAACCCCCACGGGACCTGAGTCTTACACGTTCTTCCCTTTCCAAGGACAAAACTGAAGACCGTCAAAAAGAAGCACCTTCCCTCCTTATAAATGGTGGCCCTGCCTGGCGGGGAGCGGGAGGGACCTGGGGACACCTGGCCTCCAGTTAGCGGACAGGGCCAGGGCTGCTGCCGGGGAAGGAGGGTCCCAGGGACAGTGTCTGCTGGGCGCGGGGCAGGCTGTGCTGTTCACGGTCAGCGGGCTGTTTCCCCGTGTTGTGCAAACCCCAGCTGTGCCGGCAGTTGGTGCTCAGAGAAGCACGTCAACAAACAAGTCAAACACATTTCAGTGTCAGCTGCGGGCAGAGGAAGGATCTTCCCCAGCATCGCATGAGGTCCAGGCCCAGGGAGGCCGTTTCACGGAGGACTGCCCTGTCCCTGCCAGGAGGCTCCCCAGCCCACCCCCTCCACCCTCCCCCGTCCAGGGCTGCTCCTGCCCCTCCTGTCCCCAACAGCCCCTCCTGCCTCTGTTCTCTCTCCGCCAAGCACCCTGCAAGCTGAGCTTCGGGTGTGCACACAAACCCTTTCCAGGGTCCCCACCTTCACATGCCACCAGAGGCCTCTGCTTCCAGGGCAGAGCCCTTGGTGACCGGCTTCTGCTCTCTCCCTGGGCCTTGCTCCTTGACACGTGCACCTCCTCAGTGACCCTGAGTCCTGCTCCTGCCAGCGCTGGTCTCCTGTGAGAACTGCCTCTATCCCAGCTGCAGCAGTTGCTCTCAGGGCACCTGAGTGGAGCTCACTGAGAGGAGCCCCAGCAAGTCTTAAAGCAGTACGAGCTGACCACCACTCCGAACAGCTACACGCTGCGGGGCACACAGGTGTCAGGCTGGGAGGCTGCCCACTGACAGTCCTCCAGGGGAGACGCACTCAGGTTACAGTATTTCACGACAGTTTCCTGCCAGGAGCTCAGGAGCTCAGGTGCGAAGGAGCTCAGCAGCCCTTTTGCACCCCAGCAGCACCGCCCTGAGACTCCAACGTAATGAAGTCAGGTGACTGCAAAAATGACATTCCCTGGATCTAAAATGTGGGTCCCTGCTACAATTTTTTATGTCACCAGGGCCATCTCATTGTGTTGCCCACAAGCTGGGTAAGGGTTGTTGGGCTTTGTATGTGCACAGTCACAGTGCAGTGAAAGACAGCTGCAATCTGACTTCCCTGCGCAGGGGATGAACATAGCAAAGGGTCCTTGGCCAGGTACCGTGGACACAGACCTGTGACTGCCAGGCCTTCCCATTTGCACAGTTGTTTGAGACTGAGCATTCTCTGAATGCTATGTCACTTTATAGCTCCTTAAAAACACCTTGACCCCATTTGGGCAGATGAAGACCCGGAAGCTCAGCGAGGTTAAGTGACTTGCCTGGGGTTGCAGAGCCACTTAAACCTAAGCCCATTCTCTCCGTGCTGCACTTTAAGACTGCTGACTGATAGTGAGGCTTGCAGACACCTGCCCTCGTTTGATTCTGAGACCTGATGTCCCAGATACCTTCTGCTCGTAATGCCACGCTTTGCTGAACAAGAACACCACCCCCACAGCTTTCCTGGGCCCAGATAGGCAGTACCCAGTCAAGCTGCCAGCCTGCCTGTTGCCCTCTGGGAGCCTCGTGCCCTGCAGCCTGTGACGGTGAGGGCAATTTGCTTCCACCCTACTCTCATGATGCACCAGATTTCTTAGGAGCTCTATGAAGAACTAGGGGGAAACATTCCCTGAAGGACCCTAAGCAAGCCCAAGTCTCCAGTTGTGCCAAGCCAACTCGTACCCAGAACTATTAATATCGCCTGGGGAGGCTGCCTGGCATGTCTGACAGGGAGTGGCACCTGAAGCGAGCAACCTGGGTCTGTGTCATGGTTCTTCTGTCCCTTTCTGTCAGTGCATCTTAGGACAAGTTGCTTGACCTCTCTGGTCCTCAGTTTTGCTAACTCTACAATGGGGAAGCTTATTTTCCCCCAGGAATTATCTGAGACCCACTTGGATAGTCACAGAGCAGAAAAAGCAACAGAGGTATGAATCTGCCACAATTTCTAGTGACCCAAGCCAAGTCCCAAAGCCACCAGGACAATGATCTCTGGAGCCTCCCTGTCCTTGAGCCTCCCCCACACAGTGACGTCACTGCTTGGATTTGCATTGAGCTTATTACACTGATTATGAAGGGGAGAGAGAGAGGTACCCAGGAAGACCCCAAATCCCAGGACAACCCGGCTTTTGAAATTAAACGTCCGTATTTTAGAATAAGTCTGTCCATCTAAACTAAAGCCCTCCCAGATTCCTCCCGTGCTTGCCAGGGGAGCTGGGGACCCCCAAGACTGTCCCCGACTCCACTTCCCCAGGAAATGCAGGGCTTGGCTCCTGGTGGGCCCCCCGCTGTGTGTCCCTGGCTCAGACCCCTCCTGGGCCCCTAGAGTAGCCCCTGCAGCCGCCACCTGCTGCGTGCCGAGCTGGACTGTGAGTCCGCTGGCTCAGCACACACTGCCCCTCGCTCTGCGGCATCGCTCTCCTCCAGGGCACAGTGCGTGCTTCTGGTCAGCACAAGTGACAGGGTCAGCTAGGCAAGCATAAGGCCCTGCCCACACGGCCAGGTGTGAGCCCCACGGTGCAGTGACGCTTCTCCCCAGGGCTCACTGTCCACTCGGTCCGGGCCCATCCTGCCTCCCTGGGAAGGGGAACGGCCCCACCTGGCCTGGTGCTGCTGCAGAGAGAGCCACTGGGGGTGTCCTCCCAACCCCACAAGCAAGCAGTGCAGGCCACTTTCTTCCCTTTTTTTTGGTGGGAGGGTTACCGGGGATTGAACTCAGAGGCACTCGGCCACTGAGCCCCATCCCCAGCCCTATTTTGTATTTTATGTAGAGACAGGGTCTTACTGAGTTGCTTAGGACCTCGCTGTTGCTGAGGCTGAGACCCCCACATCAGGCCCCTGTTCTACTCGGAAATTCCAAGTAGAACTCGAAAACCTCCTGCCTCAGAATCCCGAGCTGCTGGGCTTACAAGCAGGCACCATGGCGCCCGGCTTTACCCCAATCTTTTAAAAACTCCTGACAGAGCAGTGCCCTGCCCCAGACATCCCCTCCCAGCTGGGTCAGCCCACCAATGGCTGTCCTGTTCCCCGTGGCCTGCCTTTTCCAGAACGTCATATGAATGGAAACACAGACCACACAGCCCTTTGCTTCTACCTCTAACTTGGCATCCGGCTCTGAGCTTTCTCCACGTGGTCGCCCGAACCCAAATCCATGCATTGTTCTTGATGGTGCTGGGTCGTCCTCCGTGGTGGGCACGAGCCACAGCTGTTTCCCTCTTCCCAGCAGAGAGACATTTGAATAGTTTCCAATTAGGGGTAAATGGAAATAAAAGCCACCACAAAGATGCACACACCTGTCTCCATGTGGGTGTGCGCTTCCTCTTCTCCTGGGTAAACACCTGGGGTGGGCGGCTGGGCCACAGGACGATGCCCTGGGGCATCACAGGAAGCCAGTACACTGCTTTCCCAGGCAGCTGCACCATCTCACCCTCCAGCTCTGCATCCTGGATGGCACCTGTCACTCTCCTTTTTCCCATTCTGATGGCATTTTTAAAATAATAGAGCTACAGGAAGTTTCGAAAAATGGTACAAAGAGATCCCATTACCTTTCACCCAGACCTCCCACCTGCAGCATCTGATAACGGAGAGCACAACCAAGGAACGCCCTCTTCAGATCCAGAGCAGCCTCGTGAACTCTGAAGTGCAGGGAAATGTGTCACTGCCCGGACAGGACAGCAGCAGCCCGCTGTGCTGTGGAGCCCACCGAACCCATCACCTGTGGAAAGGTGGAAAGAGACGCAGGTCGGCCCTGGGAAGTAACCATTTGTCCCTGGTCTTTTGCAGAGCACCTTCGTCAACAGACCTGCGCTGGGCATCCTGCCTCCAGAGAACTTCGTGGAGAAGCTTCAGGAGTCCTTGCTCTCCGTGAGTGGGGTGGGGTGGGGGGACGATCCTGTCACTGTGCAGCCCCACCTCCGCCTCCCGCCCTGCTGTCCTGGGGTGGTCCAGTCAGGGGCAGCAAGGATTGCAATGGAGGATGGGGAGCTGCTTCCAAAACCTTGTTCTTCCATAAAGATCATTTCCAATTTTCCTCTTGAAGGAAAGAAGGAGTTGTGGGCAAGACCAAGGGAACCGGGCAGTGTGATATTTGTCCTTGGTAGGAGCGCGGCCCGAGGTCTCCAGTCCTCCTGGGTTTTCAGTTTCAGTTGCTACAAGGATTGAAGTCACCGGGACCCTGACTTCCCACCTGGAGGGTGCGGTGTCTGTGGGTGGCAGCTGCATCAGAAGGTGCAGGTTGGGCTTCCCTGGCCGTCTGTCCCCTCTGCTGGCCTCAGGGCCCCCTGGGCTTCTCCTCTGCCTCTGGAGAAGCCTGAGTCCACCCTCCCAACCCGGCTCCTCCAGGCATCCCTCCTGTCCTTGGCCTCTGAGTGACGGGGTGATGGAGCCAGGGCACAGCCCCTCACAGATGCAGCTGGGGTCCCCGGGCCTGGGCTCACAGCTGACTCCCTCACTGCAGGTGGCTCCCAAAGGGATGACCCAGCTCATCACTATGGCCTGTGGCTCCTGCTCCAACGAAAACGCCTTCAAGACCATCTTCATGTGGTACCGGGTGAGGCTGGGCACAGACACGCGGATTCCACCACACGCCCACCCTGCCTGACGGTTATCCCCATGGGCCAGAGTATTAGCTGCAGTGGCCAAGGTGGAACTCCAGGGAGGGCCTGGACGCAGCTTCCCAGTGTCCTGGTGTGGGTGGTGGAAAGGTCTTGGTGTCAAACCCACCCAGTGTGACGGCACTACTTCTACTGCGGGACACATGCCCTCCCCAGGCACAGGTGTCACGTGGAGAATAGTAACGTATCGCGATGCGCGGTGCACGGTCCTCTATTTCACTGCAAGTACAATGAATAGTCTGGGGCCCATGGAGACATACCACGATCAATACAGGAGACCAGCTCCCCAGAAAGCACCCCCTGGTTGACTGGACTAAAGAAAGAGTTTAGGGGCCAGGTAGCTGCCCCGTCTTCAGTGTCTAAGGTTTTGTCCTGTTCTGTTTTGGCAGAGCAAGGAAAGAGGACAAAGGAGTTTCTCCAAAGAGGAGCTGGACACCTGCATGATTAACCAGGTAAGTGCGGTGGGCTCCTTGTCATCCATCTGCGGGGAGCCGCCCCAGCCCCTCGGCTGACACAGGCTGACCCAGCCTGCCCGTTTCAAGCCTCCTCACTCTTGAGTCCACTCCCTGGGGATCAAGATGGAGTAGAGTTCTTCCTGACCAGCCTTCGCCAGTTTCCCAGAACAACTGACTGAATCTGACAGATCCTAAAAGGCCATTGATGTATTCTCTAGAATAATGCAAAGCACCAGCATGGATGTGTACACAGAGTGTTCTGTTGGTGGCACCTAGGTACACAGGAAGGATTGGGTAACTAGGAGTTGCAAAGCGAACCCTCATTGTTCACAGAGACACCAAGGTGGGCACTGCTGGGGCGATGGCGGGGGCTGGGGATTATTCCAGGGAAATAAGATTGGTGGCTGCATCAGTAGCTTCCTGTCACTATCACAAAATACCTGTCATCAACAACTTGAGGGAGGAAAGGTTTATTTTGGCTCAAAGTTTCAGAGGTTTCAGTCCTTCTTGCGCAGGTCCTGTAGTGACTGCTCATCATGGTGGGAGCACAGCCAAGAGGAAGCTCCCACCTCTTGGTGGTTGGGAAGGGAAAGAGAAGAGCCCCGGTCTCAATATCCCCTTCAAGGACATGCCCCCAATGACCTAACTTCCTCCCTCTAAGCCCCACCTCCTAAAGCTTCCACCACTCCCTGCAGCACCACAGGCAAGGGACCCAGCCTTCAACACCAGAGCCCTGGGGGACAAAGATGGCAGGAAGGCAAGATTCCCACCCACCTCCAACCACAGTAGGCTTGTCTTCATTTTGTGTGAAGTTCAAACATAAGTGTCTGCTGCTTTAAAAAGGGGGGGGTCTGGGGGTGTAGCATGTGCAAGGCCCTGCAAAAAAAGAACCCACTCCTGATCAGCTTCTGCCTGCACTCAGAATATTCTTCAGCTGAAACCATTATAATTAGGAAGCCTATCTCCGGGCCTGGACGGGTGCTGGAACTTTACGTAAACCACACGGTCACTGCTGTCCACCGTGTGAATTCGTGTGCAGGAAGGTCCTGCTGGCGGGTTGGCGGTGGCTGGCTCTCTCCTTTTCCTTAGACTTTCTCATATGCATTTCTCCTAATCTCGCCAAAGGCATCCACATCTTCCTCCGTATTCACAGGAAACTGCTTCCACTTCAGATTTACTTTCTTTCTTCTTTTCAGACCATTTTCTTCAGGGCCCTTCTCCCACCTCCCTCCCTGACTGAGCTTCCCTCACCTGACACCCAGGCATGTCCTTCCCATGGGCATTTTTAGATTCCCGTCCATCATTTTTAGTTGCTGTATTCAGATACACATAAGAATGTGTGCGTATTACATTTGTAAACTGGAAACAAAGAAAAAAATTGGCAAGAGGGTATTTTGGAATTTGTGGGGAAAGGTCTTGGAGTTTTACCCAGAGGTCTCAGGGAAAATGCCGCCTGGACCTCCCAGAGACTGGCGCAGGTGGCCTCTGAGGCTGCCCAAGAGTTCTCTAGAGTGAGCTGCAAGTGGAGGACCAGAAAGCCATGCCAGCAGGGGCAGCTGCATCCTTTCCTTGGGGCCAGGCAGGGGTTGGGAACTCTTGCATTGGCTTCTTGACCCTCACACCCAAGGGCAGCTGCAGAGGGGACGGGGGAGTGGGAAAGGTGGGTGTCCCCCACAGACCAGTTCGCAGCACACCCAGCAACATGGGACCCCCTAAGAGCTGTGGAGGGCAGGGTGTGGGCTGAGCTGGCAGAGATGGCAGAACAGGGGCTGAGTTCAGAGGTGCCAGCTGAGAGGAGCACAGCATGAGCGCTGTGGCCACCTGCAAGGGAGAAAAAGTCCCACCTGTGCAGAACTCATGGGAAGCCAGAAATTCAGATATATGTGAAATTGGTCTTAAATTTGATAACTTTTTCTTTAAGTGCATGAACAGAACAGAACATCTAGGGGCTGGGTAGGGACCTCAGGGACCCGCTTACAACTTCTCGGCCTGGAAGGACATGGTTCTTCTGATAGACTTTCCTCCTCCATTTGGCAGGGTCACACTGGTCTCCAGTCCTCACAAGGATGACTGACGCTGATCTTTCTTGGTTCTAGGCCCCTGGGTGCCCCGACTACAGCATCCTCTCCTTCATGGGTGCTTTCCACGGGAGGACCATGGGTAAGGAGGACGGATGTGGTCCCAGGGTGGCATTTACAGTGATGGCAACAGCAACAGCAGTAGCGCCACCGCCTTTGGTCTGGCGCTGGAGATTTACGCAATTCTCGTAGATTCCAGACGATTCCCCAAAGAGGGGCACCGTTATGTCCACTTTGCAGATGTGGAAATTGAGGGTCAGCAAGAGAAGGAACTTGCCAAGGCCATTCAGTGGCAGAGGCTTGGATTTAAACCCTTGTGTCTCATCTTCAGAGCTTGTGTGTAATGAGTGGCAAATCATAAAGCACACGTGCACGTGCACGTGCCCGTGCATGTGTGTGTGCACGTACACACACACACACACACACATTTGTGGGCTCTTTAGGATGTTACAAGAGCTGGGATCTGCAGGCCAGAGACTCCCTGGCCATTTCAGGTCTGGGGCTGAAATCATGTCCCCTTCAAAGACTGTCCGTGCCACTGCCCCAGCCAAGCGTGTGCTCTTCTGTCTCGCTGGGCTCAGGTTGTCTGGCAACCACGCACTCCAAAGCAATTCACAAGATCGACATCCCTTCCTTCGACTGGCCCATCGCACCGTTCCCGCGGCTGAAATACCCTCTGGAAGAGTTTGTGAAGGAGAACGAGCAAGAGGAGGCACGCTGCCTGGAGGAGGTACCGCCCCCTCCCTTCACCTCCCCGCTCCCTTCTCCTCCTTGCCTGCCTGGCCCAGAGGACAGACATCTCATCTGGGATGAGGGTCATGGTCCCTGGAAAGGAGGTGGGGACAGAGAGACCTCATTCCTCACGTGTTCCGTGTCCGGAAGGGTGGTGAAACCCTCTTTCGCCACCACACTCATCCCCCACTTCTGGTACCAGCTTCTCTATCACTCACGCTTCTTTGGGGACAGAACCCGAGGTCACTCCTCATTTTAATAACATGTGAAGCTCATCTGTAATGACAGTGATCCTATTAGGGCTCTGTGGAGGTGGGATTGGGGAGCACTTGGTGTGCATGGTCCAAATTGACTTGTGTTCTATGTATGAAATATACCCAGTATTTTAAGGGCTTAATATGAAAAAAATCACTAGTAAATCTTAAATATTCATTACATATTGACATAATAGTTTGGATAGATTAAGTTCAGTAAAGTGCTGTTAAAATTAATTTCATATTTTTTGGGGGGTGAGGATTGAGCCCAGGGGTGCTCTACCACTGAATCACATCCCCAGCCCTATTTTCCTTTTTATTTTTTATTTTGAGACAGGGTCTTGCTATGTTGCTTGGGGACTTGCTAAGTTGCTGAAGCTGGCTTTGAACTTGGGATCCTCCTGTCTCAGCTTCCTGAGCCACTGGGATTAGAGGTGTTTGCCATTGTACCAAACATCGAGGTTTCTAAAATTAAAAAGACATTAACTTTAACAGCATTCTGTTGAACCTACTATGTCAGTATGTCATTAGTATTTTTAAATGATCAGAGAGACATTTTATCTTTCCACACTGAGTCTGGGACACTGTGTGTATTTTATACTTAGAGCTCAATTCAATTTGGACCAAGCACGATGCCGAGTGTTCCCCCGACCCCACTCCACACTGCCCTGTTGGGGTCGCTGTCTGCAGATGAGCTTCACAAAGTGTTTTAGAGAGGAGCCATCCCAGATTCTGCCAAAAGATGCTCACAACTACGATGAGAGCAAGGAGAATGTCAGGGTGACGAGGTGCAGCGGTGGCAGTGGGGCTCTCCCTGCCGGCAGCTTCTCTGAGCCAGCCACAGCTGCCTTGTGGGTCAGGACGGGGCTTCCCAAGTGCAGTCACTTGGCCCAGGGCTCAGCTTGCTCCCCACCGGCACCTTGCCCACCTCAGGTCAGACGAATTGTTCCTAGAGGACCCATGCTGGTCCCCAAAGTGGCACAGCACTCTCAGTACCATCCAAGGGGCTCATGGAGCCCCAGACCCCTCCATGGACACAGCTCAGGAGCGTCCCTGAGGCACTGTCACCTTCGCAAGCTGCTGTCATTTTCCATGGTTTCCAGGTGGAGGACCTGATCGTGAAATATCGGAAGAAGAAGAAGACGGTGGCTGGGGTCATCGTGGAGCCCATCCAGTCCGAGGGTGGAGACAACCACGCCTCGGATGACTTCTTCCGGAAGCTGAGAGACATTGCTAGGAAGGTCAGAGAACATGGCGAGGCCACAGGGGCTTCTGGGTTAGGTTCTAGGAGCAAAGAGTGGGCTCTGGAACCCGGGGAACATCCCGATGTGCAGCTGGGGTCACGTCCTGGATAGAGGAGGTGGGTGGGGGAGGTGGGGGGTGCTTCTTTAAATGTCATTGCAAAATCAGCCACCAATCTGCTGCCTTCATTTGGAGCTTTCTCGATAATTAAGCGGCTCCTGGGAAGGCCTCAGCCTCCTCTCTTTCCTTTCTGGAGACCCTCACCCCATCTTTCAGTCAGTTGTGGTCCATACTCGATGGGGCCCCATTGGACAAACTGTGTTAAGATCCCGTGTCTGTTTTAACGGGTTGTGCGTGTATGACTCACACTTCAAACCAGTGAGTCCGCAGATAAACGCTACAAGTCATGAGTTGGTTTAGACACAGTCCCGTGTTAGCAATGGGCTTGGCGACAGGCAGAATGTGGAAACTGAGTGTAGGAGGTGACGTCCCCTCCCCACTATGGACACATTCACTCCTGCCAGGGTCCACCCTGGGACTAAGGCCAAGCCAAACAGGCTGGATGCAGCTGGGCGGTCTCAGGACATGCGCAGCACTTGGCACAGCTCGGCTGGAGCTGCTCCTCTGCTGGAGGGTTTGGTTTTGATTTTCAAAGCCCAAGAACGTTGGTTGCTCTGCAGCTGAGCCAGCGGGAGCTGTGGCTGGGTTCTGGGTCCAATGGCAGGTCACTGTGCGGGCTGGGGCCGCTGACCTTGTCGGGTGTTGATTTCTGCTTCCTGTCTCCCGTCTGGGGCCAGCACGGCTGTGCCTTCTTGGTGGATGAGGTCCAGACGGGAGGAGGCTGCACAGGCAAGTTCTGGGCCCACGAGCACTGGGGCCTGGATGACCCTGCAGACGTGATGACCTTCAGCAAGAAGATGATGACCGGGGGCTTCTTCCACAAGGAGGAGTTCAGGCCCAGCGCGGTGAGTGGGCCCAGCAGGCCGTGGGCGAGGGCGTGCCATCCAGAACCAGGCCTCTCGGGGCACCCGGTACGTCCCTGAGGGGTTGGCAGGCCCAGCTTGTCACTTTAGTCGATGGTCATGGTGACCCCAGCTCCAGCTCCTGTGCAAACCCATCTGCACAGCCGTCCACTGTCCGTCTTCAGACTCTCTCAGTAAGATCAGTCAATCTGCTACGGCAGACGGGACCCGTGCTGTGTGCGGAGCACTTCACAGGTTCTTTCAGTCCTCACAACAGTCTAACCCGTGGGTGTTATTGTTATCCCCATTTTACTAATGGGGAAACAGGCCAGAGAAGTAAGTGGTCCCAGGTCACAAGGCCTGTAAGTGACAAAGCCAGGATTCAAATGCCCCAAACCACTACAGGATACTGCTGGGTGTACAGACCGATGAGTGTGCAACATCAGGCCTGGAATCCTCCTCCCACCATCCTACCCGGAGGTTCCTGTGGTCTGAAACGGCCGCTGGAACTCCAGGAGTCAGGCCTCAGTTCTAGGCCGTGGGAAGGGAGAGCAGCGATGGAAAGGAGCCCCTTCCTGTCTGCAGAAGCCTGAGAAACCCCTCAGGACGCTTCCACCCTCCAGAAGGCCAGGTCACCGGCCAGTCCTCAAGACACAGAGGCGGGAAGTGTGTGCTCCGTTGGCCACAGCCCTGCCTATTCCCCGAACGGCTGAGGGTGGCTGAAGTGGGGACCGATCAGGGGCAGAGTGCCCACAGCCCAGTCCAGCTCCCCCTCCATGAGCTGCATTTGCCGTGGGTGAGACCCTCCCCTCTCAGAACCTCAGCTCCCTGCCCTGTGAAGTGAGGGTCACAGGCCAGTCATGCACCCCAGGCTGAGGTTTCGCTCGACAACACACCTCATGTTTGTGGTGGCCCCCAAGACGGCACCACCTATGACCCAGCAGCGTCTCCACTGCCCTAGTCTGTGGACGCTCACTCTGTGATGTCCTCACGGTCACAAAGCCACCGGGGGACGCATCTCTTGATACTCAGTGCAAGCCCCGAGTGGAGGCCCCACGTCCTGACCTCCCCAGGCCTGAGGCATCTCCAGGGAGCGGCATCTCCGTCTCCCCACAGTGTGCACGCCTGAAGGCGGACTTGGGAGGATCTGGGGGAGCAGGGCTGCTGCCCTCCTGGCCCTTGGCAGGTGTCCTCTGGAGAAGAAGGTGTGTCAAAGGTGGGGGCCCTGCAGGGAGTGGCCACGGGAGCCCTCCTGACACTCCACCTCCTTCCAGCCTTACCGGATCTTCAACACCTGGCTGGGGGACCCATCTAAGAACTTGTTGCTGGCCGAGGTCATCAATGTCATCAAGCGGGAGGACCTGTTGGATAACGCGACCCGTGCCGGGAAGGCCCTGCTCACGGGGCTGCTGGACCTCCAGGTACCCACTCAGACCCACTCTCCAGGTGCCTGCACCCCCAGGGCTGCAGCCGGACCCTCACATGGCACTGCACCTGCTGTCCAGAGGTCCTGAGCGGGCCAGGCTGCTCCAAGCTACCCGCAGAGAAGGCGCCCCCCCACTCCTCCACACCGCCCCTCCCCCGCTCCTGACTCCGGCTCACCCTCGGATGTAAGCTCAGACACCCCTCCCTGGAGAGGCTGGCGCGCACCCCCTCCTGCCCCACAGCTGCTCCTCACTCCCTCTTCTGTTCTGCATATTCCCAAGCTTAGCAGGCCTGTCCACCGTGATCTGCAGCCAGCTGTAGGTAATGTTAAATGTTCTAGAAGCCACACGAAAAGTAGATAGGAGGAAGTAAAATTAATTTTAAGAATATATTTTGCTTCACACATTATATCAAAAAGATGATCGATTCAACAGGTCATCAATACAGAAAACAAATAATGTGCTATTTCAGATTATTTTTCTCATACTGAGCTTTTAAAATCTGGTATACATCTTAAACTTAGAGCGAATTTCAGTTTGGACTCATCACGTTTCAGCAGCCACTGGGAAGGACAGGTCTGCATTAGAGCTTTTTGTCCGACACACACAAGTGCCCTCTCCTAGACTCAGGGCCAAGGTGGGAGGTGGCTGGGAGAGAACCAGTGTTTCCAGGACCAGCCAAAAGAACCCAGGAGTGGGAAGAAGAGGTGCCTTTCTCTGGGTGGCTGATCTCAAAGGGTCCCTCACCTGGTATCTGAATCATCCAGCCAGCAGTGACATGAACAGAAGCTCACTAAGGTGGGGATAGTGATGATGATAGTGGTGGTGGTGATGGTAGGGTGATAATGTTGGTGATAATAGTGATGGTAAGGGTAGTGAAGGCGATGGTGATGGTGATGATGTTGGTGATACTGGTGTGGTAATGGTAGTGAAGTGATGGTGATGGTATGTTGGTATATTGACAGTGGTATGATGGTGATGGTGATGATGTTGGTGATACTGGTGTGGTAATGGTAGTGAAGTGATGGTGATGGTATGTTGGTATATTGACAGTGGTATGATGGTGATGGTGATGATGTTGGTGATACTGGTGTGGTAATGGTAGTGAAGTGATGGTGATGGTATGTTGGTATATTGACAGTGGTATGATGGTGATGGTGATGATGTTGGTGATACTGGTGTGGTAATGGTAGTGAAGTGATGGTGATGGTATGTTGGTATATTGACAGTGGTATGATGGTGATGGTGATGATGTTGGTGATACTGGTGTGGTAATGGTAGTGAAGTGATGGTGATGGTATGTTGGTATATTGACAGTGGTATGATAGTGATGGTGATGATGTTGGTGATACTGGTGTGGTAATGGTAGTGAAGTGATGGTGATGGTATGTTGGTATATTGACAGTGGTATGATGGTGATGGTGGAGGCCATGGTGGTGCTGATGATCTTCATGTTGGTGGTAGTGACGCTGATGGTCTGTGTTCTTTGCTGATGTTTACCTCTCTGTCATGATTAAGGACCTAATGATGATAACTTCTGTTTATTTATGCCACATCTTGTGTTGAAGGCTTTATCTCAGAATAGAGTTATCTTAGAATAGAGTTATCATATTTAATGAGGAAAAGACAGGACCAACATTAAATTTAAGTCTCAGAAATCCAAGGTCCAGAACTTGGATTTGGATACAAGAGGAGTCAGGGGCTCCAGCCCCACCCCCATGCAGGGAGGCCAGATTTAGCAAATTACATTAGAAGATGCCCAGTTAAGTTTGAGAAACAGCAACTGATTTTCTCTTTTTTTTTTTAGCAGAAGCATATCCCAGGCATGCAACAGTTAGGACACATTTATACTTTATAAAATTGTTTGTTGTTTATCTGAAGTTCTAATTTAGTTTGACATCCTATGTTTTACTTGGAAACCTTAACTCAGAATGACTTGAAATTAGGAAAATATGACTATCTTTATTTTCTGGATGAGAAGATGGAGGTTTGGGGAGATGTGTCCTTTGCCCAGGCCCAGGCAGCAGTGAGGGAACCAAGCTTTAAAGCCAGGTCTGCCTGACTGTGAAGACTCTGAAGGGGTTAGTGTCGCTCAGAAGGTAGCTGAGACCCCCAGTGGGTGTGTTCTGATGGGTTCCTCTTGAACTGAGTTAGAATTTAAACTGAGGGTGGCAGAGGGGCAGGGCAAGAGGGAAATCATCCAAACAGGGCTGAACCTTTCCTGCTGGGAGCCTCAACACTGGGAAATGGCATGGGCAGAAGTGACAGGTGACACTCATTGCCCCAGGAGGCATCTGGGCCCTGCTCGGGGTCATCTTAGTCAATTGCGGGACATCATGTGGGGTCCAGACCAGACAGGGATCTTGGTGTCCTGGGGCTGCCCCTTGTCCTGAGCTGAGTTCCCTTCCTGAAAGGTCCACGTGGACCCAAGGTTGCCCTCCTCATGAGACATCATCATGGGGCAGCTTGCAGACTCTGGAGATAAAAAGGGACAGGCAGCGCACACGGCCTGGTGGGGACATGACTGGGAACACAAAGAAAAGGCACCAGGAGAGAAAAGACAGAGCAGTTCACAACAGTCCACGATGACCCCAAATAGGCCAGTGGGACAGAGAACAACGGGACAGGCAGTCAGACCTGAGGTCTCGGTGCTGCACAGGGGCATGGAGAGAAGCATTGTCCTCCTGACCCTCCAGCCTCCCCAGTGAAAGCAAGCCCAGGTGAAGACGCGCCAAAAAGTGTCCTGGGGAACTCCCTGGCATCCTGCTTTTGAGAACCTGCATGGGGCTAATTTAGAGGGGTGGGAGGGGTTCTGGGTCTCTGTTGGAATCTCAGAAAGCTATAGGCAAGGAGTTGAGATTATAGGAAGGCCCTAAAGTAATTAGAGGGAAATGGGTGACTAAGAGGGAGAGGCCTACACAGATGCACACGTGCAGACCACAGGCCATCAGAGCCCGGCCTGGAGCAGGGGCTGTCGTTCCTGCTGCCCTGCACTCATTCAGTCGATAGCCATTAAGAGTGTGTGTGTGTGTGTGTGTGTGTGTGTGTGTGTGTGTGTGTGTGTGTGTGTGTCACAAGGGCCCTAAGTTATGTCCAAATGGAACAGACCTGGATCCCTGCCTCCCAAGAGACTGCTCGCTGGTGTGGGAGGGGTTCCATCGCCACCAGAGCACGACGGGGTCTGCAGTTTCCACCAGGGACTGTTGAGAGAGAAGAGCTGCTCCAGCAATGCCCCTCCCAGTGCCTGAGAGGATTCAGGGTTCCCAGGCCTCACCGCTGTCCTTCATGTGGACAGTGTAGAGCAGGGAGGGATGGACCCTCCCAGATGGCTGAAAACTGGGTGGCTTAAAATAAGAATTTATTCTCACACGGTCCTGGGAGGGTTTGTTCCTCCAGGAGGTTCCGCCTCGCCCTGCTTCTGGGGGCTGCCGCTCCTTGGCTCGTGGATGTGTCCTCCAGTCTCTGCTTCCACCATCCCCTGGCCTCCTCCCCACTGTGCTTGTGTCCAAACGCCCATCTTATCAGTTGTGACACTTGTCATTGGATCAGAACCCACCTCTGTCCAGTGGGACTCATCCTAACTACCTCTGCAAAGTCCCTATTCCGAACAAGGTTATTTGCACAGGTTCCAAATGGTGCGACCAGGCACCACTCAACCCAGTGCCTCTCCCAACCCCAAAGCCTTCAATGAGGAGCATACCTTCTAGAAGGAATAGTAGTTTCTAGAATAGCTAATAATAGAGATGGCTAACATATAAAGAGCACCTACTAAGTGCCAGGCCCTGGGCATAGGACTTGGCACATAAACCCTATCCCATTAAAATCTTTGCACAGGTTATTAGGGTCAGTGGCATTTGCACCTTTGGCTTACGGAAGAAGAATTAGGTGTGGGCCACTTAGATGATCCACCCAGGGTTGCACGATGTGAAGGAGACAGCTGAGTTCTGAACCCAAGCCTGGATTCTCCAGAACCAGAGCTCTTATCCCAACAGTGGGATATACCAGTCCAGCAGAGCCCCAAGGGCTGGACCAGGAGAGGCATCTGAGAAAGCACAGCCACGGAGCCCAGCTGGTGCCCAAGAGATGGCTTTGACACCCTCTTTGTCACCCCATTGCAGGCCCGGTACCCCCAGTACATCAGCAGGGTGAGAGGACGAGGCACCTTTTGCTCCTTCGACACTCCAGATGAATCCATAAGGAACAAACTCATTTTAATTGCCAGAAACAAAGGTAAGGAGACCCAGAATGGACATTTGAGTTTCATCAGTGTCCAGAGTCACTGTGAAGAAACCCTCAGGGTCCTTCCTTCAGGGAGGTGCAATCTCACAGGGAGCGGAGCAGTAATTTGTAATTTTGTAATCTACTACGATTACAAATCCTGGGGAAGGGGAAGGGGTGAGATGGAGGGGTGGAGAGATCAGGTGGGGAAATGGTGGGGGCCAGAAGTCAGCAAAGGCAGCTTTAAGGAGGTGACATTTTACCCGAGCCTTGACAAAGGCACAGGGCTTGGCCAGGTGGGGAAGGAGAGGAAGAACATCCTGGGCAAGGAAAGCATGCAGGCACACCTGAGGCAGGTGGAGCTAACAGGTGGAGAAGCAGAAAGAGCGGAGGGAGGTGGGGACAGACGGGGACTGGCGGAGTGCAGCAGGCCCACATCAGGCTCCAGATGCCAGGCGCTAGGAGCTCAGGGAAGCCTCAGAATTGTTTTAAGTGGGCGAGGGGGGATTATGATGTGATCAGAGCACCTACTATGTGTCAGGCACAAAGTTAGACCTTTTTCTCATGCCTTCTTGTGGAATCCCTGCAGCAGCCCCGCAGGCAGGGACAATCGGCCTCCTTTTTAAAATGAGAAAACCAGGGGCTGGGGGTTGGGTCCTTCTAGTATGTGCAACCCCTGGTTCCCTCCCCAGCAGGGAAGGGGAGGTGGGAGCAAGCCCCGCTGCAGATGGGAAGTTGCCCTTGAGCACCAAGCAGAGACCCTCCGCCAGGACAGCTCATGCCTGCATGGCCTGAGTTTTCTTCCCCAGCACATAAGGAGCCTCTGGAGGGCAAGGAGAGCAGGCATTCAGAGTCAGGTGGTAGGAAAGAAGCAGAGGAGGGCTGAGGTGGGTGGGGGAATGGGCGGGCAGGTCAGGAGGGAGCCTGGCCAGGAGGACCATGTGGTGGGTGAGCGTCACTGTCCTCCCAGCCCTCCTGGCACACCCACCCGGAGCCCTCTGCCTAACCACCTCCTGCCTCTTCCCCCAGGTGTGGTGTTGGGGGGCTGCGGCGACAAGTCCATCCGTTTCCGTCCCACACTGGTCTTCAGGGATCACCATGCTCACCTGTTCCTCAATATTTTCAGCGACATCTTAGCAGATTTCAAGTAGAAAAGCCATTTCCACTACACTCAGAGAAGCCCGATCTCAACAGTTGTCAATTGATTAGTTTGCCTAATTCATGTTTCCACTTAAAAGCATCAGAGGCGAATGCATAAACTGAAGGGTTATTTGTGGGGAGGGGATGTTTTGGTGGTTATGGGAGAGGGGAAGGGGCTGGCTTTGATTTTCCTCCTAGCAGAGCCAATGGTACCAGTTGGTTTCAGCCCATAATTTCTGGTGGAGTCCTGCACAGTCTTGGAGAGGGCCATGTGGGTCTTGGCCATATTTCAGCCCACCCAATCCTGACAATTTCTTTAGAAGCCAGTCATGGGAGCCCACCTGCTCCTGAGGCTGGTGGCCAGGGTTCTTGGGTTCCAGGCTATCTCAAATGCCCTGTCCTATAATCAAAGACGGCTGGCTTCCCCTCACCCTATGCAACAAACACGCTTTCCCTTCCTTCCCCAGCACCTGGAGCTCTGAACACCCCATGCATGATTCCGTGCCGGATGGATGGTTCCCAGGAACCACAAAGCAGGCACAGGAGGACTGAACTTGGGGAAAGGGGACCTCTCCTCTCAGTGCTCCTGGGGTCCTCTACACTCTCAGTTCCACCCATGATGGGCCTCTGTCCTTGGAGGATCTCTAGGAGGATCGAGGATGGTTCTTACTGACACCTCTATCCCCACACCATCCTCCCTGTTGTATGTGCAGCCTAAAGTGTGACCTGAGCATGCAGGGGACACACAAGAGCTGGAAGGTCAGAAGCACGGGTCTGTCCGCCCAGGAGCACAAGCCCAGAGCCACTTCATCCCATCTCCCGGGGCCCCTTGAGGTCTGACCCTTGACCCCCCCTCCTGGGAGGCTCCTTCTCAGCTTTCATTCATCTGCCTTCACTCTGCTTCTGAGCAGAGCTGACTCGTCAGCGGGAGCCACTGCTGGACTAGCTTTCTTCTTGAGGGAAGTGTTGTGAATTAGACACCAGAGCCCTGCACATGAAAAGCAACCTGTTGGTTGCTTCCTTATCTTGCCCCTGAATTCCGCTTTGCCTGAGATGCCGGAGCTGGAGATCACAGGTAGATGATTCTTATGTCCAGGTTGTGGACAAGGCCCAGCATCTCTGCCAGAGGCGAGACCTTCTCGGAACTTATCTGACCTCAGATGCTCCTAAAAAGAGCCCTCAAGAATCCTGCAGCCTCAAGGCCTGGTCTAGTGGGTAGACGGAGAGTCTGGCTTGTATTCTGTGACCAGAGGGAAACCTCTGCGCCTCTGGTGCCTTGGTGGACTATTTTGGAAGATGGACATGTCAAGGTTCCCAATTCAGCATTTTGTCCTTTTAATAACTAATCATCCAAAGATTCAGCTCCCACTCTTCCTCATGCTTGACCATCAGCCTTTCTTGTTGAGATGAAACGTTAACAGAGCTGGACGGATCCCCAAGTCCTGAGTCACTCTGCATTCCTGCAGTCTGCGGCAAATCTGCCGTTTTTCCTAAGGAGTTTTGCCACGTCTGAGGTCATGTTTGCCCTGCCAACTACGTGAGGAGGCATGCCTCCCTCCCACCCATTTGTATGCTTTTTTTAATACATCAATCTTTACTCACTCATCAAACCATCCTAAAATATCTGTGCTACCCCAGGCCCTGTGCTAAGCACCTGGAAGACACATGGGAAAGAAAATGTGGTCCCAGCTCTCAAAAGACTCACTATCCATGGGGAACAACTGACTCTAAAACCAAATATATCAGAATGGCAAGTGCAATGACAGAGACGGGTGAGGAACACAGTAAGTCAGAGGGAGGACCCCAATCTGCCTGAAGCGTAGAGGAACTTTCAAGGAGCAGGACTTTGCAGAATGAGCAAGTTCACCAAGCAGACAGGGCACGGAAGAATGTTCCAGAAAGGGAACAGCATACAGAAGTTCACAGTCTCATTCCTTTAACTGAGGAGCCAGATTCCATAGGCAATATCCCAAGGTTCAAGCCTTACTTAACAAACAAGAAAAATGCAAACCCAACCATGATGCATATACGGGATTATGTATGCTTTCTCCTGAGAACTTTAGCACCGGGTGCAAATATTCAATAAGATTCTTGGAGTCCTGAGAATTCTAAGCCTGGGAACACTGGGAAACTTGGCTCTCTTCAGTGGAGGGCACGGCTCCAGTATTCTGTTCTCTCCCCACGGGGCATTGATGGAGGAATGAGATCATTTTATCTGGAAAGTTATTTCTGAACTTATCATTCACTCCTTACCAAGGGAAGTTACTTGTAAAATATTTAAGCCATTTACCAAGCCCTTGTCAACTTGGGGCATGATGAGCTCCTGAGATGTCCTCTTTTGTGGGGTGGGGGGGTGAACTGGAGGAAATCCAAGGAAAAGAATTTTTGGCAGAGCTCAAGATGGCAGAAACTGAGAAGGGTCTGGAGAAGACACTGTAAGCCAATGGACAGCTCCTGTCCAGGGCAGAGCCCAGGAGGAAGTGCTTCTGTGGGGGTCTGGAGATGAACCCATCACCCATTAGTACCATCGAGTCTGGTGAATGTCTCTAGCGTGTCTTGTCACTTTTACAGAAAACCAAGTCCAGTACTAGCAAGTCTTAGCACATCCTCCCTTTTTATTATAAATGGGTGTTTTTTATAATTTTTACTGACTCTCAGTAACCATGCAAAATTGTGCTCCACATTAACATATCTATATATCCTATCTCTATATATCAGCTCATGGTAGAAACCATAGCTAGGGAGCATCGCAGACTTATGCATACAAAGTGATCTTGTTTACAGTATTCTGTTGACAGTGCCAATAAATGATAAGGAAATTAACATGCCACAATGTAACTGATGACCACATGCACAATTCCATGAATTAAATGTTTCCTGTGTTGATCAGTATTCTTAAATTAAAAAAAATTTATAATGGAAACAACAGCGTGAACGTGGACTTTCTGAGTTAGAAATGGTTTTGTTACATGATTATTTGATAAGCACTTAGGAAGCACCTATTGTACACCTGGTAGAGACGTCGTGGGGAAGCCCTATCTGCGTAAGCCACCCTGGGCTCAGAAGTGCTGTAAGGCCATCCTCACTACATTCATATCATGTGACAGAGATGTCAGGGTGGATGAGGCACCATCCTTCTCTCAGCCCACGTTTGGCGGGAAAGGTCACGACCACCTAGTATAGGGATCAGACAGACATTGCATACTGCAGATGCACAAGGCTACCTCCAAGGTGAAGGGATGCTCCAATAATGGGGGACATTTCAGAGGAAGATTACAGCCAGACAGAGGCAGGAAGGCAGGGCCGGACAGGCAGCTCTGAGATCCTTATCGCTAGATCACAAACAGGGAGACAAGATGAGGCTGTGACCAGGTCAAGCAAGAAGGCAGGGCTCAGTCCCCTGGACCTTCTCTGCCATGCTGAGCAATATGAGCCTTCCATGTGGGACACGTGGCCAAAGGTCTGGAGCAGGGAGTCATCCAGGGCACATTTTAGAAAGACTCCTGAGGGTTCTCCACAAGGAACAGGGAGTCCCGAGAGCAGTTAGGAAGCTGGCCTGTGGCCTGGAGAGGAGACAGCAAGACGGGTTGGAAAAGAAAGAAAAGCAAAGGCCAAACAGGACAGTCATTCTCAACACCAGATGTATTAGGATTCACCCTAAGGAGTTTTTTAAAAATCCTAAAATCACTCCAAACCAAATTAGATTCCCTGGTGGTTGACAACAGAATAAACTAGGAGCAGAAGCAAGAGGGGGAAGGCACAGGGACGCTTTGACACACTGTGGAAATGGTCAGCTCTCTGACCCCTCTGGTGTCCTGAGCTGGAGCCACCCCTGTCCCAGCAGCAGCTGTGGTTCTCAAGGTCCTTATTTTCCTAACTGTAAAATGTACTGTTTGGAACACACCTTTCCAGGGTCCTTCCAAATTGGACATCCAACAAGTCTATGAACCTTTTAGCCTGGAAGGCAGTATTTACCATAAAACGTACTTTTAAACAATAATCCCGTGTAAATAGTGCTGATTGTCATTTTGAACATTCACGGCAAGCCTCCTTTTCTGATGGTGCTTTAAAATTCTCACAATGAAACTATGAGGTGTTTATTTTGTAGACCTACGTTTAAGACAAGGAAACCGAAGCTTAGGCGCACCTGCCCAAAACCTTGCCCCTTGGAGGCCAGGATGTGATCTACACAACCTGTGAAAGATCACTGTGGACCCCTGCATGCAGCTGATGAAGGACTGGCTGAGGATGGGACTATACTCAGGGCGCTTTCCTTCAGCCAGCCTGGCTTTGTTACCAGGGATTGATTCCAGGGGCGCTTACCACTAAGCCACATGCCCAGCCCTCTGTTTTTTTATTTTGAGATGGGGGTCTCACTAAGTTTCTTGGGGCCTCCCTATGTTGCTGAGGCTGGCCTCAAACTTGTGAACCTCCTGCCTCAGCTTCCTGAGTCGCTGGGATTACAGGTGTGCGCCAGCAGAACAGGCAGTCCTTGAAAGTCAACAAGAACTGGTCAGCATTAGTGTGAGCTCCAAAATGCACATTTCTAAGGCAGCTGGATTAAAGATACCAGAACTTCAAGATCAAATACACTTTTAAAAGTCAATGTTTTCTATATTCTGTCCCTCCCTCCCCTTTGGTGAGGCAGGACAGGTCGGTAGAATGACCCAGCTCTGCTACTTTCTAGCTGGGTGACACTGAGCAAGGCACTTTACCTCTCTGAGCCTCGCCTGCCAAATGTGGGTGATTATAGTAAATACTAACCTTTCCTGGTCACTTCCCTGGCCTAAACACCACTATTTTCAGTGCTTTTCCTATAGTAGGTCATTTAGTCCTCCCAGTGATATACTGTTATTATCTTCACTTCACAAATGAAGAAACCAAGGCACAAAGAGAGGTTATACAACTGGCCTGAGGTCCCAGCAGGGCTGAGATTCACACAGAGAAGAAACTCAGCTTCAGAAGCTCTGTGCTTTGCCCTGCATTCTATCGCCTCCCTGGGGTTCTCCAATTCAAATGGCTACTGGCAAAATTAAATAAAATCATGGAAAAATCGTCAGCACACAGTAGGTGCTTAACATTCCTTTTGATGCTGCTTCTTCATGAATAGCTGAGTGTATCTCACATAGGACACTACCAACCTCATAGAGCAGCATTTCTACTCATAAATATTACATCTATTTCCCAACACAGGTACAGACCTGATGCTGGAATACTCCACTGTAGATCAGTAAAAAGAATATTTTGTCCCTCCAGTTGGTACCAACATGGCCAGATGGTATTAGCCCTGCCTGATTAGTTCTAATCAGGCAAGATTCTATGGTTGAAAGCCACAGGATCAAAACAAGGCCATAAAAGTTGGACTCTGCCTGGGGCTTGATTGGACCCTGTTGCTTTCCATTAAGGAAGTCATGAAACAGCAGCTGGAGGCAAGTGCCAACTGGAATGGTTGGGCAGTCACCCAGGCTGTCCCCTGCGAGGAGCAGTGCCCACTGGATCCACCTGGAAGCGCATTCAACATGGAGACTGAATGAGAGGCTGGGAGGTGGGCAGACACCTGGCCCTGGGTCAAGGTGAGTCTCAAGTTTGTTAACAGTAGGAAGATCAACAGCTGTGACCAGGTTTCAAGTTCCATGAGCTACCTACCTGATGTGCAAACCAGAAGCATCGTCCCCAGCTCAAGTGACCATGTGGAAACCAACAAGGCCCAGACCATCCTGTCCTCCATAGCTAAATGATACACGGCCACAGCACGTGCAGAGTGGAAGGGGTTGCCACGTCCAGACAGGAAGGAAAGCCGCTCTACAAGGGACCAACACAGTCACGTCACAGATGCTTCCCACTGACTGTGGGTTTCCTGTGCCCACTCAGCCACTGAGTTAAGAATCAGAATTCATAGCTGGGAAACTTCTCCCGTTTAGAAAGTTGGGCAGGGACTGTGTACACCACCGCATCCTTCTTCATGTGTTAAGGGCAGTGATAGGCTTATGATGAAAACTCAAACCTCAGCAGGGGTATCCAGTTGAAAATGTAAGACTTCTGGTCTCATCCACCAACACCCTCCCCAGGGGACCACCGCCAACCATGTTGTTCTGTGCTTTGCTTTCTTCACTTCATGCCACCCCAGTCATCTTACCTAAAGATGTAGGTCAACCTCACCCTTTTTTTAAGGGCCACATGAATGCCACAGTATGGACCCAACAATTGTTTAACTATGTTCCCTACTAAGGGAAACTTGAGACTTTTTTTTTTTTTTGCTGTTAGAAAAATTTCAGTGAACATCTTCACATTCTTGTGAAGATTACTACTCTACAGTGAATTACTACTCTACAGTGAATCTCTGCCCTCCCTGTCCCCAGAAATTCATGTTGGAATTTCATCTCCAGTGCAATGGTATTTGGCGGTGGGGACTTTGGAAGCTGATTAGGCAGTCATGAAAGGTATTGATAAAGGACATCGGGAAGGCTCCCTCACCCCTCCCCCACATGAGAACACAGCCAAGGGATGGCAGCCATGAACCAGGAAATGGACCCCACCACACACAGGGTCAGCCTGACTGGGCCTCCTGGGCCCCAGAACTCCGAGGAATAAGTCATTTTGAGCCACCCAGGTTGTGGTAGTTTGTCACAGCAGCCCAAAGAAACTAAGGCAATTATTATTTTTGGTTTTTTAAGGGGGATACATGCCCCACCTGCATAGAAGACCATTTCTGTGTTTGGAGAACTGCATTCCCACCCATTTTGGGTATTTCCCCAAAATTGGGGTGCACTGGAATTACGTGGGAAGCACAGAAATGGTCTAGCAAACTCTACAAGGTTGAACATGGTGTTATCTGTTCTTGTTCATCTGGGGTTTTAACAGCTCCCAGGCACTCTCCCATTGGGTGTTCCGGAAGACGACTCACTCTGCACTCCCACATCAGGAACTGAGGTCTTAGCTCAGAGTGCATTTGCTCCATGTGCCCTCTGCTGGTGCTGCCTGGACCGGCCACGCATGCAGCACCAAGCTGACGGGAACTGGCTCTCACCTTCCAGGCCAAGTCCCTAGCAGGCTTAACAGTACAAGATCCTTCAGGGTTGGCACGAACCCTGACATTAGGATCATTTACAGATAGTGATGCCAGGTCAGGGGCCTGGGTGATGCTTTGAAAGCAGGGCCATCATACAACTAAGTCAATGGAATCACATGCCATTTACCCTGAAGAGCTGGCACTTCCAAATGGGTTTGAGGGCCTCCAGGCCCAGCAAGACCCACTACCAGGATCTGGGTCACACCTACAGAATCTGCACACCAAGAACTTGCCCGGCACCCACAGCCTGTCTAGGAAAACCAGATGGACCCACTTCCACAGTTATCGCAGGAAAGTCAGGCTCCTCCCTTTGGCAACTGCTCTCAACCTGTCCAGTGCAGAAGCACAGGCCTGCTGCTCCCTCTGTGCCTGCTTCCGCTTCAAGACCAGGGCTAAGGCCCTCCCACCACGCCTCTCCTGCAGTCCTGCCTCAGACCATCTGACCCTTTCTTCACATTTGTCACCAACTATAATGACATACATTCATTTGTTTAACAGCCACATGTACCAGACACCCTACTGCAAGCTCCACAAAGGTGAAAATCTTGAATTAGCCAGTAACTGGCACAAGACAGGTGGAATGAATGACATTTGAAAGCCTGCAGGAGCAAACTCTTTTGAATTGTTTTATTTGCTTTTCTCTGAAATGAAAAAATTAACAACAAAAACACCTAACTTCTTTTGTTAACTGATTTTTGTTTTAAGTCATTTTGGGGCCCAATGTGGTGGCATACACCTATAATCCCAGTGACTTGGGAGGCTGAAGCAGGAAGATCACAAGTTCGAGGCCAACCTAGGCAACTTAGTGAGATCACCTCAAAATAAAAAGTAAGAGTTGAGGTTGTAGCTCAGGGGGAGAGTGCCCCTGGGTTCAATCCCTAGTAATGTATAAAAAAAAGAAAAGGTCATTTTGAGCTGGCAATGCAGCTCAGTGGCAGGTTGCCTGCCCAGCCCATTCAAGGCCTTGGGTTCAATCCACAGCACTGCAATATATGGGAAAAAAAAAATTCATTTTTCTCAAAACACCATTTTCAGCCTACAGAGGACAAATATTACATTCTTATTATTACTCAAAAATTGGGGGGCTGGGGATATAGTTCAGTTGGAAGAGCACTTGCCTTGCATGCACAAGACAATGGGTTCAATCCCCAGCACCACACACACACACACACACACACACACACACCAAAAAAAAAAAAAAAAAATTGGGAATGATCTAGTTATGGTTTAGATACGAGGTGCCCCCCGCTAAAAGCTCCTGTTAACAATGTAGGTGATTAAATTATGAGAGCTGTAACCTAATCAATTGATTAGTCCATCTGATGGGTCAGTAATTGAAAGGACTGACCATGTGGCACCTGTAGGTGGGGGGGCACACCTTAGGGGTTTCTATTACTGCTTCCTGCTTCCCAGCCACCAGGGACTGAGAGGCTCTTCTCCACCACACCCTTACACCTCACCTTGGGTCCAGAATAATGGAGTTTGCTGGGCAAGGACTGAAACTCTGAAACTGTGAGCCACAGTGAATTTTTCCTCCTCTAATTGTTCTTGCCAGGTATTTTGGTCACAGCAATGAAAACCTGACAAACATAAAGTAAAGGTTAAAAGGACCTGCTACGTCCACTCAGTGTAATACTTTGCAATTCCTGAATATTTTAAAATAAATATACATAACTGAGATACTCTCATAACATGAAGCAAAGACCAACTTCAAATATAGTATAACTTGTTTTTTAAAAGCTTTGAAGCTCCATGGGATGCCACTGTGTATCTCTGACCAAAGGCTTCATATTTGCTCTGGGCTACTGAGTTTGCAAAGTACTTGCCAATTATTGGTTTCTTTGTATATTTGTTTTACAGACTGAAGCCAGGGCTTCACACATGCTGAACAAATGCTCTACCTCTGAGCTTGACCCCAGCCCGCATTTAGTTATTCTCACATTTACCCAGGAGACAGAGTCCCATCCATTTTACAGATGTGAACTTAGACACACTACTCTGCCCAGGCTGAGAGCTGAGAACTGGTAGCACCCAAGCCTTTTAACTCCAGATCCTGTGCCCCTTGCCATGCCTCTTGGTCTTCCAGTTTCATAGCTGAGGCTAAGTGACCCCGCTCAGCTTCCTCCAACAGCTGCCTCCTAACAGAAATTCTAGCCATTATCTGAATGAATGTCATATACAGGTAGAGGAAGATTCTGCTCTGAAGGCCTTTTTCGTAAACCTGGTTACTACTTCCACTTCATAAATTTCTTCATCCAAAAAAACAAGTTCCCAGGGTCCTGGAGATCCCTGCTTCAGCTGCTCCCACACCCTCAGCTTTCTTGTCAGAGATCCAGGTGGCCACGGGCCACCCAGATCAGCTCCAAGCTGTTCACTTGAGTCTGTCCAGTGTCCCGAACACCTGCATAAAACGCTCTCTGTCCACAATACGTCCATGGCGCAGGGTGAGATAGAAGGTCTGCTTTCCACTGTACTGCTGGATCCGAACGAACAGATCTTGGGGCCGGTCCTTGGTTTCTGTCAGGGGCATCACATCGGCCACAGGACAGTATGTGTCCTGCCGCCAGCCCCAGAAGGTGAGGTGGGCCACCCGAAGTATGGTACCTGACTCATTCACATACAGGATGCCCACCAGCCTCCGGAAGAAATAGCTCATCCAGCACAGCATGACCAGGGCAAAGCCAGCTATCCCACCTAGGAGGCACAGTGAGTTGAAAGTCATGAGGCCCTGGGAGTACCAGTAGAAGCCTGGTGGCAGGGCCACCACTGTCAGAGCCGTCTGTGCCACCTTCAGCCGAGACACATACCCAAAGGCTCTGATGGCATTAAAGCGGTAGACCATCTGGAATTTCTCATTCTCTTCACTTGGTGGTTTCTCCTTCAAGGTGGGTGACCTGTTCCCCACCCACCTCTTGGGATCCTCCTTCCCACTGCAAAACCATAGCTCATGGAGAGGCCTTCCCCAAGCAGCTGGCCCCCGCAACCTTGGCACAGCTCGGAGGAGGGCAGCCTGGAAGGGAAACAGGAGATATTTTCTCATGGAATTCAACAATGCCAATCACACAATGTACATCTGTAAAACATCACACAAGGAGGCTCCCACTAATCCTGCAATGTCACCCAGATGCTTTACTTCATGGGAACTGCACAAATGCTAGTTGGGACAAGTACTACTACTTCTTTTTTTACCAGTAAGGAAACTAACCCCAGAGAGGTTGAGAAATTTACCCAAGGACACACAGTGGAATGAATACAGGGATGGGGAGGTGTCTGATTCTCAAACTGGTCCTCTTTCCCCCAGAAAGTTCCAAGTAAAAATAGAAAAGAAGGCTTCTTTCATTCAACAAACAGCTAGGGAGAGCCACCACTGGACACTGGATCCATAAGGCCATGTGACTAATGTGTGATTACCAAGGAGTAAACTAATCCTGTCCTAGGAGGAAACTCGGGTAACAAATCCATATTTACAACAGTAATCTTCCAGTTTTCCACCTGGTTTATGCGTTATCTTGGTGGCAGAGGAAACTGCCATTTCTACTAGGCTAGCTTTGTAGCAGAGTGATGCAGTGAGGCCCCAACACGTGATCATTAGTGGGTAAGTAGTGCAGTCGAAAAGCTCTGGAGCACATGGGGTTCCAATGCTGACTCGTCACTAGCTGTGAGTTCCCAGGCAGGTTACTCCTCCTCTAGGCGCCTCAGTTTCTTCACTTTTATTTATTATTTTCATTAACTGGTTTATTGATTGGTTTACTTTGTGGTACTGGGGACTGAACCCAGAGTGTAGTGGCACCCCTTCCTCAACAGAAAATCTTAACTACGTTTCTCCAGAAATCTTCACCATCATTGATTTTAGGACAATCAGCAAAAGAGTATCTACAAGGGGCTGGGGTTGAGGCTCAGAGGTAGAGTGCTCGCCTAGCATGTGTGAGGCCCTGAGTTCGAGCCTCAGCACCACATAAAGTAAAATAAAGACATTGTGTCCACCTGTAACTAAAAAATAATTATTAAAAAAAAAAAAAGAGTATCTACAAAAGAGTTCAATGTAGGTAAACACCCTACTTTCCTGTTGCTCTATTACTTGGTCACTGGCCTGGAAGAAATCAGCATTCCAGGTGCTGGACACCCCTTTACTTGTTTTTCACAAACATTTATTCAGTATAGTAGTTGTAGAAGTGTGTTGCAAATGCAAAATGTGATTTAAAAAAAAGAAAAAGAAGTTTAACAAGGCCTCTGGCCTTGAGCTGGGCTTCACAGAGGTGTCTACATTCCTAGGAAAACCCAAGTTGCCAATTGGGCTCCATGGGGACAGCTGGTGGGGGAGGGAAGAAAGGGGAGAAGCAGCTCTCCCCTTCTCAGGTGCTGTCCTTGAAGGGTTAACGTGCCCAGAACAGTGAGAGAAAAAGCTGCTTTTGTGTGAACTTCTGCAGACTGTGAACTTCTAAGCCCTCCCCTGACATGATGGGTGTAAAACTCTGAAACTCCCTGAACACGGGGTTCAGGGGATTGACTGATTACAGCAAAAGCTGTTCCCCCAAACCTGGCTGCAGCTCTCTTGGAGCCTTGCCTCTTCGGTCCTTCCAACACCCTTTTTTAACTTTAAGGCAGGGGCTCACTAAGTTGCGGGGCTGGCCTCGAACCTACGATCCTCCTGCCCCAGCCTCCCAGGCAGCTGGGATGGCAGGCGTGGGACACCGCACCCAGCCGGTCCTTCACCTTTTGAAAGGGAGACTCAGGATGCGGAACAGACAATGACTCCACGACACGACCCTCCACCGAGCACCTGCGCCCGGCCGGCGATCCGAGGATGGCTCCTACCCGGCGGGTCCACGTGACCCGGGGGAGCCGGAGCCTCCTCACGCGGACGCCCCAAGTCAGAAACCCAGGGGTGCCTACCTCGGCCCCAAGTGCGGCACGTACCGCGTCCTCACCACCTCCTCCTCACCCTCCTCCTCCTCCTCACCACCCTCCTCCTCACCATGAGCAGATCCCTTGCTGCCGGAAGTAAATGCCACAGGCCCCGGAAACTCTGAGAGCGCATGCTCAGACTCACGAGGCGCGCGTTGCATCTCGGGAGTCGTGGTCTCGGGACGGGGCCGACGCGCGTCCCGGGCAACAAGGGAGCGCGGAGGGTTCTCTTCCCGGCGTGCCCTGCGGCGCGGGTGCCGGACCCGGAAGTTCCGGGTCGAGTACCTGGTGCCAACTCAGGTGCCCGCGCGTCCTATCGGGTGCGCTCGGAACCTGCAGCCATGGCGGCGTCTGGCCCAGTGCTGTGCCTCTTCGATGTGGATGGGACCCTGACGGCCCCGCGGCAGGTAGGCGGCGCCCGGCAGGCTAGTGGCTGCCGGTGCGGGGACCCCGCCGCTCGCACACCTGGCTAACGACCACCCGGGGTGGGCGCCGAAGGGCGACTTATGGCCTTTCTTCCTCCCGGGGGCCGTGGAGGAATGAGACCAGGCACTGACCAGCTCTCCAGAACCTCGGGTGCTCAGAGGTGGCGCCGAACCTTAAGAGCAGGAAACGTGCTTTGGGCGGGGAAGTACCGTTGTGGACTTGCCCGCGCGCCCTGGGCACCGATTGACCCGGGTTTCGACCCCAGCTCAGGACCCCTGGCAGCCCTGTGACCGTCTCAGTCCTGTGGCCCAAGGGCTGTGCTGTGTGCATGATAGCAAAGACAGGCTTCCAAGTCAGACACTGAGTGGAGTCTCTGCTCCGTCTCTTGACAGCTGTGTCCTGGGGCCAGTCAGTTAACTGCTCTGAGTCTCAACGTCTACAGCTTAAATAGGGACATTACCTGTTCCACATGGTATTTGTGAGGATCTGATAGAATTATTAAAGTGTCTTGCATACAGTGGATATCAAAACATTAAACACTTCCCCCTGCCCCTGCAATGGACCTTGGTGACCCAAGAACCCTGGATCACTTTAGGCTGCTGCAGAGAGTTACATGGGTCCTGGAAACTTGCTCCCCACTACCAGATTTTTGCTGCTGTGGGCACAGATAAGTTTCATTTAGGATCAGGCTTGTATCTGACTGTGTGGGCGCATGCCTGTAATCTCAGCCCCAGGCAGGAAGACCACAGATTTGAGGGCGGCATAGGCAACTTAGTGAGACTCTGTCTCAAAAAATTAAAAAGCGTAGAGGGTGTAATTCAGTGGTAAAGTACCCTGGGGTTCAGTCTGTAGATGGACAGATTGGAAATATTTGAGGCTTTGCAGGCCATGAGGTCTCTGTTCCAACTACTCAACTGTGTTTGTGGCACAGAAGCAGCTTGCACACAAACGGATGGGGCTGTGTTCCAGTAATTACATAAACAGGTAGTGGACCTGATTCTGGCCCACAGGCTCTCATTTGCTGGCTCCACCTCATATCTGTAGTAAAATTTCCTTAAACATCTCCCCCAGAAATCTTCTATAAATTTTTTTCAGAGTTTCTAAACTTTTTTTTTAAGTTTTTAAACTTTTTCAGAGTTTTTAAACTTTTTTCCATCTTAATTTTAAGTTTTTGAATCTTACTCTATTTCATTTTGTGTGGGGCAATGTATAATCATGAGCACGGGTTTATTTAGGAACACTGAAATAATTCTGCTGTGCACTTGCTTCACTCTGAAGATTTCTTCTGCATCGGAGTGTAGTATAAATGCTCAGCTGTGGTTACAGCATGTGGATCCTGTTTCCTCTCCAAAAGTGTTTGCTGCCACCTGGAAGCAAAGAGCGATCTTTTATAGCCCATTCACGTTGCAAGACATGTCACAGTGGGTGACCGAGGTACCACTTCGCTCATCAGTGTGCACAGGGCCTAGTGGAATAAGTTGTACCCTATGCTTCCTTAGGCTTTGAAGCTAGAAGTATTGCTGCCATTGTAGGTCAGTATTGTTCTTCTAATATTTTGCATCAGTCTTCCCACTTCCTCCCATGCTGATGCCAGGTCTAAGCAAACCATTTGGGGACTCTCGGGACAGGTTTTCACATTCTCACTGACTCAGAGGCCACTCGTGCAGTTCTGGATTTTGCCCAATATGTCAAGATTCTGCTGTAAGAGGTAGAGAAGATCTCACTCTTTATAAGCCCCTCTGTGAGGTTTTATTAATAGTATGAATGTATTTATCTAAAAAACGTGTTTTAAAGAAAAAAAGGTTGTGTCAATACCTATAATCCCAGGAACTCTGGAGGTTAAGTCAGGAGATTCCCAAGTTCTTGGCCAGCGAGAGCAATTTGGTAAGGCCCTGTCTCAGAATAAAGAAGGAATGGGGATGAAGCTCAGTGGTAAGGTGCCGCTGTGTTCAGTCCCAGTGTGGGTGTGGGGCAGGGCAGGAGGAAGAACAAAGCATTGAACTGTAGATGTTATATCTTTTCATCGTAGTTTATGATTTATTTTGAATGATGATACAATTTGGAATTGAGCTTAGAATTATACCAGTAAGATTACTGTTTATAGACAGGAGCTTTTCTTTAAAAAAAAAAAAAAAAAGACTAGCAAATTCTTTTTTTTTTTTTTTTTTTTTTTTTTAGTTGTTGATGGACCTTTATTTTATTAATTTATTTATATAAATTGCCTAGAATGTGTGAGGCACTGAGTGCTGAGAATTGCACTCAGTGCCTCACACATTCTAGGCAAACGCTCTACCACTGAGCCACAACCCCAGCCCCCAAGACTAACAAATTCTAATGTTATCCTTTGTTGGGGGGGTAGTTTTTTGGTTTTTTGAGATCCTGGTTCAAACCTAGGATCTCACTTATGCTAAGCACAAACTTAACCACTGAGCCACATTCCTAACCTAGCTCTTTGTTTTACATAACTATAATAAATCAGTTCCAAACTTCCTATTTAATTTCATTGTAGTCTTTCATTTTAAAATCAATTTAGCCAGCTGGGCAAAGTGTTACATGCTTGTAATCCCAGCAACTCAGGAGGCTGAAGCAGGAGGACTGCAAGCTTCAGGCTCTCCTTGGCAACTTTTGCAAGACTCTGTCTCAAAATAAAAAGTAAAAATCTGGACTATGAATATAGTGCAGTGATAAAGAACGCCTGGGTTTAATCCTTAGTACTGAAAGAAAAAAATAGACTATTTTTACATGTTTATATCTAGAAAAATTCATAGAAAAATAGCTGTAACAATACATACGGCTTTTCATAAATTGATTATGTGAATAAATTTTGGTAAATGTAAGTAAAAGTCAATAAGTTTATTCTGATAAAATATCACCTAAAATTACAACTAAAACATTTGAACTTATCTACAGACTAGTAACTGAGTAAGCATGTGTAAAAATAAGAATTACTTTTTCTTACAATTTTAGTCTGCTGATTATTTTGTGGCTCCTGACATGTGTTTTTCTTCTTGAAATGCAGAAAATTACCAAAGAAATGGATGACTTTCTACAGAAATTGAGGCAGAAGATCAAAATTGGAGTGGTAGGCGGGTCAGACTTTGAAAAAGTGCAGGAGCAACTGGGAAATGATGGTAACTAACGCATTGCCGATTATGCTTGGTCAAAGACGAGCTTCTCGTGGTGCATTGGAAACTATAGCCACCTGCTGTCAGCTTTCTGCTTCCTTCTTTGAGGAAACATTTTCTCTTCCTTTATTTTTCCTGTGCTTTTAGTCCTGTCCATAAAGTTCTAGAGTTGACTGACGAAAATACTTTACTCAGATGTGTAGGTAGATTGTCATAAAAAGGTGAGTGTCCACATCTCTGCACTTAGAAACCTTTCTGCCTCGAGCGCGTGCCTGTTCTTGCTCACTGCCCTCCAGCCTTAGCCCAGGCCCCGGCTCTGACTCCTTGCCCAGGTGTGGAAGTGCCCCGTGGGCTGGTGCCTCCTCCCCAGTGCCTTCATCCATGTTCCCTACTCAGGAGAGTCATGGCTCTCCCTGCCCCCCATCCAGAGTCTCCAGCACAGAACCCTGGAAGACGGAGAACCATACTGACTCCTTTCCTGGAGATTTTGACTCAGTAGTTCTGTGGGATGATGCAGCAAAGCCCTGCCAGTGTAGTGCTCTGTTAGTTTTGGAATCTGCCTTGAAGACCAGAACCAGTCATTGTTTATCTCTGTGCTCCCAAGGGCCTCTGGGGTGCCTGGCCGATGAGAAATAGTGGGTGGAGAAATGATGAATAAACTGTTTCTTTAACCCCTGTTTTCCCAGAGTCCCCACATCTTGGAACCAGCTCTGATAGAGCAAGGCTTTTCAATCTTGGCACTGTTGACTGTTGACATTTTGAGCCACACAATTCTATATTATAGGGGCCTCCTGTGCATTGGAAGATGTTTAGCAGTTTCCCTGGCCTTTTCCCACTAGATGTCAGCAGAGTTCACACACACACACACACACACAGAATTTTGACAACCAAAATGTCACCAGACATTGCCAAGTACCCCCTGGTGGCGACACCCCTGTTTGGTATATCATATCTTACCCTCCAAATCTGTGTAGGCCATATTTATTGGGTTATCATTACTGGAAGAATAATGTACACAATTCCTTTAAGAGTCTGTACTCCACTTATGTTTAATTCTCCTTGTAGATGCTTTGTTTAGAAATGCTCTAAACAGCACAACAGGGCACTTTTAGCCTGGAAACCCTGTTGCCTGGTTGGGATTGCCCTCTCTCCTGCTCCTGGTACAAGAGGTGCGGGAGGGGTCTGCATAGTCAGAATGTGCAGCAAGAATCGATACACAAACTAGAAGAAAGTTAAACCCACCTCTGTCACAGTCACCATGTTAAACTACAGGTGCGAGGGTCTCTTTCAGCACGTGGTGATGTGGACAAGGGGCGCTGGGCCTGGGGTCTGCATTTAAACAAGTGCCTAAAGTGTGAGAATCCCTTCATTAAGGCTGTGTGGTAGTGTTCAAATCTGACTGGTTATAAGAATTACCTAAACAGCTTTTTCTTTAAAAAAAATCTTATGTTTAGCCTGTCACTTAATGATTAGAAAGCCCAAGGTCAGAGTTCAGAAACCTACATCACCTCTGCCCCAGTGATGCTGGCTCATGGCAAGTTCGGGCGCCCCCTGGGCCAGACCAAGGGGATGAAGGCAAGTCCAGAACAGGACCTGTGGCCGGCTCCAGGCCTGCTGTCGTTACACATGACCAAAGAGCCTTCCTTTCTTGCTTTCCTTGTTCGGGGAGCTTGGTTAGGATGAGGTTCTTCCGTGGTTCTTACTGGAGGTCAGTAGTTTTATTGGTGGTGCATGTTAGTCAAGAAGTAGAAACAGATTTTCATTCATTCATTCTGAATTTTCTTTTGTTTCGGTTTGGTTGTAGTGGTTGAAAGATATGATTATGTGTTTCCAGAAAATGGCTTGGTAGCGTACAAAGATGGGAAACTATTATGTAAACAGGTAGGTTCTGAGTATGTGAACAACTACATAACACTTTTAAAACGATGTCTAAAGGGCATTTGATACTGAATGCCTCTGGGGCGGGACACTGGGAGCTGATAAATGGGGGAAATGAATCTTTACTCCATTCTTCCTTAAGTTTTGAATGTTGAAACATATGACTGTTAAATATTCCAAAGTAATTTTTAAGTTTTTGTAATTGGTTTTTAAGACTACTTATATCTGGCCTGGGTTGTAGCTCAGGGTCAGAGCACTTGCCTACATGTGTGAGGCACTAGGTTCAATCCTCAGCACCACATAAAAATAAATAAATAAAATAAAGGCATTATGTCCATAGACAACAAAAAATATTTTTTCTTTAAAAAAAGAGGGCTGGGATTGTGGCTCAGCAGTAGAGCACTCACCTTGCATGTGCGAAACCCTGGGTTTGATCCTCAGCACCACATACAAAAATAAACAAGTGAAGTAAAGGTGTTGTGTCCAACTACAACTAAAAAAAAAAAAAAGAATACTTGAGGGCTGGGGTTGTGGCTCAGTGGTAGTGCACTTGCCTAGCACACATAAGGTACTGGGTTCAATTCTCAGCACCACATACAAACAAATAAAGGTCCATCAACAACTAAAAAATATTAAAAGAAGAAAAGCAGCTGTTAAAAAAGAATACTTATATCTAATATTTCTATTATGATAGCAAAAACTAGGCAGGCTGCCTCAGCATAAGCATCTTAGAAAGTACTGTATAAACTGGTGTGGTGGCACACACCTATAATCCTAGACACCTGGGAGGCTAAGGCTCAAGGACCACAGGTTCAAGGCCAGCCTCAGCAACTTAGTGAGACCCTGTCTCAAAATAAAAAGGGCTGGGGTTGTTGTTCAGTGGTAGAGCATCCCTGAGATCAATTTAAAAGGAAAAAAAAAAGGTACTACATAGCTCTTAAGAGTCTAGGATCATTCTGTTCAGACAGAAGAGGAGTGTGTTTTGGTCCATCACTGTAGATATCTTAATTGAATAAAAGCTAGAGCAGTAAACTCTGGACCTTCCAGGAAGTGTTTGAAAGGTAATGAACACAGAACTCTAAGCAGTGAGGAGAAAATGCATTTGGCTGGTGCTTCTGTGGCTTGCCCCACTGCCTCAGCCTCGCAGCTTCCCAGCAGGAGTGGCTGAAGACGGGGCTTGCTGGAAAGCTGTCTTGAAAATGCTTCCTGCTAAACCAAATAACTCCACTACTTTGTTCACCTAGAATATTCAAGGTCACCTGGGTGAGGCTCTGATCCAAGACTTGATCAACTACTGTCTGAGCTACATTGCAAAAATTAAACTTCCCAAGAAAAGGTAGGTTTGCCTTCAGCAAAGAGGCGCTATCGCAGTAGGGAACGATGTCTTGTGGGGTGAGTGCTCATTTACACCCAAAGCCCAGCACTTGGAAACGGTGTGTGAAGCCAACAGTGTAGGATGGTGACGCAAATGGCCTGTCCACATGAAGGCCATTCGTGCAGCCACCGAACACCATACACCTTCCAAGGCTGTCGTGAGAGGGAGCACCTGTTAGAGGGCGTGTACAAAGAGCAAGGGAGGCTCCAGACCTGGACGTGTAATGGAGGCCTGTGGAGCCTGCCCAGAGCCAAGTGTGGCTGGCCCACAGTGTTAAATAAAACCACACTCATTGCCATCATTTCACATTTGGTTTTCTGATTTTGAAACATCTGGATTCTGACTTTGTGGCAAATTAGGCCCTGGTTGCTCTGGGTCCCACGGGGCTGCCCTGCCCCACCCCACCCTGGAGCACTTACTCCAGTCTCAGTGCCCCCAATACAAAGATGGGCAGGCAGTGGGTCCAGATGCTGACAGGGCCTGATGGTGAGGTTGCTGATTCTTCCCGGTTTTCAGGACTTACTGGGTAGACCTTCACTGTCATGGGGGAGATGCATCTTTAAGGGGCAGCTGGGTCTCAGGGCTGCACTCCAGAGGCTGCTCCAGCCTGTTGGGATCCACAGAGCAGCCGCACCTCCAGCCCATGCAGGTCCCTTCCCCCAGAGAGGCTATGGGTGAAACGGGCTGGTCTGGTGCTGCTGCTGCTGGTGATACACACCTAGGGCTCCTCCTCCTATTCTAAGTTTAAGTTCCCCATAGTAAAAAGTCAAAAGACACCCATGTCCCAAGTCCATCACCTCATTACTATGGGCTAAGCATGATTTAAAAAAAAAAAAAAAACGAGACATGATCCCATCCTCAAAGAGTTTATCATCTAGTGAGGCAGAATGGAGTACAGAGCTACAGTTCCGGAACACTGAAAGAAACCAGAACTGAGGGGCTGGGGATGTGGCTCAAGCGGTAGCACGCTCGCCTGGCGTGCGGCCCGGGTTCGATCCTCAGCACCACATACCAACAAAGATGTTGTGTCCACTGAGAACTAAAAAATAAATATTAAAAAATTCTCTCTCTCTCTCTCTCTCTCTCTCTCCTCTATCTTTAGAAAAAAATTAAAAAAAAAAATAAATAAATAAATAAAAATAAAAAAAAGAAACCAGAACTGAGACCCAGTTGATCAGCTTTTCCACATTTTGCATCAGTACTGTGTGCTCTGCCTAGTTCAGGCAGAGGCCGCAAGACCTAGATGGCCCAGTCTTCACAAGAGAATTGAGTATTGATAAACCACCCTAATCCCTGTTTGGGGGGGGGGGTACTAGAGATTGAACCAAGGGGCGCTTTGCCACACCCCCAGCCCTTTTTTTTTTCAATATTTATTTTTTACTTGTAGTTGGACGCAATACCTTTATTTTATTTATATATTTGTATGTGGCTAATGATCGAACCCAGGGCCTTGAATGTGATAGGCTAACACTCTACCACTGAACTACAGCCACAGCCCAACACTCCTAGCCCTTTTTATTTTTTATTTTAAGACAGAGTTTTAGGCTGACCTCAAACTTTTGATCTCCTGCTTCAGCCCCTTGAGTCACTGGAATTACAGGTTTATGCCACTATGCCCAGCCTAATCCCTGTTTTTGAGAGACTTTCTGAAATGTGTCAGCTTCCTCTGTGTATTGGGAATAAGTACAATGTCTGAGTTGAGAGGAAGTAGCTGGGCTCTGTTTCTGATAGCTTACCCCATGGCCCTAGGGTGTGCCCTGGGAACCAGTCCCCACCCCCAACCCCGTATCCACAGGGACAGGCTAGGTCTCTGTCAGTTTCAGGACAACCTGGACATGGAGTCTTTTGGTTTTTTATTTTTTTCAGCAGTGAGATTGAACCCTGGACCTCATATGTGCTAGGCAAGCACTCCACTGCTGAGCCACACTCCTGACCTCCAAACATGGGATTTTTAGAAACATTTCTTAGGTGATCACACTTACTGTGTCATTTGCTGTGTTCTCCATGAGTCGTCGTGCATAGCAGGGGCCCAGATCCATCTGCTAGAGACTTGGATATTTCTATTTTACTTGATAAGTACTTGTTCATTCCCAATTTACAAAGTGCCTTTACATAAACTGTCTGTCTGCTTTTCACTAGACCCTTTGGAGGCGACCAGAGCAGGTGCCTTTAGCTTCTCTCTGTAGGTGAACAAACAGGCCTGGAGAGGTGCCCAGAGTCAGACAGCATAGTAAGAGGCCAGCTGGCCTTGAATCGCGTCCACACTCTGCACCTGGCAGGTGGCCTCTCAGTATCTACCATGGCAGGTGGCTGGAGATCAAAGCTGTGTGATTAAATAATGGAAAGAGACGGGGAAAATGTTCCGTAGGTTCACAAGTGCCACCTTTGAGAGATGGAAGGCATGTCAGTGCATGTTTGTCACAAAATATTGAAATTTAATTTGTCAAGATGAATGTCTATCTTCCAAATTATCTCAGCTTTTAAGAAACTATTCTGAGACTGAAAGTGCCAACATGGTGGGCACACATGGGGTTGGTTGGTTGTTGGTGGTGGTTGTTGGTTCTGTTGGGGCAAGTTCTGGGGATAAAACTAAGACCTCAAACATGGTAGGCAAGCACTCAACCACTGAGCTACATCCCCATTCCTGGGAAAAAAATGTTTTTAAACATCTTCATTTAAGTCACTGAGGTGGCGTTTGTTGGGCCGTTCTTATTTTCTGTGACCAAGTCAGATCCTTAGGAATGTCTGCCACGGGGCAAATTGAGTTTCCTCGGTGGTTACTGAGGCTCTGAGCAGTTCTCAGAACCTTCTGTGTATCTCTGCTTGGGGAGTCAATCTCTGAGCTCACAAGCAGCACAGGTGTCTGGAATGTTCTCCAGCTCCGTGGGGAGGAACTGAGTGCTCTTGTGGTGCCGAGGCATTTTCACAGCTCATCATTAACTCTAAATTCTCTGCCAAGCAGCCACGATGTCCAGTAGAAATATAACTTGAGCCACAAATGTAGCTTTAAATTTTTTCAACCCAATGTCCCAGAACTGCTTTAACGGGTAGTCCTTATAAAACATTACTAAGGTAATTATGTTCCTTTTTAATACTAAATTTCAAATCATCAGATCTCATTCTGGATTAGCAGCATCTCAAGGCCCAATGGCCCCCTGTGGTTCCTGGCCTACTGTGTTGCACAGCACAGCTCTGAGAAACAGGACTGCTGGCCAGGGGAGGCGCCCACCTCCACAGTGCCAGCTACTTGAGGGACTGAGGCAGGAGGATCACAGGTTCAACACCAGCTGGACAATTTAGTGAGACCTTGTCTCAAATTTTTTAAGACATTAATAATGAGGGGCTGAGGTTATGGCTCAAGTGGTAGAGGGCTTGCCTAGCACCTGTGAGGCACAGGGTTCGATCCTCAGCACCACATAAAATAAAGATATTGTACCAACAAAATGAAATATGGATTACATCCCCTCTACTTCATAAAACCACTCAACCTTTTAATCTATTTACCTACCCATATTGCCCAAATAAATAAGGACATTTGGGGGACCTCGGTCCCTTTTCCTCCCTAGGGGTACTTTCATTGAATTCCGAAATGGGATGTTGAATGTGTCCCCTATTGGAAGAAGCTGCAGCCAAGAAGAACGCATTGAATTCTACGAACTGGATAAAGTGAGTCCTGAACTGACCGTGGGGAATGGGAATAAGGTAGACATGCACTTTGTGGCCAGGACTTAAAGTGCTCCTCTACAAAGCAGTACAATGGACAGGTTTTTGTTGTTTTTTGCCAGAAAGAAAATATAAGACAAAACTTCGTAGCAGATCTGCAGAAGGAGTTTGCAGGCAGAGGCCTCACGTTTTCCATAGGTATTGTATATTCAAACGTTCAAGACGTGTCTGTCCATTTGCTAGGAGTTGGGTGTGGGCTGCTGAGCTGTTGAGCTGGGTGGGAGATGACAGGGGCAGTCCAGGCTGTAAGGAAGCCAGCCACTCTCTCCTGCATAATTGGCTGTAGCAGGACTTGCCCAGGAAATGGCTTCCAGACTGTCAGGTCTGGTTCCGAGTCCTCACTAGGGATTCTTCCTGCCTGCACTTCTCATGGTCACAAGGAGCTTCTTGATGCTGGAAGAGTGAGAAGTTGCCCTCATGCCTTTGGACAGGAGAGGCGCTCTGCAGTGAACTCCAAAAGAGAGGGAGGGGCTGTGAGTGAATTACACCAAGATGTCTTGGAAACGTGGTTCAGTGTATCACCAGCAAGGGACTGTCACAGTCAACTGGGTCGTTTTTGCAGAGCAAGAAACCAAGGCCTGAGCTGGACATGGTGGCACGCACCTGTGATCCCAGCTACTTGGGAGGCTGCAGCAGGAGGATCACAGGTTCAAAGCCAGCCTAGGCAATTTAGTGAGATCCTTCCTCAGAATAAAAAGGATGGAGGATGTAGCTCAATGGTAGAGCACCCGTGGATTCAGTCCCCAGTATTACTTTTGTAAATCAATGGATGGATGATGAATGGATGAACAGGTTGTAGGAAGTTTAGACTCGCCAAGGGATTTGGTGTAAGACATGAGTGTTCCTAGACACTGAGATGGAGGGGTTTCTGACAGAGCTTTGAAAGAGTCTCTGTGGCATGGGGGAAGCTGCCTATGAACCAGTCACCTTCTGCGTGATTTTCATACTTCCTGCAAGACACACTGGATGCAGCCTGCTCCCCTGCGTCTCCCACCAGGGGCACTGGGAAGTGCACCTGGAGGAGCCACTGCCAGGCTTCTCCTCAGGCCCTCCAGGTGGGCTTTATTTGCACCCATGTGCTTAACAGATTCCTCCCTGTGAGCTGGCATTCTGCATCTTATGCTTAGACCCAGGTGAGGTAATGTTGGAAAAAACGTCACGTAGATTAATTTCTAGCACCTGTCCTTAAAGTGGTATAAGTTGCAGATTAGGGTATCAAACAGCCTTGGCGATCTAGTTGCTGACAAAGAATGAATTATAAATGTTCTTCAGTGACATTAGCCTCTTTCTTTTGGGGGAATGAAGTTTGGAACCCAGAGCCTCCATATGCCAGGCAAGTGCCCTGCCTCTGAGCCACACCCCAGCCCTCCTTAGCCCCTTTTCCCCTATAACGTGTGTGTGTGTGTGTGTGTGTGTGTGTGTGTGTGTGTGTGTGTGTGTGTGTGTGTGTGTGTTGTTTATGGCCTTGCTAAGTTGCTGAAGTTGGCCTAGAACTAATGACCCTCCTGCCTCAGCCTCCTGGGTTGCTAGGATTACGGGCATGCACCACCACCCAGCCTCATTGTTAATCTGTGTGTGTGTGTCCCTGGCAGGAGGCCAGATCAGCTTTGACGTCTTTCCTGATGGATGGGACAAGAGGTATTGCCTGAGACATGTGGAAAATGACGGTTATAAAACCATTTATTTCTTTGGAGACAAAACCATGCCAGTAAGTATGAAAGAGTTTTCTGCAACTTCACTTTCCGTTTGGGCTTGGAGGGGAAGGGCAGTGACCAGGCTGTCAGTTTGAGGGATGGCTTCTGTCCTGGAGGACATGAGCGAGCCTCCAGCCTCCGAGCTCAGACACCCGGTGCCCCAGTGGAGGAGAGGACCAGCTGCCTGTCAGTCGGTCCTTTTCAACTGGCTTTTGAATTAAATATTGCCCTTTCAGAACAGGGCCTCTGGGGCTAATGTGAAATGCTCTGGATTTCAAAGCCCTTATCATTTTTATCTTATTCTACTGGATCCTCCCCACATTGTACATCGAGGTGTGCGTTATACATTGAGGCATCATACGCCTTGGAAGGACAAGGAATTGCCTAAGTCTGAGACTCAGAGCATCAGGGACAGTTGGGAGGTAGGAGTGGGTCCTGGGTATCACAGTCCGGCTGTCAGTGAGGGGGGTGTCAGAAATCCCAAGCCTGGTACCAGATCTGAATTGGAAACTGGAAGTGTAGCCCAGTGGTGAAGGCCAGTGCCCGCAGTTTCCCCGGAGCCCCTTTGGCATCGGGGCCAGGCTTGCCCCAGACTGGAGAATCCCCTTGCCACTACCAAGGGCCCAAGAGCCTCAGCATCATCTGACCACTCCTGTCCTGGGGCTCCATATCTCAGGGGCTGTGTCTCTTTAAATTCCTCTCATTTCTACCCCTCTGCTTCCCTCCCACACGGTGCCCCAGGTGTCTTAGGACCTCAACTTCCCGGTCCCCATTGGTCTGTTAAGACATTGTGCACCCAGCAGGTGCATCATAAATGCTGCAAGTACAGAATCACTCATTCCTCTCATATCTGTTCCACTCCACAACCTTGCTGCTCCGCCGTGATCCACCCTGTGGCGGGCCTGCCTGGCATCCAGGTCCTCAATTCATGAAGGAGAGTGTGGGGGCTCCAGTCCCCCTTCTTGCTTTTTAAGTGATGAAACTGGGAATTGGAGAGGTGACTGGCTTGTCCGTGGTCACACAGTAATGACAGAGCCAGTGGCACCAGAATATGCCTGTCTGCTTTTTTGTTTCTTTTAAATGACTTAATTGGGGTATAATTGACCAGAAAATCTGCACACATGTAACATACGCAGCTTGATAAGTTTGGAAATCTTTGTGCCTTTGGTTCGGAGAGATTCTGGGGGTGGGTTTAGTGGTTGTGGTGGTGGTTTTATAACACTTAATGTGATATCTGCCCTCTCAAAAGAATTTTAAGTGTATAGAAGCCAGTCATGTTGGCTCAGACCTGTAATCCCAGCTACTCAGGAGGCTGAGGCAGGAGGATCTCAAGTTCAAGGCTAGCCTTGGCAATTTTGCAAGATGCTCAGCAACTTAGACCCTGTCTCAAAATAAGGGTTCAGTGGTAGAGTGCCTCTGGGTTCAACCTCCACTACTGCCAAAATTTAAAAAAAAAAAAAAAATGTTAAGTTGTACTGTAGCTTGTTAACTGTAGGCCCATGTTGTCACTGGTCTCTAGAACTCCCTCAACTAAGCTGACAAACCCTGTGTGCCCACTGAACAACTGCTGCCCTTTGCCACCTCCCAGCCCGGGGACCACTCCTCCACTCTGCTTCTGTTAGTCTGACCATTTAAAATGTATGGACCGAGTGCAATCATGCCCATGTGTCCTCTGTAACTGGTTTATTCCACTTGGATATTGTCCCCCAGTTCATCTGTGCTGTCACAAGTGGCAGGATTTCTGGGTTCAACCCCCAGTGCCAAAAATGAGCACTGGGGATTGGAAAAGAGAATGAGAAGCAGAGTGAAGAAGAAAGGGGGTCACCTGTCATCCCGCTCGTCGGCTGAGCCCCACCCCAGCCTCTTCTCCCTGCAGGGTGGCCCCTCATTGTTAGCTTCTGTGCCCTAATGTCTATGTTTTCTCCGTATTAGTGAGTGTTCTGTGAAAGCAGTTGTGACTTCCAGCTCCTGGTGTCCACCCTTCCGTACTGTGACCCTCTAGAAGGCTGCTGTGTTCCTGCTGAGCATGAGCTTTGCTGGCTCCCAGGGAAGGAGCCCCAGCTCTTTGTCAGTAAAGAGCTAATTCCCTGCAGGCACTGAAGGCAGGCGGGCGCTTTTCCTAGAAACCCCTCTTCCTCCCCAGCAGCTACACCCAGACCTGACTCTGAGTTCAGCTGACAGGCCTGGGCCGCCTGCGCCTGCGCCGACAGAGCCAGGGACACTCCCAGCCACTCTGGCTTCTCCCAGAGCCCTGGTTTGTTGAAAGCTGCTTGCGAGCAGCACCGTGGCTTTCAGGCCTTAGAAATGTGAAGACACTTCGTGGTGACTGGCCCCACGCTCCGCCTTGGGCATCTGAGCTCTGGGTGTCCTGGCATGTGTGCACCTGGGAACTGAGGGGACAGCCCTTACACAGTGGTCCTGGGCACATCTCTGCAAAGGGCAGGACCATGTAAGTAAAGTGCTACGTCTCTGTCCAAAGTGGGGGAAACAGATGGATGCAGGTGTGTCCCCCGGCCGCCGTCCTCTGGGCAGTCTGAGGGGCAGCCTGCGGAAGCACCAGGAGACCCCTCTTCATTTTGAACCATGTGGATATGGGGATCTTGTTTGCTTTCTGAGGATTTTTTGTCGTCGTGCCTGGATTGAACCCAGGGTCTCACACAAGCTAGGCAAGGGCTCTACCACTGAGCTACAGCCACATCCCAGAATGTTCCATCTTTGAAAATATCAGATTGAGAGAGGAAGCTGCAGCTTTCAGGCACCTCTCAGTCCAGACCTGAGCAGGACACTGAGGACGCAGAGGAGGCGTGGGCCCTGCTGGGCTCTCGGCCGACAGACGGGCCCCTCGGTTCCCGTCTTGCCCTTCACCTCACCACCTCTGCAAGCCAGCGGCTCCCTTCCCTTCCCACTAAATGTGCAGCACTTGACTGTCCTGAAACGTGAACAAGACCACCTATCTTTAATACTGGATTGCGGGCTGGGGATCAGCTCAGTTGGTGGAGTGCCTGCCTCCTGTGTACAAGGCCCTGGGTTCCATCCCCAGCACCCCCCCCAAAAAAAAAATTAAGAGCATGGGTCAAGAGATTTGTAAACCAAAAGACGGGTGTGGCCCTGCCACCTGCCCCTGCAGTAACTGCACACAAGCCTCCGTCTCTCTGAGGCTCAGTTCCCCTGTGAATCAGCTGTACTGGACTCGGTGAGGTCCTGAGAGGGGTAACAAGCCGCTGGCTCAGAGGGACAGTCAGGGTGTGCCCTCTCCTGCCAGAGGACTGCTCTGCAGCCAGCTGTGCTTCCCTTATGAGGACACTGAGAAAGCTGGGCCTTCCTGGAATCCTGGCCATGTGGCAAAGCTGTGTCCGAGAGTCTGGGACGAGGTTCAGTGGTGGAGCACCCCTTAGGGCTGCAAGAGCCTCGCCGTTACTGAGGTCTCAGAGATTGGGACCTGCCAGGTCCCAGGAGACGGTCCTCACTGACTCCAGGCTCTCGTCTCACTCTCCCGCTGGCCCTGGCATCAGAGGGCCACCAGGGTTCACCACCTGACTGTGGGGCTCAGCAACTGTACTTGGAACCCTGGGCCTCTTTAGGGATCTGAGTGTTACGGGGCGAACTTCCCCTCCTCTGGGCCTGTAACATAGACTGCCACAGAAATGTGCTGCTC